>NC_092747.1:99763534-100080253 GCF_047496795.1 Chiloscyllium punctatum
CATAATGAGACTGTCAGCAGCAAACTGATAGTGCTCGCTGTGGCTATAGAGACTATAGATGAGCAAGATAATAAAAGGAAGGCATCCATTATTCAGAGTGACCCATGTTGTGAACTTGGTAACCCAGTGAAAATCAATTGCTTTTCACTTTCTGCGGCAGAAGACGATGCACAAAGAGGGGCAGCAGATGTCAGTTGCCTCTTCCCTCTGAGAATGTTTACAGGAGCAATAAGGCGCAGATGAGAATGTGATGTGAGAGATTGTCGTTTTTCTGGGGTCAGCTGGTAGCCATGGGTTGCGAGGGTGAAGTTTGAGTAGTTCATCAGCAGCATCTTGATCTTGTGACATACCACTGTGCAGTGGCACCTCTGCATGTGTTACATGGGTCCGCATAAATCTGGGACATATATCAGAAACAGGCAAGCCACATGCCCATTGCTTGGTTCACAAACAGCAGGTGGACTAATGTTATTTTGACACAAGGGTTCAAGTAATGCAAACATACAGAGGTTTTTATGTTGATTTAGAAAGCTGAAGTTTATTGATGACTTTCTGAATCTCAGATACTCCAACTGAACCATGTATTGCAGTGCTACACCATACAACTAAACCTACCACAATGGGTTTTCATTTCACTGTAGAATGCTGGGAAATTGCACATTGTTTGTATCTCATTCCCTTGCTTGTTAAGTTGCCTTCGCTTAAAGAGGAGTGTTTTATCTACATTCGCCAGAAGACCAGGGAGCTTCTCTCTAGTAAAAAGAGAGAGAGAGAGAGAGAGAGACAACTGGTAGTGAGTTTCACCTGAGGGTCACTACGCCTCAGGCAAGGAATGAGGTGGAGACAGTGACCCCAGCTGGTGCAGGAACATAAAATAAAGATCACGAACAGTAATTCCCCCTCTGGTAATTTATTTTCATTCATTCAGAGGATAAGGATTCAGTGAGCATGCCGTAGTTTGTCTCATCCCTAGTTGTCCATACAGGATAGTGAAGAGCCATGTGGTTGAACTAGTGTAGTCCACGGGGTGTAGATGCACTCATTGTTGATGGGAAGGAAGTTCCAGAATTTTCAAGAAACACTGATATAGTTCCGAGTAAGGAGTATGAGGGTTGGGTAGGAACCTGCAGTTGGTACCCTTCCCATACATCTGCTCATCTTGATTTTCCAGCTGATAGAGGCCATATTGATATTGAAGGAGCTTTGCTGAATTTCTGCAGAGCATCTTGTAGATGATACACACTGTTGCCACTATAGGTTGGTTGCAGAGAGAGTGAATGTCGAAGGTAGCAATGGGATGCCATTCAGGCAGTCTACTTTGGAACAGAAATAACTGTAAATAGGAGATGGAAAGGAGGGAGCACCTCAAGAAAATTACAACCACCAAGGGAAGTGGTACAGAGCAATAACTGGAGCTGTGACCTGACAAGTCCCCAGGTCTTGATAGGTGGAGGGTTCTGGTTTGCACTCAATAATTTGTTGATTCTAGGTCGTTCAAATCAGCCCCAGATCCCTGGTCTCACACTGGACATGTTTAGGGAATGTGAAATGAAGACGGCAGTAGAGAGATGTTTCAGGGTAAAAGAACCTCTGCGTTTATTTAAGTACAAAAGGTAAGTATGATACAAGAAATACAGATTTAAAAAAACACAAAACAGTAAAATTAACACTATCAATTATACAGAGGGCAGAAATAAAATACATGTTAAATTAAACACAGGTCAAACATTATTAGAAGCTAAGAAGCAGTTTTAATCGTAGAAAGCTAATCAGGCTTCCTACCCTTGTCTTTCCTGCCCTGTCAGTATCCACGTTCCCCTCTGTGCTAGCTAGGTTGGAAACTTTGGGGTCTTGGGAGTTTCAGGTCACCACTGAGGAAAGCACAGTAAAGTGCGCCCAGTTGTTGAGACTCTTGCTGTCAATTCTGTTCGTTCAGAACAGTTCCGTGTCTGGAAGCTCTTGTCCATACAGCACAGAGGTTGGCTTCCTCCCTCTCGGATGTCCTTTGTTGCGATAATGCCTTTGCTTTGGCTTCCTGATTCAGCTTCTCTGTTTGGTCTCTGTGGTTCTTGGTTCTGAAGGTGCTTGTTGGAGCTGGAAGCCTGTGGGGAAACGAATTGTGCTCCGTTCAGTTCAGATCAGGGCTAGCAGTTATACAGACTGTGTGCTCTATTACCTCCCCCCAGATCTGTGTTGCCATTGTGTTTCTGGTGTTCCCTTTGAGGCTTCTTGATAGTTAAGAGTATATGTGTATGGATATTGATTGAAGTTGAATGTTTGGTATCTGTGCAGGCCCCCATACTGTCTGTGTTTGGTAGCCTGATGTGTAAAAGTTAATTTCGGTCCAGAGTTAGGTTTGGTTGATTGTTCTCTTAGATTGAAGGTGTGAATTGGAATTCCAGGCTGAACAATAGTCCCAGAATGAAATCATTCTGGCTTTGTGTGCACATTTGTTGCAGCCTGAGCTCAGGCTTTTGTCCAGTATTTTAAATGAAGGGGATTCTTGCTCAATCCAACATGGGCTTCATTCTACAATCTTAAAAGAAGAAGCTAATAATGCTTTGGTTTTAATTTGCCAGATTTGGGAGAAGTTCCATTAGGATTGGAAGATGCGGAATATAACTCCTTTATTCAAAAAGAGAGGAAGATAGAAGGACAGAACGACAGGCCTGTTAACAGCTGTTAGAGGGAAGATGTTAGAAGCTATTACTAAAGATGCTATAGCAGATACTTGAAAAAATTCAAAATAATCAGGCAGAGTCATCATGGTTTGTGAAAGGAAAATCATGTTTAACCAATTTATTGGACTTCTTTGAAGAAATAACACGTCCTGTTAGATAAAAAAGGAACCAGTTTATTTGGTGTAATTAGGCTTCCAAAAGATATTTGAGAAGCTGTCACTTCAAATGTTAGCTGGGAAAATAAAAGCTTGCAATTGTTGTGGGTGTGTTTGCTTAGCTGGGAAGTCAGTTTGTAGATATTTCTTTCCCTTTCTAGGTGGCATCCTCAGTGCTGTGGAGCCTCCTATGAAGCTGTCCTGTGTCAGTTGGAATTTATTTGGTTTCATTCCCGCTGCTTCTGGTTGCCAGTTCCAGTTGTTTGTTGCAGTGGTCAGTACATTGGGTATAGGTCAATGTGTTTATTGATGGAGTCCGTGGATGAGTGCTATGCTTCTAGAAATTCTCTGGCTGTCCTCTGTTGGGCTTGTCCTGTTATTGTTGTGTTGTCCCAGTCAAATTTGTGGTCCTTGTCATTTTTAGCAACTAGGGACAGCTGTCTTGGCGTTTAGTGGCTAGTTGATGTTCGTGAATGCGGATTGCTAGTTGTCTGCCAGTTTGTTCTATATCATGTTTTGTGCAATCCCTGCATGGAATCTTGTACACCATGTTTGTTGCACACATGATGGGTATTGAGTCTTTTGTTTTGGTGAGTTCTTGTCTGAGCGTGGCTATCGATTTATGTGCTGTCATAAATCCAAGTGGTTGGAGGAGTCTGCCTGTCAGTTCTGTGACTTTTTTTATATTACGTTAAAAATCAATCAACACCAGGTTGTAGTCCACCAGGTTTATTTGGAAGTACTAGCTTTCAGAGCGCTGCTCCTTCATCAGATAACTAGTGGGGCAGAATCATATGACACAGAATTTATAGCAAAAGATCACAGAGCCATGCAATTAAAATGATATATTGAACAAACCTACATTGCTGTTAAGTCTTCCGTCTTTCAGAATGGGTTGCAGATTTCAGTTCATTTATTTTTAAATCCCAGAACTTCTTTTAGGTCACATTCTCGAGATAACGTAAGGTTTTATAAAAAAAAGGTGATAGCTCAGCTCAGACAATGCATTGAAGGTGTGAGGTTAGAGTCTGTCTGTATCCCAATCTTGAGTCAGACTGGTTCTATTTCCAAAGTAGAAATTTATAAAATGATATAAGAATTGACTGCCTGCATTGACTTTTATATAAGGTAGCGTGGTTAGTGTGTTGGATCGTGGCATGTCCACATCGGAACCGGCAGACGGAAGCGGCAGGAATAAAACCAAATAAATTCCAACCAACACAGGACAGCAGCGCTTCACAGGAGGCTCCACAGCCCTGAGGATGTTACCTAGAAAGGGGACAAAATGTCTGTTATCCAACTTGCCAGCTCGATGAACATACCAACAATAACTGCAACTGGTACCTGAGCTGCAAATATTTACACAAAGATTGAACATAACAGTTTATAGTGTAAAGGGTAACATAGAAGACTGACTGGTATCCTTTATCCATTTATTAAATACTTACATAAAATATAATAAAACCGGTTAGGTTAGAATCAAAAATTGTTTACCTGCTCTTGTTTAGAGACTATCCTGGCCTTCTCAAACTCCACCTCTCTCCTACCCCCAACAAATATTTTGTTAATTTCTGGGATGTGAGTGCTCAGCATCCCTAAATATGCTTGAAAAGGTGGAGATGAGCCACTTTCTTAAACAGTTGCAATCTATTTGATGAGGCTAGATACTCAATGCTATTAGGGAGGGAATTTTAGGATAATGACCCAGTGATACTAAAGGAATGGCCATATAGTTTCAAAGTCAGGATGGTGTTTGGTTTGGCGGGGAAGTTGCATTTAACGGTGTTGATGTGTATCTGCTGACCTGTCCTTCCTTGTGGACTGCTGGTATGTGGCTTGAGAGGGAACTTGTAGATGATGTTGTTCTCTTGCATCTGTTCATCTTGCCCTAGCTAATAGAAATTGCTGGTTGGAAGATGCTATTGATGGTACCTTGGTGAGTTACGACTGTGCATGTTGTAGGTGGTACACACTTGCGGCTGTGGAATAATGGTGGTATATTTCGGGTGGCAGATGAGGTCTCAAGAAGCAAGTTGCCTGCATCGTGTCAAGCTTCTGAAATGTTATTGGAGCCACACTCAACCAAGCAACTGGGGAATATTCCATCACACTTTTGACTTGAAGTTGGCAGACAGGCTTTGAGGAGTCAGGAGCTGCAGCATCTTTTGATTGGTCTGATCCTACTTGTTGAGCAACTGCTTCTAACTGATCAAAAATTAGGTCTGGTGGTTAAGATTAGATTTCTCATGTCTTCTGCTCCCTCTGGACAGGGCTTAAAATGGACAACAGATTATCTTCTGTTTTCTGATGTGTAATGCAATGGGGTGATACATGGGGCTAGAATTGTTAAAAGACTATTTCTATTCAGTAACGACAGGAGGTTATTTATCAGGCACATTTTGTGAAAAACTAGTGAATAGGAGTAAAGGAGACAGATAGTCCTGCTTCAGATTCTGTGTGAAATTAGAATAGGACCAACGTGACCCACAGCATTTTAAACGTTGGGACTCATTTGTTTGATAATTTGCACACATGTCAATAATTTCACTGCTGTAGCTTGAACTTTCCACCTCTGATTATTGCTGCCAGCTTTAGTTCATCTCTTCCTGAACTGATGACTGGCGAAAGCTGAGATGAGCTACAGCAGAAGTAGATTTTACAGTCAGCCTGATGCCTGTCTCATACTACACAGCTCAGCTTTCCAGATCAGCCTTCAGGAGTCCTGTTTGCTCGGTTTTTCAGATTTATCATTGGGGTTTAGCATGCTCCTCAGTTGTATTCATCTAGGGAAAGGGAGGTGTGAATGGTCCAAGTTAATTATGAAGAACCAACTTGTAGTGCATCTTGGTTTGATGCCTACCTAGTTTTCAAAAGTTTTTGTGTGTTTGGTACAAAACAAGCTGCTGTTCAAATGATCTGGAGAGCCCAAAGTAATTTGTTAGATGTTTATACTTGGGTCTAAGGCTAGTTAATATTCATGGTTAGTACTCATATTAAGTTAACTCAAGCACCCGTATCGGTTAGGTTCATCATTTTCACCAAAAACAACTAAATGTCCCACATCTTCCTTTGTAAAGCAGTGAACATTTTTAGCATAATAACGCACCTGCACTGCACTTCTACCATGCTTTAATAAGTTTTCTGTAATGGAACCCAAAACTTGACACAGGGGCTACTGTTTTGACCAAAGGTATTATCCATATTCATCTCCTGTCTTTATCTGTGTATATTATTGGTGAGTTCTATCATCTTTGCTAAGATGGGCTAAATGATTTTTTTCTGCACCTTCATAATTCTGTGATTTTCTGAATAATCTCTTTCTATATATTGTAGGTCTCCACTACTCCAATTTCAGCATTACCATTTAGGGCATACTGCTTTACTTCAAAAATGTGCTTCACATTGCTCTGTGCGAGACTACATCTGTCACTGGAACACCCATCCTACTGGCTTATCTATCACTGCAGTCTTTCACAATTCTTATCTGATTCATTCTTCCTTTTAATCCCTCTTCCTGATTTAGTGAAATCAGCAAAGTCTGACACAGTTCATTTCATCGAAAGAAAGAGATTTGCAATTTATAACTTTTCACAATCTCAGGACATTCTACAGCCAATGTCTACTTTATCTAAACATGTCATAATCTACATCCATATCCAATTCTCACCTCAAAACTCTTTACTGCAAGAAGAAGACCTCAGCTTCTCCAATGTGACCTTGCAGGTTAAATCTCTTATCCATGGAGCCATTCTGCTGAATCTCCCTTAAGTACCCTCCTGTACTTCCTGATTATGGGATTAGTCACACCTTTTGAGCAGGAGATGTATGTACAGTATGTGGATAAATATTTTTGCTTGGATATATAGACAGTGAAGTACTATTCTATTGTAGAATTATATCTTATGTTTTTATTATTTATTGCACCTGAACTGTGCAAAGATTAATCCATTGTGTATTTTTCAGTGAAACTGTGGAGTTTTAATAATTATGTTTAAAGCTGTAGTGCATTACCAAAGACATCTAATGATTAAAAGACAGTTCGGGAACCTCAAGGGATTTAGCAGAACACCCTCAGATTTCACGATCATCTCCCTTCAAAGAATTTTTTTATTGTGACTGAGAAAATATTTATATATTAAATGGTGCTTTGTGGTTGGATTGTGTGTTTAGGTTTGTGAGCCTGTATGTCTACTCAGCACAGAATAACAGCAAAATTTGTGTGCTGTCTGCTGCAGAAATACTGACTGCACTTTGTCCTTTGGGCAGATTCAGATGTACCAGCTGTCAAGACTTCTACATGACTATCACCGGGATTTGTACAACCACCTTGAAGACAATGAGGTCAGCCCCAGTCTCTACGCAGCCCCATGGTTCCTCACCTTTTTTGCCTCCCAGTTCCCACTGGGATTTGTCGCCAGAGTCTTTGGTAAGTATGAACTTCATGTTCTGAATTCTATCGCTAGCATACAAGAGCTTAGGTAATGCTTTCCTTGAGAACCATCAGACTTGGATAGGGTTAGCCAATCAACTTCAGCTTTTGCAAAAGGCCATGTACCATCTCTGGGTGTAGACTCCACTCAACCACCTGAGTGAAAATTATTATAAATGCCCTCATTCAAATACATAACCACCATAGGAGCATACAGATTAGGATTAGGAGTAGACTATATGCCCTCTTGAGCCTGCACTGCCATTTAATAAAATCATGGCTGAACTGATTATTATCTCAAACGCTGTAGGATCATTACTGCTGCTTATTAGTATGGAAAGCTGCCACCAATCCTTCTTTCTAGATATTTTTAATCTATCCAGTGTCTAAAGGGTTGGAGCAGGTGGGACTTAATCCTGGGTCTTCTGACCCAACGTTAGAGACATTGCCGCTGCTTCACAGAGGCCCTTTTCCATCTTGCTCCACTAATTCTGAGGTTTATCTAATTAGCAATGATAAAGGATAAACCACCATTGAGTTTTAATGAGATGAAGCACTTGTCTGAACAACAAAGTATAGATTACAGTGTGATAGCAATGTGTATACGTTACATAGGCAAGTTTGGCATAGTTCCGAAAATGATTAAGTGTCAGTGATGACGTCTGTCTCCATCAGGACCTTGTGCTAGACTGGCTCTTCTTCACCTACGGATTGTATGACATCATCAAATTAGGTGGAGCTTAAAGTACTTTTGAAATTAACACTTTCAGAACTATTACCTTATCTCCCACTAGGTATTTTTCCCTTTTGTTATACTTACCCATATTTATAAATTTAGGCATTCAATATTACTCTGTCTCTTCACAAGTCTCTGACTTCACACATTCGGGCACCTGAGGTTTCACAATTCTTCTGGGATTAACTGTTTGATTGGAGAGGATTCATGGGTCTTTGCATCAAAATCTGTTTGATGATTCTTGTCTCTTTTAAACTATTCCTCGCAAAACCCATTGGTCCCTTCATTCAGGACCTTATCTAGAGGAACATTAATTTCCAGAAATTCCTTTTACAAGTGAGCATTTTCCTGCTAACTCAGGTGGTTGTCTCATAGCTTCATTAGGAGAACTCTTTATCTTGTGAATGCATATCATAGAAGACAGTTACTCTACTTTGGTAGGTATTTTCATTTTCGCAGAAGCCTGGATTTTCAGACTAGCAATTTCTTCCTTTTGACCATGTCTTGGAAGTTATGGAATTTGGTCTGGCTTCCATAAGGTTGCATGTGTCTCTTCCCCATTTTATTCTAGAAATCTTTGTATTTAATCTGCTGATTTAATCCGCTGATCCATTCAGTGGGTTGGATGTTTTCAGTTGCATTCTCTGGATGTCCTGGTGAACTAGACATTTTCAAATCCTTTGTCATGGTGCTAGTCGGTATTTGCTTACTTTAGTAATACTGTTGTCACTGGTACTGATAATTCTTCTTCGAAAGACAAAGGATTGAAAAGTTGTTCTTCAGCTTATGTTGTCTTAACATCTTACATCAAAGTCAAATTTGCTGATTTATTTTGTGTAGAAAACAATTGTGCTTTTTAAAATTACTTCAGTTAGAGATTCATCAGTGAACTCTCAAGTCAGTTGTACCGTTCATTTTTGTCCTGAGTATTTGCTTCATTATGGTGCTGATTAGAATAGCAAATATTTCCACAATTATAAAAGCAGTGAATTCCTTCCTGTTACCTGGAACAATTCTCTGAGAGTCATGGAGTCATTGAGGTGTACACCTCAGAAAAAGGTCCAACTCATCCACGCTGACCAGATATCCTAAACTAATCTAGTTCCCATTTGCCAGCATACGGCACATATCCCTCGAAACACTTCCTATTCATATACCCACCCAGATGCCTTTTAAGTGTTGTAATTGTACCAGTCTCCACCACTTCCTCTGGCAGCTTATTCTATACTTACTATGTGAAAAAGTTGCCCGTTAGGTCTCTTTTAAATTTTTCCTGAAACCAATGCCCTTGAGTCTTGGATTCCCCTTACCCTGGGGAAAAAAACCTTGATGATCCACCCCATCCATGCCCCTCATGATTTTATAAATCTCTATAAGGTCACCCCTCAGCCTCTGACACTCCAGAGAAAACAGCCCCAGCCTATTTAGCCTCTCCCTATAGGTCAAACCCTCCAACCCTGGCAACATCCTTGTAAATCTTTTCTGAATCCTTTCAGTTCTTATGCCAATGTAGGTAATTTCAATAAATTCTTTCTTCTTGGGTTCCGCCATAATTCTAGAAAGTCCAAGGAAACCTTCTACAAATTGCATGAACTGGTCATTAGTAGTTTGTTTCTAAACCTTTTGTTTTGTTGGAGCTAGTTGAACTCCTTCTGCGGTCTTAAGGATGTTGAGGTCAAAACATGCATACAGCCTCAGAAGTGGGAGCTGTTGATTGTGAATTACATGCATGTTTTCAACTCTCTTAGGTTCTTTGTGTTGTGGTGCTACTGGTAACATTCCTTTGCTCTTGAGAATTCTTCCACCGTGGAGCATGTAGCGTTACCTTCATAAGCTGCAACTTATGTTTCTTCAGACATAGCATTTGATCTGACAGAACTGTGATATTCGTACCTGTACCAAGCTTAACACTAACTGATGTCCTTTACGTACCTGTCTAGTTTGAAGCAGTTGCATCACTAATTTCCCTTAGGAATGCCTCAGGTATCTTTCCAATGATAATTATTACACTCTGTTCATCTGTTTGCTTGAGTAACTCCTGTCACTTTTGCTGCTCTGAAATTGTATTTTACCTCTGTCCATCTTCTGGAAATGATCTATAGTTATACACTACTGTGTCATATCTGGGCACAGATTATACTAAAATGGCTTTCTTGTTCCACAGCACTAACACTGTCTCTTTATATCCACTGACTGAAGTATTCTTTGTGTTAGTTTGTTACATTTATCAGTAAATTGTCTGTATCTTAAAACTGGATAGGTTTAATTGGTCTCCTTTGGCAAGGTTGTATACATATCTCGGAATATACCTGTGAGTCCTCCTGGCTTCTGCTTGTAACATTCTAACATAACTTGAATAATTTTCTCCAAAGTCAAATATTCTTTGGATGCAATAACTCTAACAAGGACTTGTCAATAATTTTGTCTATTTATATCCTGCTTTTAAAGTTCCAATGTAACGGGTCTTTACTAATCTGTAGAAATCATTAGTTAAATAATCTACCAATTCCTTTGGATGGTGGACTTTCTGTTAAATCTTGCTCATTTGGCAATGTATTTGGTGTCAGATTGAAGTAATAAAAGCTGATAGAACTTCATCAAAAGTACCAGTGCCTTCTTTTATATTTAGGAAATTTATAATCTTGTAGTAGCATCTACTGAATCTAAAGTGTATTTACTTACTTAGGTTGAGATTTAGTATTTAATCTCAATCCCAAGAACAGTCTTCTCCAAGATGTCCAATCCTCCATTCTGTTTAGTCTTTTCTGACATTAAATTTTGATGGCTATATTATTTATCTTCCCATTTCCTTTTAATATGACTATTCTCTTCACATGAAGGCTATTTTAAATCTATCACATCTCAATGCTGTGGTTCGATTTTCCTTAGAGATCTTATTATTCCCCAATAGATAAACGGTAATGATTGAAATCTTGTGATCTCGCAATAAATCAGTGCGGTTTTAATTCTGTTATATTAAAATCTCTTTAAACCTTTTAATTCTATATAATGACAATGCAGACCTTAAACAGAGGTGTTACATTAGTAACTTTACAGTCATCTGGGACCCTCCCTGACTCCAGTGATTCCTGAAAGCCAATGGCTCTAATCTCATCAGCTACCTTCTTCAGAGCTCTGGTGTGTAATAAATCTGGTCTGGATGATTTATCTGCCTTTAGACTTTTCAGCCTCCCCAGCACCTTCTCCTTATTGATGGCCACCACACTTACCTCTGTCCCCTGCCTCTCTTGTACTTGTGGTATGCTGCTTGTGTCTTCCACTGTGAAATCTCACACAAAGTACCTATTCAGTTCCTCTGCCATTTATTTGTTCCCCATTACTTCACTCCAGCCTCTTTTTCCAGCAGTCCAAAGTCCAGCCTTGCCTCTCTCTTACCTTTTATATGTCTAAAAATAATTCTTGCCATCTTCTTTTATATTACTTAATAACAACCTCATATTTCATCTTCTTCCATTTCAGTTTTCTTTTAGTTATCTTTGCTGCTTTTTAAAGGCTTCCCACTAATCTTCATCACATTGTAATGCCTTTTCTGTTGCTTTTATGCTGTCCCTGATTTCTGTTGTCAGCCATGGTTACCTTGTCCTCACCTTAGTATATTTCTTCTTCATTGGGATGAATTTCTGATGTGAATCCTGAATTACCCCAGAAATTCCTGCCACTGCTGGTCCACCATCTTCCCTGCTAGGCTTCCCTTCCAGTTAACTCTGGCCAGCTCCTCCCTCATTCCTTTGTAATTACCTTTATTCAACAGCAATCCCATTATGCCTGATCTCAGCTTCTCCCTCTCAACCTGTAGAGTGAACTTTATCAAATTATGCTTGCTGCCCCTGAAGGATTACTTCACCTTAAGCTCTCTAGTCAAGTCTGCCTTGGTACACATCCCAGATCTGCAGTCAGTGATACTTTTGACATGCCATTATTGCTGTAATGCAGCAGCTAATTTCCACATAGCAGGATCCCACAATCTGTGATCTAGTAGTAATCTGATGATCTGTTGCAGTGATGACAGCTGAGTGGGACGTATAGACCAAGGAACCAGGGAAAACCAGTTTGCCGTCCTGTAAAATAGTGACAACTTTTACACCACTGAAATGAGCAGACAGAACCTTGGTTCAACTTTTTATCTGGAAAATCGAACTTTCAATGGTACAGCTGTCATTCAGTAATACGTTGAAGTGTCATCCTGTAGTCATGTCTTTGGAGAAGGATGTGAACTGACATCAGACTGACTCAGAGGGAAGACCACTATTGCTGAGTCACACCTACATGTAGGCTCATTAATGGTACATGTGTGGAAGAAACAAATCTGATATTGCATTAGTCCTTCCAGGTTTGTGACTTAGTCAAATGGTTTTTGCAGATTTTAAAGGCTATTGCCCTGCAATGATCTCTACTTGACCTTAGAGCACTTTGTCTCATGGTGAGAACAGAAAATGAACACTACTCCCATTCTTGACTCTTACCTCCTGCTAAGCAGGAAAACTGGAGGGAGCAGCTTTATTTTAAGAAAAGTCTGTTTTCAAAGGACGCCTACAGGGGAAGAAGGCCATTTGGCCCATCAAGTCCACTCTGACCCTCCAAAAAGCATCCAACTCAAACCCACCCTTTCACCTATCACCCTGCATTTCCCATGGCTAACCCACCTAGCCTGCACATCCCTGGACACTTTGGACAATTTACCATCATCAGTCTGCCTAATCTGCACATCTTTGGACTATGGGAGGAAATAGGAAATAGCACTCAAAGGAAACCCATGCAGACAGGAGGAGAATATGTAAACTCCACAGTCAGTCGCCCGATATTTTAATTTTGATATCTGATTTAATTTGATTCTACACATCAGGAATAGGTAGAGTGTTGAAAAGCAAAGTTTACATATGAGTTCAGTTTTTAGTCTGCTTTGCATTCCGCATATGCAGCCATTTCTTGAAGAAGGCTTGAGGACGGTGGTTGAGTATGGGATAGTGGTAACTATGGTAACAAAAGCAGTACCTCCTCCCACTGAGAGTGGCTAACTGCCTCTAGGTTGGTTGTAGTTACTTGGCAGGCTTCACTCTGTACAATGAGTGCTGGAATATTTGCGCTGCCTGCAAACTGTGAAAATATTTATGATAAACTTTGAGATATCAATGGATTTGGGAACCTCCATTTGACAGTTGTTCTAGAGAGCTGATTAAAACAGTAATTATGAATACAGGTCCACAGCTTACCATGCTGTGGGATAGTGTCAGTAGTCACATTAAGAACCACTTTGAATTGTAGTGCTTGACATGTTTGATGAGTAACACTGTTGGAAAGCCATCATGTCTGTATCGCACAGATTTATTCTCACAGGTAAGCTGCTTTATTAAATGTCTGTCTGGGACCTCGTTGGGAGAACTGGCCTGTCTGAGTACTCAAGTATTGCTAAGTCGCATAAACATAATATTGATTTTTTAAAAATTCTACACATGGTACCAAATAGGTAATAATTTGGACTTGAAAATGGAGATGTTCTGACTAACATAAAGACTTGTGGGTCTGTATTCTTTTTCCTTTTCCAAAAAACAGATATTATGTTTCTCCAAGGGACTGAGGTGATATTTAAAGTGGCCCTTAGCCTGATGAGCAGTCACGAGGCATTAATTCTGCAATGTGACAGTTTTGAGACCATCGTAGATTTTATAAAGTCAACGATTCCAAATCTGAGTCACACACAGATGGAGAAAACTATTGTTCAGGTATTAATCTCATTACTTAGTATTGTGAGCTTTTCAAATTGCCTGGATTTGCATTTTTTGAAACTACCTAAGTTTTGTCAAGGGTCAGACACTGAGAGGATATTCACAGTTAATTCACCAATAGTGCAAATATCTGCATCAATTTAATATTGATTATCTATCCTAACCTGTTTTAGGCAAGGTCACACTTTCATATTTCACTAAGAATAAAGAAACATTTATTTTTATCATCTTTTGTTCCACTATCTGTGTAGTTTTAGCACTTAAAAGTTATTTACTAATTAACAGCTTTCAGATTTAAACTGTCTTTTGTATCAGTACAAATGGAATACCTATGTTTATGACAGAAATAATAGAAAGTGTATTTGACCTTTTTCAAACAGCAAACTGCAATCACTGAACTGTATGTCTGTGGGTAGAAGTTTTAAACTGAATAGCTTTTCTAATGTCCAAGGGGATTTAATATTTTATCATCACACTGCCTGTCCTTGATATAATAAAGATACTGTGGCCATAAGTGCAGCCTGGCGCGCTTTATGCTTTTCTATAAATCATCTGGAGGGATAATTTAAGGCCATTAATAGTTATGTATTAGTCCAAAGGAGCTGTAAAGCTAATGTTACTTGTAATTTACAGACCAGTCTTAAAAGTGTTTGACCTCAAGTTACAGGAAGAGAGTAAGGTTTATGACTTTGTTGATCACATCTAAGTGATGCTGTTAGCACAGTAGCCCTCAATAGTGGTTTATATTTTACTCAGTATGTTTTACTGCTTGTTTAATGTATGTCAAGTACAACTTTCTACACAGTGTTTATATAGCACAGCTGTGCTCCACTTCAAGAGTTTTCTTTTTCCTTCTACATTTGTCCAGCCTAACAACTAGCATTTGAGAACAAAAGTATTGTTCAGGATCCTGTTATTATGATTTTGTAGTTGGCTAGTGCTTCAGCAGGTTAGACATGATCCTCATGGCCCAAGGGAGACCCTGACTGTCAATCAGCCCTATTGTTAGCAGTACAGGATATGAGCAAACACATGAAACTCTGCTCCACTAATTAAATTGTTCAATACAAACTAGCATCATGGATTGTGTGAAAAGGATCTTTCCTTTCATTTACCCTAAGCTCCCACAACAAAGAAAGATGTTTTTTTGTTCACATCATATAACTAAAGAGGAGAAAGTAAAAACTACTAGGGTGCCAGAATCCCAATATCCCAGAAATGTCATATGAACCAAAACCGTGTATGTATCCTCATACGTTTAAAAATCGTCCCACCCAATCTCCTTTAATGCATTATCTGCCTAGATATAATCTCCAAAGTGTTTAAGAAAAGCTATTTGAGATGCGTCTTCCAACTCCAATCTGGTTTCAGTATATGTAACTACATTGGCTCCTTGTCCAACAATGCTTCCGTTTTATAATTATTATTGTATTTTTCAAATTCCTGCACGGCTCGCTTCATGCCTGTTTGTGTAATCTTTTAACAACTGGGAGAGGCAGGATAGGCTGAATGGACTCCCTCTCTCTGTGTGACTTCAGTTCTTTCAGTTATTCTCTTTCTGGTTCTCAAGAGTGAGGACCATAAATCTTACCATTAGCGGAGTTCTTACAACATGAAATACTAGCTCTCGATGTCGAGATCCATCCGTATTTACAATGGCGATTCACTAATATTTTGAGACTCAGACTGATAGATGGCGAGCTGCTGCTTTCAATAGTCCAACAGCAAAACCACAAATCCTTCAGCAGCTTGTGCTGATTGGTGACACAAGGCTTATGTTGTTCTCAATACTGTTGCTAGATTGTTTCCCACACTGGTTATGATGGCATATGGTGAACTTGCCATTACTGTTTCCTGCAATTTCTGGCCAGCATTGCATCATTGTTGTCAACAGATGAGACAAATCTTAAGTTATTCCTCAGTGTACAAAGATAATTTTCAGTTCAACAGTTTCAATGTTCTAGGAACAAGGTCACAATCCCCTTTTAAGTTTAAGTCTGTATGACAGCATCAGCTCCTCCTAGCAGTAACTTCAGGTCTCTTTCATTTGCTGTTTTCAGTGAATCATTTCTGGTGTGTTGTAGGTGTTTGAGATGGACATTTCCAAGCAGCTCCATGCCTATGAGGTAGAGTACCATGTGTTGCAAGATGAGATGGTGGAGAATTCATTGCCCAATGATGATGGAGACCGTCTGGAGAAACTGGAGAGAGCAAATTGTCAGCTTAAGAGACAAAACATGGAGCTACTGGAGAAGCTTCAGGTAACAATGACATCAACTGTTAAACTGTTAACGCAAATGATATTGTCTCCGGAAATGAGATACCCACAGGATCTTTTCTTTGGGACAGATAACACATACGTCTGACTTCAGTATTTTTTAATCAAGTAAATTAATTTTAATCCTGCGATATCAGATGCTTTTGGATGTCAAAGACACAATTGTGTCCATCATTAGGGCGACGCAGTGGCTCAGTGGTTAGTACTGTGTTTCCGTGGGTTTCCTCCCACACTCGAAAGATGTGCAGGTTAGGTGAATTGGCAGTTCTAAATTGCTCTATAGCATCCAGGATGTTCTGGCATGGTGCATTGGCACAGTTACTAGGATAAGGTAGGGGTATCTGTCTGGGTGGGAGGGTCAGTGTGGACTTGATAGGACAAATGGCCTGCTTCCTGTAGTGATTCTACGATTCAATTTTTTTTCTATGTTTAGGTTCCCATTCATCTGTCAGTTATTTTCCGTACAGACGATTGAGCTATAGGACATACTCTGACCCTCAATAAGCCTAACATCACTATGCTGCTTTCTACATATTAAAGTATTGGCCACTTATTCTGGCTCAGACATGAAAATTACGGGAAGTCATAAAGTGCATGAAACTTCTTGATTAATTATAAGACCAAAAGCAAAGTAGTTGACACTTAATTGTCCTCTGAAATGGCCTAGCAAGCCACTGCGTTGTACTAAACCTCTAAAGGATTTCAGAAAAGGAACAAAAATGGATGGACCACCTGGCATCAACTCGGCACTGGAAACTTCCATGGTAAACACAGCTTTGTTGATACTGCAAAGTTGTCCTTACCAACATCTGGGGGCTAATGCCAAAATTAGCACAGCAGGCTGATAGAGTGGTCATGCAGCAGCTTGGTAAAGCAATTACTCAGGCAATTGTAACTTGCTGATAATGTTTTAAACGCCACCATAATAATCCGTAGATACATCATGTCCCACCAGCCAAACATACCATGCAGAGCTGGTGTATAGTGGTGTAGTGTTGGGAGGGAGTTTTCTCAAGTTAAATGTGATCAAGGAAATCATTTGCTGATTACAGCATGTAACAGCCCTACATTTCCTCCAAACCAAGGCTAATGAATGAGTACTGCTCCATATTTCACGCACTTGGAAGAAGCACTAAGGTTGCCAAAAGTACAGAAAGTATTCTTGGTGGGGGATTCTGCTACCAACAGTGGCTCAGTAGTGTCTCTAAAGTTCAAGCTGACCAAGTCATTGAGTCAAACAGCATGGAAACAGATCCTTCAGTCCAACTAGTTCACGCTGACCAAGTTTTCTAAACTAAACTACTCCCACTTGCCTGCGTTTGGTCCTTGTCCCTCTAAACCTTTCCTAATCAACCTTTCCTATCCAAATGTCATCTAAATATTATAACTATACCTATACCTACCACTTACTCTGGCAATTCATTCAACATATGAACCACCTCTGTGTGAAAAGGTTGCCCCTCACATTCTTTTTTTAAATCTTTCTCCTCTCACCTTAAAAATAGGTCCCTTAGTTTTGAGCTTCCCTAACTGAGGGAAAAGACCTTTGCTTTTAAGCTTATATATTCCCCCTCAGGATTCTATAAGCCTCTATGAGGTCACCTCTCAACCTCCTACACTCCAGTGAAAAAAGTCCCAGCTTATAACAGCCTCTCCCATTAGCTCAAACTCTGCAGTTCTGCCAATATCCTGGTAAATCTTTTCTGAATGCCCTCTCCAATTTAATAATATCCTTCCTACAGCAGGGCGACCAGAACTGTACACAATACTTCAAAAGTGGCCTCACCAATGCCCTGTCCAATCTCAACATGACATCCTAAATATTATACTTAATGATCTGAACAATGAAGACAAGTGTCCTAAATGCCTCCTTAACCATCCTGTCTACCTGTGACGCAATTTTCAGAGAACTGTGTACCTGGACCACTTGATCTGTCTGTTCGACAACACTGTCCAGGGCCCTACCATTATCTGTATAAGTCCTGCCTTGTTTGTTTTAGCAAAATGCAAAATGTCACATTTATCCAAATTAAATTCCATCTGCCATTCCTCAGTTCATTGGCTCAATTGGTCAAGACTCTTTTGTAATCCTAGATAACCTTCTTCACTTTCAACTGTACCACCAATTTTGGTTTCGTCTGAAAACTTGCTAACCAGGCCTCCCAAATTCTCATCCAAATAGTTTATATAAACGAAAAACAAAAGCGGTCCCAGAAGCAATTCCTGCAGAACACCGCTGGTCACAGGCCTCCAGTCTGCAAAATAACTCTCCATCACCACCCTCTGTCTCCTACCGTCAAGCCAATGAGCAGCTAGACTGGGTCTGCGGCATATTGTGAGGAAACGAACAAGAGGGAGAAACATTCTTGACCTCACCCTCATTTAATCTATCTGCTGCAAATGCATCTGTCTATGACAATATCGATAAATGTGACCACTATATAGGCCTAATGTGACAATTTCACCGTACTAAATGAAACAGTCTTCAAAATGATTTAGCAACTCATGATGGCCATCTGTGAAGCACCATCAGTAGCAATGGATTTATACTCAAAGAAAATTTCAACCTCATAGCCCAGCATATCCCCATCTCCCCAATACCATCAAGGAGCTCAAACCTGGTTCAATAAAGAGTGCAGGAAGGCACACTCGGAGCAATATCAGATCTGTCTAAAAATGAGGTTCTGGATTAGTGGTGCTGGAAGAGCACAGCAGTTCAGGCAGCATCCAAGGAGCTTCAAAATCGACGTTTTGGGCAAAAGCCCTTCATCAATATTCCTGATGAAGGGCTTTTGCCTGAAACGTTGATTTCGAAGCTCCTTGGATGCTGCCAGAACTGCTGTGCTCTTCCAGCACCACTAATCCAGAATCTGGTTTCCAGCATCTGCAATCATTGTTTTTACCCCTAAAAATGAGGTGCCAACTGATGAAGCTACAAAGAAGGACTACTTGTGTGCTAAACAGCATTAGCAGCAAGTGAAAAAGTTAAGTGATTCTTTTGCCAAGGATCAGATCTAAGCTTTGCAGTGCAACCAATCCAGTCATAAATGGTGGTAGAAAATTAAGTAACACATTCGAGGATTGGACTCCACAAGTATAGCCATCCTCAATAATGGGGGAGCCCGGTACAAAAGATAAGATTGAAAAATCCACAACAATTCGCAACATGTGCCAAGTCAGAGATACACTTTGGCTCCCTCCAGAGATTCCTGCCATCACAGGTGCCAGTCTTCAGCCAATTCAGTTCATTCCATATGATATCAGGAAAAGGCTGGAGGCATTGGGCACTGCAAGGCTATGGGGCACTGACAATATTCTGGCAATACTGCTGTAGAAGTTTGCTCCAGAACTTGCTGTGTCGATAGCTAAGATGTTTCAGTACAGCAAGGACACTGTCACCTACCTGGCAATGTGGAAAATTGGCCAGGTATATCCTGTACACAAAAGCAGGACAAATCCAAGCTGACCAATTACCGCCCCATCAGTCTACTCTTGATCATCAGTAAAGTCATGGAAGATGTTATCTACAGTGCTATCAAGTAGCTCTTCCTCGTCAATAACTGCTCACTGATGCCCCAGTTTGGGTTCTGCATGGCCCACTCAGCTCCTGACCTCATTACAGCCTTGGTTCAATTATGAACAAAAGAGCTTGATTCCAGAGATCACTTGCTTGAGCATTCACTCCCTCCACCACTAATGCTTAGTAGCAGCAGTGTGTACCACCTACCATATGTACTGCAGAAATTCACCAAGGCTCTTTCAATATTAAATTCCCAATATGTGGACACTATCACATAAAAGGACAGGGAAGTAAACAGATGGGAACACCACCAATTGCAAGTTTCCCTCCAACTCACTCACTGCCTTGACTTGGGGGTATATCATCGTTTCTGTCCTGTCACTGGGTCAAAATTCGAGAACATCCACCTTGAAAGCATGTGGGTCTATCTAAACCAAATGGACTGAAGCAGTTCAAGAAGGCAGCCGACTATGGCCACCTCAAGGACAATGAGAGATAGGCAATAAATGTTGGCTTGGCCAACAAAGTACACCTAGAGTCATAGAGATGTACAGCATGGAAACAGACCCTTCGATCTTAACTCGTCTACGCCGACCGGATAACCCAACCCAATCTAGTCCCACTTGCCAACACTTGGTCCATATCCCTCCAAACCCTTCCTATTCATGCCTTTAGATGCCTTTTAAACATTGCAGTTGTACTAGCCTCCACCACTTCCTCTGGCAATTCATTCCATACACATACCACCCTCTGTGTGAAAAAGTTGCCCCTTAGGTCTCTTTTATATCTTTCCCCTCTCACCCTAAACCTATGCCCTCTTGTTCTGGACTCTCCCACCCCAGAGAAAAGACTTTGCCAATTTATCCTATCTATGCCCCTCATGATTTTATAGACCTCTTATAAGGTCAGCCGTCAGCCTCTGACTATCCGGGGAAAACAGCCCCAGCCTATTCAACCTCTCCCTATAGCTCAAATCCTCCAACCCTGGCAACATCCTTGTAAATCTTTTCTGAACCTTGTCAAGTTTCACTACATCCTTCCTTTAGGAAGGAGACCAGAATTACACACAATATTCAAAAGTGGCTTAACCAATGTCCTGTACAGCCGCAACATGACCTCCCAACTCCTGTACTCAATACTCTGACCAATAAAGGAAAGCATACCAAACACCTTCTTCACTATCCTATCTACTTGACGACTCTACTTTCAAGGAACTAAGAACCTGCACTCCAAGGTCTCTTTGTTCAGCAACACTCCTTAGGACCTTACCATCAAGTGTATAAATCCTGCTAAGATTTGCTTTCCCAAAATGCAGCACCTCGCATTTATCTAAATTATCTCCATCTGCCCCACTCCTCAACCCATTGACCCATCTGATCAAGATCCCATTGTAATCTAAGGTAATCTTCTTCGCTGTCAAATACACCTCCAATTTTGGTGTCATCTGCAAACTTACTAACTATACCTCTTATGCTTCTCCTTTAGGGGAGAAAATATGCCATTTGGTGTGGCCTTCATGTGACTCCACATTGATAAATATGGCTGCATTCTTAAATGATCTAACAAACCACTTAGTTTGGGTAACAAATGTTGGCTTTGCTAGCAACACTGTATTCCATGAAAGAATGAAAAATTGTAAAGAAGTTATACAATTAATTTGCAAAGGAGATGATATTATTGTTTAAATTTTAAAAATGTTAGTGTCATCACTATTATTTCATCATCTCTGACACAGTCATATCCCTGAGGTGGTCATGAACAACTTACATATAACTGAATATTTTGCTAAGCTATGTCAGAGGACAATCAAGGGTCACAATAAAATAGAAATAGAAATTGCTGGAGAAATTCAGCAGTATCTGTGGAGAGAAAGCCAAGTCAATGTTTCAGTTCTGGTGACCCTTCTTCAGAATTCTAAGACTTGCTGAGTTTCTCCAGCTGTCTATGTCATCCTCAGATGATTAAATAATAACTTTATTAAAGTTCTCAAACTTTACCAAAGCCTACAATATGAACCTATTCTATGCTGTGAATGACCTGGGACTAACAAAAACCTGTTTGAAGTATAAGGTGAGGAAAAGACCTGAAATGACCAAGGAGTAGTCAATCTCGCCTAGATTGTAGTTCACCAGTGTCGATGTTGCTTTTTCCCCATGATTGTAACATCAATCCTCCTTCAACAGTTTTTTTTCATACCTTAACTCTAGGGAAGGACAAGGTTTTGTATTAACGGACACAGCAGTCAACTTGAAAGTGACATCCTGAATGGCAGTTCTAATGAAGGGTCTCTGGACTCAAGATGTTAACTCTACTTCCCTCTCCCCACAGATGCTACCTGACTTTCAGAGTTTCTCTAGCATGATCTCTTTCTGTTTTAAGATATTATACTGTCAAGTTCTGTAATCTTCAGTTCATACTCATTTTATGCCAGTATTGTCCAACTCTGTGCAAAAAAAGCCTGCCCATCTTTCCAGGCTCTGTGGAAATCCCCAGTAAGTTTCCATTGGGCATTTTGGCAGGAATTTCAAGAAAGAAAGAGGGAAAGAAAATGTTTACATACCTGCAAATCCTTTTATGTTCTCAGGATTTCAGAAGGTCTCGAAGTTAAGGAGTTCCCGGTGAACTCCTTTCTTCCTTTATGGGGAGCGAAGGCCTAGTGGTATTGTCACAAGATTATTAATCCAGAGACCCAGGCAATATTCTGGGGTCCTGGGTTTGAATCTTGCTATGATGGGTGGTGGAACTTAAGTTCAATAGAAACCTGGAATTAAGAGGCTACTGATGTCTATGAAACCTTTGCCAGTTGTCATAAAAAACGATGCCCTTTAGAACATTTCTGGATCTTTAAAAATGAAGAAATAAAAGACCCACTGTCTGGTGGGCCATATGGGAAGGTCCCATATGGAGCACTGACCTGTGCTGACATGGCTGACCACAGCCAATTCTACGTTGATGGAATAAGGTGGAGGGAGGGAGGTAAACTAAGTCGGGTAATCCCTCTCTTCAGCCTGCTTCATTTGAGCCTTGGTAAATAGTGCAGGTATATGGAAATCTGGTGAACTATGGATTAGGTTGGATTGTGGTGCCTTTCCTACTATGGTCAAATAGCCTATGAAGTTGTATGTGAAGAACAACAACTTGGTGAAGGTGAGAGTTGAAGCTCTCACCGTGTGGGCGGCACGGTGGCACAGTGGTTAGCACTGTTGCCTCACAGCGCCAGAGATCCGGGTTCAATTCCCGCCTCAGGCGACTAACTGTGTGAAGTTTGCACATTCTCCCCGTGTCTGCGTGGGTTTCCTCCGGGTGCTCCGGTTTCCTCCCACAGTCCAAAGATGTGCACGTTAGGTGAATTGGCCATGCTAAATTGCCCGTAGTGTTAGGTTAGGGGTATGGGTGGGTTGCGCTTCGGCGGGGCGGTGTGGACTTGTTGGGCCAAAGGGCCTGTTTCCACACTGTAAGTAATCTAATCTAATCTAATCTCAATGTGGAGAACCTACACACAAAAATAATGGAAAGAAGATGGAGGGATGGGCAAAAGTAGGTGAAGGTGCACTTTTACCTGAAGTCCAACAGATGCACACATACAGTTCAATGGCATGGTGCTGTACATCTGTCCTCTGTTAATGTATGTCTTGCTAATGAGCCACTAAACAGTATTTTCTCCTTCATTTTACAGGCCACTCGCTTCAAGATACAGAACCTGGAAGCCAGCATTGAAAGCATTTTAATCCGAGAAAATAAAATGAAGCTCCTAATCCGTACAATGGAACAGGAGAAGCAGTCACACTTAAAGACTATAGAACATATGCGCAAATATTTGCCACAGGATGTCCTAGATGATGGGGAATTTCTGGCAAGGAAGAATTCAGGGATTTTCTCATCAAGAAGGCCTGAAGCAATGGATGAGGAATTGGATGGTAGCAAAGTGAAAATAGGAAATAATAAGCCATGAAAACGTCAAGCGTGAAACACGAGAGACAGTGCCGTAGAAAGCCAAATAGCCATTCTGAAAAGGGAAGTGCATGCTTTACCACGCCTCTGAGACAGTGTCACATGGTATATGGCTCAGAAGAAATTGTATGGAGGCCTTTGTAATGTAAGAATGGAGAATTTAGAAAGTGGGGTATCCAAAATGTCATTTTTTAAAAAAAATCAACTTAACACTCCTTCACCTGACTTACTTGGTGTTTAGTATATTTAGCATCACGGTTGGAAACTGTGCTTCATGACTGCAGCTTCTGTTGTATTACTTATTGTACTTCAGCAAGGGGAGCTACTTGATCATTAAGACAAAGACCAAGGTGATGGTTCTATGTCAATTGTTCCTTTCCTGCCATATATAATTACTGGGATGAGGATGGTATTCAATCTGTCAAAATCATGTGGGAAATGTAAAAACAAAATAAAAAAAAGAATGTATTTTCTGTTCAAGAAGCAAAGTGGTTCTAATGTGAGGCCAGTTTGAATTGTTGTTTAAAAACACAAGGCAGTTCATTTCGTTACATCAACAAAATGGTTGACTGGAGAATGGATACGGCATTTAACCAGCTCCACTTCAACCACACATACTTACAAAGTGCCAAATCCCACTGCTTTCATGTTGGTTGATGTTGCAGTGCGCCAGCGAATCATTACCTCTTCTCTGGAACGGAACTAGCTCAAGTCCAAAGGACAATATTCAAAATGGAAATCAAGACTATTGGAACTGCTTCTGCTATTATTTCCACCCATTGAGTTCGATAGTGCTTAATTTTCCACTGTGTGTTATAAATATTATCAAATCATTTAAATTTATGTCTGTATACAATGTAGGTTCTATAAAACAAAAAAAAGTTTCTTCCTTGTTGTTTCTGATGTTATTTGAAGCATCTTCCAAAAGGCTAATTCAGACATGTTCAAATAAAAGAAAAGAACTACAAACACTAATTACAGTGAATTGACATGTATGGAATTGCACTTGTTTCTCAGTCTGGTGTATGCCAGGTTATATATTAATGTTGTAGAAGCAGTCATGCATAAACCAGTGGGAAGAGAACTGTACTCATTCCTAACTAAACCTTCCTCAATCAGTCTGGATTTTCAGCAGCATAGTATGATACAGCACAGGAAGATGCCATTTGGCCTGTGGTGCCTGGACATAATCCGAAAGACTGCTGCACAGTTTAAACACAGACCCCTGTCTTTTCCTTGTAACTGTGCAACCTCTTCAAGGGCTAATTTTCTTCATGCATTACTTTTGCGAATATGCCTCTTGCTGCAGAAACTGCTCTTGTCAGAGTAACAAAGAATCTGGAAGTTATTTCAACACAATACAGACTGCTCCAGCTCAGGGATTGCAGGTCAACCAAAAGTCACGGCATCATTAAAACTTGAACCTTCCTTTGAATTGGTTTCAATTTGTGATTTGTTGTCTCCATAAAAAGCAAGGCATATGGGTACTGTTTTCTATGATGTGTACTGGTTTCTATGCAAATCACAGGAGAGATCACATCCTCCTTTCCAAAAACTCCATTTTACCTTGAATCTAAGGTGACATTTAAAATATAATTGCCTTATTTTCATGACAAATCAGACTGCTCCAAGTAGACTGATTAAACTGGACCCTGCTGTTGTGAGAAAAATAGTTGCAGGGACTGCAGATATCCAATACCATTTGCCAAATAGAAGAGTGGATCACTTCAGCAGAAGACCCTGAGCAATGTAGTCCACAGAAGAGTTGATGGAAATTTATTCGACAAAAGTTGATGTCCCGCAGGATAGTACTTGGAAAAACTGTGGGGACACTGCTAAAGATTGATGCAACATCTGCCATCTATTTGCTTCCAGTTCGACAGATGGCCTTGGACAGTGCCTACACCAACTTGTCCATCCAGTACCCCTGAGGGTGCCAATCTGGGTTGGCATCAGAAGCAGTCAGAGATCCTAAAACCACTCCAAGAATAACTTGAGTGTTCTAATCTACCATCAGATTGCAGAACTAATTTTTAAGGGCTTTATCCACGAGCAACTGCAAAACCTGCTACTCATGGTCTTCAAAAGCCTATTTGACCCACTTTCTAGCTGGTCCTGCACTACTGCTCAGAGAAACCATCTTTGCAAGCCGAGGATAGGAAAATCAGCATCAGTTCTCAGAATAATTAATTTTCTGAGGACTCATTTAGTGTTGGTTCCTTACCAGGATGTTAAATGTTGTATCCTCACGCAACTTAGTAGCAGTTATGTCAAGTATTTGAACTTTGCTCTGACCACACTCTGAGCACTGTCTACGGTTCTGTTTGTCACATTATAAAAAAATAAAGGATGTGGAGGCACTGAAGAGGCTGCAAAACAGTTTTTAAGGACAATATCAGAAACGCAGGGTATCCAAACTGGAAGAAGTTTGAGAATTTAGCTATCTTGGAAAATAAAGGCTGGATAGTAATCTCTAGAGTTCTCCCCGTGTCTGCGTGGGTTTCCTCCGGGTGCTCTGGATTTCTCCCACAGTCCAAAGATGTGCAGGTCAGGTGAATTGGTCATGCTAAATTGCCGTAGTGTTAGGTAAAAAGGTATACATGTAGGGGTATGGGTGGGTTGCGCTTCGGCGGGTCGGTGTGGACTTGTTGGGCCGAAGGGCCTGTTTCCTCACTGTAAGTAATCTAATCTAAAAAAAAAAGTTCTTTAAAACTATGGAAGGTTTTGATACAAGTAAACCCATAGGGCATGTTTCCTCTTGCTTGGAAGAACATGACAATATAAAATAGTTAACAATAAATTCAATGTATAATTCAGGAGACACCTCTTTATCCAAAGCGTGGTGAGAATGTGAAACTTACTACAATGGGAGCCAGTGACATGTATAATATAGTTGGATTTAAGTGGAAGCGTCTGAAGGAGTGGGGAATAGAGGTCTTATAATCAGGGATTAGACAAGGAAAGAAAGCACCTTGCTCAAATGGAGCAGAAAAGCCAGCAATTAATAACAAAAAAAGTGTTGTGCTGCTAAATCACCATCATTCTGGGTAATGGAGTGGGCATCATTCTCCAGGATGGCCTGCAACTGATGTGGTATCTAGGCAGGCAAAAAGAGAAGGCCTGTAGGCACTTGGCCTAGTTTACTCCCTCCCTGTCCAAAACAATGAATGGCTAATTCAATTGTCCTTAAACAGTTATTTTATTTGTGCTCACCACTCTGATCTATCTGAACATTTTCGCTTCCATTTCTTTCCAATAATCAGTGAGTCTGTATTACTGTCTAACAAATGTAACAAGCCATTGTTGTAATTTTCATCTCTAACCATATTGAGGCAGTATGAACCTCCCGTGTGTATATTAGTTCTCCTGACTGCATGCCTTTCCTCCTTCACTAGCATTGACATGTCCCTTTTCTGAAAATATTACATTTGATTTGAACACTTGCCTCGTGCTCTTATTTCAGTTTTCCCTTTACACTCAGTATTGCTGCTTTCCTTCTGGATCTAAACATTCCTTTAATGTGGTTCTTTAATGCCAGGCTGCTAAAAACACAGATTTTACTTTATGGAGGATTTTTCCCTTTCTATAGTCCTGCCATGATAGTCCTGGTTTATACCTGGCTGATACTGGCACAGGCACTTGCTGCTGCATCTTAAGAAATGGCTAGACTATTCCTAGCACTTACCTGCTACTTTCACATCCCTCAGCCCATCCCTCTCATACCTTATCATTACATTTGCATGATTTGTAGTATTACTGTGACCCTCTGGTACCTGGCCATGTATTTTTCCTTAAATTCTTTTCTGAATAAATGCATCAAAGTTCCATCGTTCACTCACCACTCCTTAAAATAAGAAGTTAGTTCATCGATCAGTTCTTCTCTGCATAATCTTTCCACTCTACTGTAACATTTTGTTAAAAAATAAATATATTTTGTTCAGCAATGCATGAATTATGCCCCCTGAGTAAATGAAGAGTAAATGGTTCCTTATTACGTCACTAATTCCAAGAATGCTTCTTTGTAAATCATTAATCACTCCCAGTTCATTGATTTCAGTTTTGCATTCCAACAGGTTTGTGTTAGAATTGCCAGTTATTTTACTGAGTTTTCGTTCAAATTTCTGTTCAAACACTCAGTCATTCCAAGGAACCTCTGGTTCCTTATTGTTGCAGCCAGGAATCCTATTCTTTCCAACTATTGAACTCCAACTTGATTTCCATCTTTGAGTTGTAGGTGCTGAATTCAAATAACTTCTTGTATCTGAGATTTACCTACTTCCTTATTCTGCACATGTTTGTATTTCCGATAAATTGTTTTCTTCTTTTGGATTTGTGTTTTCGGAATTCTCACTATATTTGCTATTCCGTTGTCATTCTTATTAAGCTACTGGTTTCATGCATTTTCTTCCTGACTTTAATTCATGTTACTATTCTGTGTTCCCACTCTCAGTTCTGATGTTAACTCCTCTTCCTCCCCCATAACGTACAGATTCCGTTTAGGTGAATTGACCATGCTAAATTGCCCATAGTGTTAGGTACATTGGTCAGAGGGAAATGGGTCTGGTTGGGTTGCTCTTCGGAGGGTCGGCATGGACTTGTTGGGCTGAAGGGCCTGTTTCCACACTGTAGGGAATCTAAACATACTCATTTTCACCGATTCAAGTTTATATTTTCAAATATTGTCTACTGTCCATATTTTTCTTCCTATTACATCTCCATATGTTTTTAAAAGTAGGACAAAGAAAGCAGGATACTACTGCAATCTGTTACCATCATCCATTCTATCATGTGGCATGATATCACTTGTTTTCGTTCTTCATGGGATGTGGGTCCAGCTTTACCCACTCTCAACTGCCCTTCAACTGAGTGTCTGGCTATGTCATTGCATAGAACAGTTGAGTCAACCACAATGCTGTGGGTAGAGTGTTACAAGTTGGCCAGACCAGGTAAGTATGACTCTGGATTAGTGGTGCTGGAATAGCACAGCAGTTCAGGCAGCATCCAAGTAGCTTCGAAATCGACGTTTCGGGCAAAAGCCTTTACCAGGTAAGTATGACATTACCTTGCCAAAAGGTCATTATGAAATATGTGTTTTTTTAAAAAGACAATTGACAATAGTTTCATGGTCACTCTTAAGCTAGCTTTTAATTATAGATTTACCATTAGTTCTAAATTCTTACAGGTGAGATTTGAACTCATGACACCAAAGCATTAGTCTAGCTATCTGGAACACTATTCCAATGACATTACTATGGCTCTACTGTTGCCCCAACTAAATGGGTTGGACATCAAACAGATTAAGCAACTCAAACTAGGCATCCCTGAAGCACTATGAACTATCAGCCACAGCAGAATTATATTCATCCACAATCTGTACCCTCATACCTTGTATATCATCAGTCTAGGAGATTAGCCCTGGTTCAGTAAAGAGTGGAGGAGGGTATACCAAAAACTGCACCAACTGAGGTCAAATAATGAATAGCCAAACTGGTAACCTACACAGGACTATATGCACACCAAATTGCACACAATGCATGCAATAAAGAGGGCTTAGAGATCCCACAACTCACGGATTAGGTCTAAGTTGTGCAGTCCTGCTGTTTCCAGTCATGAATGAGGTGTGCAGTTGGACAACCAACTAGAGGTGGAGGTTCCTCAACTATTCTCATCATTTGACTATTGGAGACCCGCACTTTAGTGCAAAGGACAAAGCTGAAGAACTCGCAACAATCTTCAGCCTGAGGTACCAAGTGGATAATCTACCTCAGCCTCATCCTGAGGTTCCCAGCATCACAAATGTCATTCTTCAACCAATTCTGTTCACTCCGGGTAATATCAAGAAAGATCTGAAGATATTGATATTACAATGACCATGGCCCCTGACAATATTCTAGCAATAGTGCTTGTGCTGCAGAGTTTGCTCTACCCTAGCCAAGCTGTTCCAGTGCAGTTAGAAAGTTAGTATCTACCCTCCAATGTGGAAAATTGACCAGGTATACCCTGTCCACAAAGGGTGAGACGCATCCAACTTGCCCAATTATGGATTTCTCAACCTACAAATGATGACCACAAGTTGCAAAATTACAAAGGGTTTGTTGATAGTGCTACCAGTTGGCACTCATAAAAGGAATGACATCCTCACTGATGCTCAGTTTGGGTCCTATTGAGATCACTTAGCAACTGACCTCATTCCAACTTTTGTCCAACCATGGTCAAGAGAGTTGAATTCCAGAGGTGAGGTGAGCGACTGTTCTTGCCATTGGAGTTTGGCATGAAGTTATGTCATAACTTGCATTATTGTTGGCTGGAACAGGGTGTCTCTAAGACCTTGCAGACTCCTCAACCAGTGTACACAATATTAATTTATCTAGGCACCTTAGCATGTATCAGGAAAGGACTACACAGCATGAGTCTGCAGCCAGTGAACCAGGCTGCAACTTTATTTGAAGACAACAAAGTTTAAGAGTTAAACCTAGTGCTTCTAACTCTCTGATTCTTTACAGACTTAAAATACTTCCCAGATACGTGTACATTTTGCTGGCCTGCCAAATTGTTCAGTCTGTTCCTCTCTTCACGAGTTCTCTCTCTGGTCGGAGAGCCAGCTGCTCTGGTCATGGCTGTATCCCAATGGGCCTCTAGGTCAGCTGGAGAGTGGGGGAATACCCCAAGTCCTGCCGGGCTGGGTTCTTATACTCTCCTGATTACCTTCTGGAACTTTCCAAGACTTGACCAATCAGAGGTATCAAATTAATTGGCATTATCACAATGAAATGTTCTTGATGGCTTGCCTCACAGTGACCCCTTTGATGTGTCTGCTCTTGGGACCTCGAAGTCTGGCTTTATCCCAGATAATACACCTGGGTGTTGTGTCTTACTGAAGCATGTCTGCTCCATGCATCTAGTGTTGTTTGTTTCTCAGGAAGGGTTGAATTGCCTTTCACATGTCCTGATGTGTTCTGATGCCTCTCTGGTTTCAACGGTCTGGGCTTGGATGTTGCAAGGTCTTGCCCCTAAGTAAAATTGTCTCTTGTGTCAGTCTTGGCTCAGGCATTCCTAGTCTACTTTGCTTTTTGCCAATTTTGATGCCCTATTTATTTCAGTTGCTGTGCCTGTATTTCTGGCCTCCCTACTTAATGATTTTTATTTGAGCAGTCGCAAGCTGCTACATTGTCTTCCAATGACTGTCCACCATCTACCAGGGACAAAACACGAGTGTGATGGACTATTCTCCACTTTCCTTGATGGGTTTAGCTCCAAAAACTAATTTAAAAAAATTCAACACCATCCTGGACAAAGAAGTCCACTTTATTGGCACCCTATCCTTTAATTTGCAGCAGCACAGACCATCTGTTAGATATACCACAGGAACCCCTCATGGCTCCTTTGACAGCATCTTCCAGGCTCTTGGGTCTTTACCATCTAGAAGGTTAAGAGTAGAAGATTGATGGTAACATACCACTTGCAAATTAACCTCCAAGTCACAAAACATCTGAACTTGGAGCTAAATCATTATTTGTCCACTGTTGTGAGATGAAATTTATGAAACTCCCTTCCTGACAGTATAATGGATGTTCTTATGTACCAAGGACTATAGTGGTTCAAGAAGGCAGTTTACTATTGAAGATCTGGATCCCCAGGAGGGGTCTCTCAGTTCTGCAATCAGTTAATAAACACACCTGTAAGTGACTCTTATTCATTCACACAAGCAATCGTTTATTCTTTGATACAGCTGGACAGTAGACTCTGATCAGCCAAGAAATATGAGTACTCCTAGACCACCAAAAGAATCCGATGACTTACAGAGTTTGCATAGGGTTTATATACATTGTTCATAGTCAGTTATGGGGCATGATCGCATTGTAACAATCAAATTCTCTAAGTCCATGTGCACTTTTGCCTTGGCCTGCCACGATTTCGTGTAAGCAATCTATTTTTAGAATTGTATTTGTGCTGCCTTTTGGTTAGGGTTAAACCATTACTTCTGCATTTAATCGGACCTACATCAGTCTGCGGTTTCTTGTTTTTGTCAGGTTCAGTGCAATTTAGCAATGCAGAAGCCATTTTGTGCAGCTCCTTCAGTCATTTTGTCCTACCTCCCAGATGCCCAGATCCTCACTATCACTTTCTCCAGGGCAATTATGCATGGTTAATAAATACTGGCCTCGCCAGTAATATCCACAACCCATGAACAAATAAAGCAGGAGTTAATGTTTCACATCTATAAGCCTTTAGCCCCTGGGACTAAACAGACGAGCAACAAACATTGCAAGGGGTATGTTTCCTGAGCACCCTTACCTGGTGCTTTATGGATGATTTAGTAGGACAAGGCTGATTACACATCCACCCATTTATATCTAAGATTACAGTCCAGGACCTATATCTGTGAAGGGATATGTTAAGTACATTCATGTCAGAGTGCATAGGAGTCTCAGATTAGATAGGAGTATTAAATGGCAGAGCAGCTTCAAGGGGCTGAATATACATTTTTTTTAAATCAACACAAAAGCAACCCTTCACCCAACTCGTCCATGCTGTCATTTGTGCTACATTCAAACCAAGTCCTATCCTCATACAAACCTAACATTGCACCCTTCTTTAATTTTATTCATATGTTATTCTATCCTCCATTTAAATGCATCCAAACTATTCACTTCAAATATTCCCTGTGGTCGTGTGTTCCACATTCTCATCATTCTTTACATGAACAATTTCCTTCTGAATTCACTATCAGACCTTTTGGTGGCTACCTTATATTGATGAACTCTAACAAATCTTCCCCACAAGAGGAAACTATTCCCCACCTCTGTTCTGGTGCAGGAATGCTGCTCACCATTTACAGGCCCCAGTTGAAGCTAGAATCCAGTGGGACTTGCAGGTTAAATCAGTTATAGTAGTAAATGTGATGGATGTTGGGTGAAGGATGGGCTTCACATTATTTAGGGGTGGATCAATTTCAATGATGAAAGCAGTTTAAATGATCTCATTATGAATGCAGTGTACTTCAGAAATTATTACATTTTTTTTGTGAAGGATCTAATGTGTTCTAGGTTGTAATTTATGAATTTAAATAGAATTTGTGAGGTTGTTCTCGACCTTCTGTAAACCAGTAACCACACTGCTATAAACCATTTTTACCTTTATCTCACAGTGACATATCAGTCAGAACTTTTTCAAAAGCTGAGGCAAAGACTGCTTATAATGTTAATTAAATAAGTTTAGATGTTCATAGAAACAAGAGGAGACTCAAGTAGAGGCGACCACATGTTTTTTTGTGGAGACCAGATGGATTCATGCCGTACCTGGTGTCACATAACAAAGGCTTACCTTGGAGAAAGTTTCCTGACAGAGCCTTGAAGCAGCATTCTTCCTATTCAGGTTCCAGTTCAAAAGCAAACCTTTGAACATAATAGTGCATGTTTTTTTTCAGACTGCTGTTTTAGAATGGGTTTGTCTATTCAGATAAGCTCAGACCAGAGCTTGAGGTGTTTCTTCCAATGGTATTTTTGAACAATATATACAATATGATCTTGCAGTAGTCCTAAGCTACTGTAATTCCAGACTTCTAGCAGAGACTCTCTCACATTACTGCAGAGGTCACTGTTACATTGCAGCATACTTCAGAGACTAATCTGCAGATTCCGTAAATCATATCACTGCATCCCCCCAGTCCATTCTCAATTTCCAACATATATGTATGTATTTTCTTAACTTTATTGACTGAAAATATTTAACTGCAAGTATTTCCAAGCCAAATGTCTCCCTCCAAAGTCTGGAATTCTTCGATTCAACTGATGTAGTGGCCCCACAGTTCTCCCTAACCTCGTTGCTCAAAGTTGTGCAGAAGGGAAATAATCTCTGTGCTGGTCTCAGATTGGATGTTCAGCAGCTGAAGTCGGAGCAGTGTGCTTTGTAATCTTGTGCAACACTTTATGATACTGGAAAGGATCCTTTTTAGCAAGACTGACCAGTGATTATAGAAAGAATACTATTTCCTTTTGGCTAGACTTAATGATTGGTCCCATCTCGTAATACTTTTTCAAAGATACCTTCTGTTGAAAAGATCATTTAGCAATGAAACACAGCTTAATGGCAAAGTTGCATCATTAAGTATGAGTAGAACGGTAGCAATATTCCTCTACATGAGCTGTTTGAAATTATTTTAAACTTATTGGGCTGAATTCTCAAATTGAGGACAAAGAGATGAGTGCAGCGTCTGGGAGAATGCAGAAGGATCAATCTTTCACAAGTTTCTTATGAGGCCTGGGAGTCATAGATGAATATCTTTGCAGAAATAGTTTCTTACTCTGCAAGATTTGCTGTTAGGAGTGTTAGCACTATGTTTGTCATTGCTGTGAAGCACTTTGGATGGAAAAGTAACATGAGATTGATTTTGTCTTTGAATGTTTTGTTTCTCACTGTGTCCCTAAGAAGCTAAAGAATCCTTTGGGCTCTCATGGGAAAAAATAGGAAATTATTCTTGCACTTCAGTATTGGTGAGGTATCTTCCTAAAGTGGTTATGCTCTGTGGTGTTGTCTGATCTATGAGATCTCATCAGATTTAATTTGCCTGTTGTCATTGCTGATGAGGGTATTGGCAGTTCCATCATACCTTTAGCAGCCTCATGTTGCAATTCTTTGTTAGCTCTTTTTGCCACATAAACAGTATGCGATGATTTCTTCTCACCCTAGTCTGCGAGAAAATTAAAGTGATCTCACAGCGTATCACATTAATGGCTGGAGAATCAGGTATCCAAGGTTTTCTTTTTGAAATGCTGAAACGGAGCCTGTTGGCTGCTTGTACTCTGGTTCACCCACTGGGTGTTCCTCCTGTCCATGTGCTTCTAAGGGAATATGTGTATCCTTTTCAAGTATAGTGGGATGAGATTCATCATGAAACTGATCAAAGTCGTGGGAAAGCAGGGCTTGACAAAAGGTTATCCAAACTCCTTGGCATGACACCTCAGTTGTTTGGAAATCTTGAGGTAAATCTTGTTAAAATGTCATCCACTCTTCATAATATGACAGCTTATGGTCCTGGAGAGACTGAGACAATCCTCACAAGATGGAATGTAATCATCATCCTGGCATTGAGGGTTTTGCACCAGCTGCAACAGATTGATTTGTACACAAGTCATCTAATTCGACAAGATTTGTTCTGATTCTGAAAGACATAACCAGGTTGTTAATAAGTTTACCATGATAAATGAGGACTTACTGCCTCCCAAGACCCAGGGTCCTGATGTCTGATGGTTGAAGTAGTACATTGTTGAGCCATTCTATGGCTTGGAGATAGTGAAGACTGCAAATGCTGGAAAGTCAGAGTTGATAATATGTGGAGCTCGAAGAAGCACAGTAGATCCTGACGAAGGGTCCTGCCCAAAACGACGCCTCCCCCACTCCTCTGATGCTGCTTGACTTGCTGTGCTTTTTCCAGCTGGACATTTTTTCAACTCATTCTATTAGGTCAGCCAATACAGTGATGACTGCTTCTGAGTCGAGATAAAAATTACTATCAAAATGCTTGAATTTTAAAGTGACTGACCAAAATCCTGATCCAGATCACTGATTTCCACTTGATTCTCCACTGTTATTTTCACATTTTGTCTTCTTGTTCAATTTGTTGGATTTACTTTTGTTCAGGCCTGATCCAGTTGGTTTGCTTTTAATAGGTGATCTCCAATTCTGGAATTGTTGACAATGACGGATTCTGCCACAATGGAAGTGTGTGTGTCCTCTTGGACAATCCTGATGCTATATTGCATTACAATGCAGCAGCATTCCACATCTGCATTTGAGGCTCAATAGCTATATGTATTGTGAATTTAGTGTCATATTCAATGGTAAGATAGTACAGGGGGATTATGTAGAAATTGACTTATTTTTTAAATGGTTCATATTTGTATCTGCCATTTATTTCTCTTGGGAATAAAAGTTATGTGATGTGTGCACATGGAAAATAAATTATACGTTGACCTTTTGGGCATTGCCTCAATTCAATCTGTCATGTTCTGTCATTTAATTGACTTTTATTTCAACAGAGGTAGCATGTTCTGCACATTACCCTTAATATTTATAATTCCTGCAACCACTCAGATGAATTAATTTAACAAGTCAAGGCTAATAAGACTCTAAAGGATGCTTCTATTCACTACATGGAGTAGAAGGTTGCAAATGTCAATCATTTCAGTATGCCAAAGGCCCGATTGTATCCTGCCTGACAGCCTCCATTAAGAGAACAGCAGTGGAAGATCTAGAAATGCCAGTTTAATGATAAATGAACTTTTTGGAATTTTACTAGTGCCTTTTAGCCTTTTCAATTGCTATTTTTCCATATAGAATATATATATATTCTGAAATTCAGTACTTTCAAGAAAACTTAAGACGAACATGGAAAGAAATTGCTTGCAGTGATGAATGTTACCAGTTTCCAAAGATCTGCAATAACGTTGCTGACATATTTCGTCTCCATATGTACAATAAAAATACCATTATCTCAGTACCAATAAGGTTTGAGTCGATATTTGCGTAATAATGATTTTTGAAAATAATTGCTGTCACCAATATTATGCATTCCTTAATGTTTACTTTGTGTCCTGTAAATACTCCATTGCATTATTCACTGAGAATCATAGAATCCCTATATTGTGGGAGCAGGCTATTCAGCCCATTGTGTCTACACCGACCCTATGAAGAGCATCCTACCCAGACCCAATATCCCCACATTTCCCCATGGCTAATCCAACTAGCCTACATATCTTTGGACAGTGGAGGAAATCGGAGCATCTGGAGGAAATTGATACAGACACAGGGAGAATGTGCAAACTCCACACAGTCGCCCAAGACTGGAATTGAACTCAGGTCCCGAGCAGTGTGAGGCAGCAGTGCTAACCACTGTGCCACTGCTTTCAAGTTCAAGGCCCATTCTGGGATTTGAGCATAAAGGTTTATGTTGACACTCCGATGCAATAAGCAGAGAGTTCTGCACTGTTGGATATGTTATCCTGAGATGTTAAATCAAGGCCCCATCTGCCTTCCCTGGTGAATATAATGGATCTCAGGACAATATTGGAGTTAACCCTAGTGTTCTGGACAGTAATATTTCCTCAATCAACATCTGGACAAACAGATTTTCTGGTCATTATTGCATTTCTGTTTATGGGAGTTTGCTGTGTACAAGTTGGTTTCTGCAATTTCTACATCACAGTAGTGTCTACACTTCACTTTCTTAGCTATAAGTGTTCTTGGGTACATCTCATCCTCTCCTGGCAATATATCAACTTTTACCTAGCTTTCCTAACATTTCACCTTTATGAACTTTTAACTAATTCAATGTCTTACCTGCCTCCTCTTTTACTCTCATTCGGAGAGATCAAATTGTACACTTAGTGCTGCTCCATGAATGAATAAGGACAGAAGGGAATAATTGAAGATTAAGAAAGAAAAGATTAAGTACTTACAGAGTGTAAAACTGTTCATAAGAATATAGAAACAGGAGCAGAGGTAGGCGATTCCACCCCATAAGCCTCCCCCACCTTGCAATATGATCATGTCTGATCTGCTCTTGGCCTTAACTCCCCAGTATTGCAAAAATCTACCCATCTCTTCTTTAAATGCTTTCAGTGATCTAGCCTCCACAACTCTCTGAGATTGAAAATTCCAGACATTCACTGCCTTCTGACAGAAGAAACCCCTTCACATCTCAATTTTAAGTAAGTATTCTGTACTGTCCTCTCGCACAAGTCTCCTGCACTAGCGAAAAATCACCCCAACATCTGCTCTGTCAAGCCTCCTCAGAATATCGCACGTTGCAATAAGATCATACCTGATTCTTCTAAACTCGAAAGAATAAAGGCTTTACCCACTTAGCTGTTCTTGATAAGCCAACTCATTCACCTGAGAAATCAGACGAGTGAATCTCTTTTGAACTGCCTCCCTTGCCAGTACATCATTGCTTAAATTGCTTAAGGGCGGCACGGTGGCACAGTGGTTAGCACTGCTGCCTCACAGCACCAGAGACCCGGGTTCAATTCCCGCCTCAGGCGACTGACTGTGTGGAGTTTGCACATTCTCCCCGTGTCTGCGTGGGTTTCCTCCGGGTACTCCGGTTTCCTCCCACAGTCCAAAGATGTGCAGGGCAGGTGAATTGGCCATGGTAAATTGTCCGTAGTGTTAGGTAAGGGGTATGGGTGGGTTGCGCTTCGGCGGGTCGGTGTGGACTTGTTGGGCCGAAGGGCCTGTTTCCACACTGTAAGTAATCTAATCTAATCTAATCTAATAAATACAGAGACCAACACTGCACATAGTACTCAGGTGTGGCCTCATCAACACCCTTTACAATTGTAACAAGACTTCCCTGTATTTTAAACCTGAATCCCTTTGCGATAAAAGCTAAGATTCCAGTTGCCCCTCAACTACTAGCTGCACATGCATACTAACGTTTCATGCACGAGAACATCCAAATTCCTCTGTACTGTACTTGCTTTGGAGTCTCTCTCCAATTAAATAATAATCTGCCTTTTGATTCACCCTTCAAAAGTGCATGATCTCACACTTTCCCACATTAAACTCCATCTGCCAATTTTTTGCCCAGTGACTCAACCCAACAATATCTTCTTGCAGATTCCTTGTGTCCTCATCACAGCATGGCATGATCTGAATTCCTTTTTAAGAGTACCAACATAGCTATGAGAGGCCAAATGGCCATTTGTAAGGACAGAAAAAAAGTTAGCATTTCAAGTCGATAAACTTGCAGCAGATTGTTATACATGTTCTGAATGGGTGCACCATAAGGATTACCATTACTGTTACAAAGTTGAAGGAGTGCACTGTACCTTTAAGAAAAAGTGAAAGCCGTTTTGTTCTGAGAGCTTGCAGGCACCTGTCGTGCGACTGACTAGTTGTCTCAGAGTGTACTGGGAAATTGAAAATATGTAACATTTGGCTGTCAAACAAATACCTGAGTTTTGGTTGCTGTTTTGACAACCATTCAAATTGAACCAATCAGTTTAAATTATGCCACAGGATATTAAAAAACAATCAATTTTGAATTTATAAACCTCTATAAGGTCACCCCCTCAACCTTCGACACGCCAGGGAAAACAGTTCGTGTTAATGACTTTACTGAACATCTCTGGCACTGAATATTAAACATTACAAATGAGGAGTTTCATTTCTATGGGATTTAATTTCTTTAGAGAGATAGAGGATTGATGAGGGCAGAGTGGTAGATGTGATCGATATGGACTTCAGTAAGGCGTTCAACAAGGTTTCCCATGGGAGACTGATTAGCAAGGTTAGATCTCATGGAATACAGGAAGAACTAGCCATTTGGAAACAGAACTGGCTCAAAGGTAGAAGACAGAGGGTGGTGGTGGAGGGTTGTTTTTCAGACTGGAGGCCTGTGATCAGTGGAGTGTCACAAGGATCGGTGCTGGGTCCTCTACTTTTTGTCATTTACATAAATGATTTGGATGTGAGCATAAGAGATACAGTTAGTAAGTTTGCAGATGACACCAAAATTAGAGGTGTAGTGGACAACGAAGAGGGTTACCTCAGATTACAACAGGATCTGGACCAGATGGGCCAATGGGAAGAAAAGTGGCAGATGGAGTTTAATTCAGATAAATGCAAGGTGCTGCATTTTAGGAAAGCAAATCTTAGTAGGACTTATACACTTAATGGTAAGGTCCTAGGGAGTGTTACTGAACAAAGAGTCTTTGGAGTGCAGGTTCATAGCTCCTTGAAAGTGGAGTTGCAGGTAGGATAGTGAAGAAGGCGTTTGGTATGCTTTCTTTTATTGGTCAGAGTATTGAGTACAGGAGTTGGGAGGTCATTTTGCAGCGGTACAGGACATTGGTTAGGCCACTGTTGGAATATTGCGTGCAATTCTGGTCTCCTTCCTATTGGAAAGATGTTGTGAAACTTGAAAGGGTTCAGAAAAGATTTATAAGGATGTTGCCAGAGTTAGAGGATTTGAGCTCCAGGGAGAGGCTGAACAGGGTGAGGCTGTTTTCCCTGAAGCAACGGAGGCTGAAGGGTGATCTTGTAGAGGTTTACAAAATTATGAGGGTCATGGATAGGATAAATGGGAAAAGTCTTTTCCCTGGGGTTGGGGAGTCCAGAACTTGAGGGCATAGGTTTAGGGTGATAGGGGAAAGATGTAAAAGAGACCGAAGGGGCAACATTTCATACAGAGGGGTGGTATGTATATGGAATAAGCTGCCAGAGGAAGTGGTGGAGGGTGGTACAATTGCAACATTTAAGAGGCATTTGGATTGGTATATGAATAGGAAGGGTTTGGAGGGATATGGGCCAGGTGCTGGCAGGTAGGACTAGATTGGTTTGGAATGTCTGACGAGTTAGACCGAAGGGTCTGTTTCCATGCTATACATCTCTATGACTCTACTTCTCCCTCTTTACCTTATTTGGTATTGGATTCACTCCCTTTAATTCATTCTCTATCTTAGTCCTTCCTGGGTTTATTTCCAAAGCTGCTTTAATTCATATGGGTTAAGGTGACACACTCTTAGTTGCCCTGTACACTCAGGTTCCAAATCTGTTTCTCCTGCTACATAGTTTATTGTCTGTTAATTTCAACAACTTAGTGGACAAACCTGACCTGTGATAAAGGGGCCAAAAAAGATGTATAGATGAATTTCTACAGCAAATTGTGGCCCCAGTCTAGTCTATTGTGTGAGCCAGAGGTATGGAAATATTATAAAGCTTCGCATGACTGTGTCAGTCAATTTGTTCAATGTGTACATTATTTTTGTTCAACACATAAATGGGATTAATTCAATCCCAGTACAACCATAAAAGGATTTGCAATAATTTAATGCCTGTGGTGTGCTTGACAACATTATAATTGTGGCCGGATATTCCTTTCAGAGAAGAATAATGACATATATTAGACAGAGGGGCATAGTCCAGGAACAATGTTAGAACAAGAGCACTTGGCCTCAGAGACATTGTTGACGACACGACATGACAAGACACTTTTGTTCAGGGTTTTGTTTGCCCATTTGCCTAAATTCTCCAGGTGATTACCAAGCCTGAAACCTGTCGCTCAGAAAAGTACTGAGCAATGGGAATTGTCAGACATTTAAAGAAAAATGCCTTTGATGTGATTGATGGCTCAGATTCCAAAGTTCTTGACAAAGCTAAAGAGTAGACTATTGGGAGACAAGTAATGCACCAATTATCTCATTGAGCTCTAGATGCTGATATTATGACAGGATTGACACTTGTTCATCCATCAGCAGATGCTTCTCTCTTGACAATTATTTCATTCACTAGGATCAATTTTAAAAATTTGACTTCTCTGTTAAATTGGACCAAACTACCTAAAAATACACATACAGGACGAAAAGCAACAGCTTTAACAATGAACCTTAGCTTCACTATTTCTCATGGAGAAAGTTTCTTAGCTCCTATAGTTTATGATGAATTTGCATCCACAATATTTTACTGACAGTAAATAAACCTGGTCTAATTTTCTTTATAATCTTTTGTACATTATCAAAGTTTTAGGTCCACCAGCTATTGTTGTGATATACCATACATGTTCACAATGCTATCTGGGTTGCTCTCCAACCTTGCACCCATTGTAAACTTGATTCAAAACTCATTCAAAACTCTGCTGCTTATATCTAAATCACATCACTTCTTGTTCACCCATCACTCTTGCTGACCTACTTAATTGCCCTGGTCTGGCAAAACCTCGATTTTGAAATTCTGACCATTGTTTTCAAATTGGTCCATGTTATCTGTTTAATGCCCTGAAACAATACAATTTTTAAAGATTTAGGTTTGCTTCTAGTTATAGAATTATACAACATGGATACAGACCCTTTGATCCAAACAGTCTATGTCGACCGTACGTTCAAACTAAACTATTCCCACCTGCCTGCGCTTGACTCATATCCCTCTCAACCTCTCCTACTTATGAACTTATCCTTTACGTCTTTTAAACACTGTAACTGTACCTGCATCCACCATTTTCACCCCACACACAAACCACTCTCTGTATAAAAAGGTTGCCTCTAGTGTCCTTTTCTCCTCACACCTTAAAAAATGCCCCCTAGTTTGGAACTCGCCCATCCTAGGGAAAACCTCTCTCAGGTCACCCCTCAACTTCCTATGCTCCAGTCCCAGTCTTTCCAGTCTGTTCTTAAATCTCAAACCCTCCATTCCCGGTAATGTAAATCTTTTCTGAACCCTCTCCAGTTTAATACTATCCTTCCTATTAGCAGGGCAACCAGAACTGTACATAGTACTCCGGAAGAGGCCTCACCAATGTCCTGTACAACCACAACATGACATCCCAGCTCTTATACTCAATGGTCTGAGCAGTGAAGGCAAGTGTGCTAAATGCCTTCTTAACTACCTTGTCTAACTCTGATGCAAATTTCAAAGAACATTGTACCTGAACCCCTAGGTCTCTCTTGTCTACAAGACCACCAAGAACACTACCATTAATTGTATAAGACCTGTCCTTGTTTGTATTAACAAAACGCAATACCTCCCCATAAACCCTGGTCTGTAAATATGGGACCATCACTGGCCAGGCTGGCATTTGCTGTCCTTTCCCAGTTACCCTTGAGTAGATGGGCTTGAGCCCCTTATTGTAAGCTATCACAGGTCCTGTGCTGTAGAAATGCCCACATTATTGTCAGAATGGGATTTTTATTTACAAAGGATGATGTCCCTTTGAATTACAACATTTGTACACCACTCTAAACTCCTCAACCTTGCCTGTGAAGATATCAGGATATCCAGATCAAGCTGCTCTTGTAACTACAAGTTGAGCGACCAGCAACCAGTACTCAAATACATAGATGCTGCCACTTTGGAACAGATAGAGAAACCAGTGTCACCTTCAATCCTCCAGCCACTAGGGGAGCAAATTGTCAAAAGTGTAACACTCTCACTTCAGAGTCAGAAGGTTGTGGTTCCTTTTCACACTGCAGTAACTTGAGCACAAGATTTCCGGCTGACATTCCAGTGTAGTAATGAGGGAGTACTGTCTTTGTTGGAGGGACTGTCTTTCAGGAATACAGCAAACATCCCATGGGATTATTTTGAGGAATAGGAATGATTTCCTCAGTACTACACTAAGGAAACCCCTGACCATTACACTTTGATTTTTGTTGTTTACTTTGCAATAAGCAACATCTGTGTTTTCAAATTAGAAGGATAACTACACTTCAAAAGACAGCCTTGTTGTCTGTAAAATATAATGGATCATAGAAAGCAGTATAAATCTTGTGGAGACAGCACTTTAAGTATTTGAGCACAGCAATTTCAGGGAGGAAATATTAGAGAACAAAACAAAACAATAAGAACCAAAAACATGTCAAATAATAACGTGATCAGACTTCATTGGCATTATAACTACAGAGTCTTCCTGTAATAATATTTCAGATTGGAATGGAAGTTGAGATGAATGTTCTGCTTGGAATGTGTGTGTCAGTTGTTGCTGTGGTTGAGAGAGACCACATCTTTCCGAGGAAAACTACAGCTGTACATCTGACATAGACAAAAAACATTAGTATTAAAGATGGGCACTTAACAGAAATTCAAGTTAATCAAGCATGGTTTTGTTAAATGGAAATCATGTTTGACCAATTTATTAGACTTCTTTGAAGAAGGTACATATGCTGCAGATAAAGGAGAATCCGTGGATGTATTGTATTTGACAAGGTGTCACATCAAATGTTATCGCAGAAAATAAAAGTTCATGGTTTAAGAAGTAACATAATGATATGAATGGAAGATTGGTTAATTTACAAACCTGGGAGTAGAGTAAATGGGTATTTTTCTGGTGTCACAGGGATCAGTGCAAGGGCCTCAAATGTTTACAATTTACGTAGATGACTTGGATAAAGCGACTGAAGATACAAAAACAGCTGGGAAAGTAAGTTATGAAGACGACATAAGAATGCCACAAGGGGACAGAGACATGGATAGGGATATGGATAGGGTAATTGAATAGGCAAAGATAAGACAAATAGAATAATGTGGGAAAATTTGAAATGGTCCATTTGGTAAAATGTATAAAATAGAAGCATGTTATCCAAATGATGAGAGAATTTAGAGCCCTGAAATGCAGAGGGATCTGGGAGTCCTAATACATGAATCACAATAGGTTGGTATGTAGGTTCAGTAAATAATTGGCAAAGCTAATTTGGGCAGGACAGTGGCTCAGTGGTTAGTACTGCCGCTTCACAGCACTAAGAACCAGGTTCAATTCCTGTCTCAGACAACTGTCTATGTGGAGTTTGCACATTCTCCCTGTGTCTGCATGGGTTTCCTCTGAGTACTCAGTTTCCTCCCACAATCCAAAGATGTGCAGGTCAGATGAACTGACCATGCTAAATTGCCCATAGTGTTAGGTGCATTAGTCAGGGTAAACATAGGGTAGGGGAATGGTTCTGGTGGGTTACTCATCGGAGGTTCAGTGGGGACTTGTTGGGCCGAAGGCCCTGTATCCATTCTATAGGGAGTCTAATCTCTAAAAATATGTTTTCATTCATAGCAAGTGGAATTGAATACAAGAGTATGCTTCCTTATACAGAATATTGATAAGACTGCATCTGGAGTACTAGGTACAGTATACGTCTCCTTATTTAAGATAGGGTGTAACTGTATTGGAAGCAGTTGAGAAGGTTTACTGGGCCAATAGCTAGAATGGGTACTTCATCTGATGAGGAAAGTTTGAACAGGCTAGGCTTGCACCTGTTGGAATTTAGAAGAGTAAGATTTGACTTGATTGAGACATCTAAGATCCTGAAATGTCTTGTCAGAGTTTCATCTTTTGGACGAATCCCGAACTAGGGGTCAATAAGGATTTGACTACTAAAAGACTGAGATGAAGAGAAATCATTTCTCTCAGAGTGCATGAGATATTGTAACTCTATTCCTCAAAGACAATGCAAGCTGAGTATATGGACATTTTAAAGGGAGAGGTGGATAGATTCGTGATATTGCAAAGGTATGAAAAGTTATCAGGGGTGGGATAGTTATAGGTGGGAATATGGAGTAATCAGATCAGCATGATCTTACTGAATAGTAGGGCAGGCAGGAAGGTGAATACGTAGCCAATTCCTAATTCATATGTTCATATCTATTAGGGAAATAATGATACAAAGTCATTATGTGAGCTTTCATCATTCAGATCTTGACAAACAATTCTGTCATATATCAGTCACTGGAAGTGTCCCCAGTTTCCTCAATATTATATCTGTCTCCCTTTCACCTACCGCCAAAACTATTGACCCCTCCTGCCCTCTGTGCTTCAAGCTCAGTCACTGGGGAAACTTTTTCACATCTTCTGCCCCTACATCACTAATCACACCTCTCCTATCCACTTCCATTATGCTCAATCCCTCTCATTGCAGGAAATTATCTCTGATAACCAGGACAAGAGGGCCAAGTCCAGTGGTGAGGTATGATACAGTAGGCTCCTCACCCCCCCGTGATAAAAAATTGGTGGAATTGGCCAGGGAAGAGGACAACCACTCATGGGGATACCAAGACTTCGAAGTTCAGGCAACCGAGTGAGCTTCATTGAGTTGTGTTGCTCTCCCATTAATACCAGTGCTATCCCATTCTTACTCCTTGCTTTTATTCCACTAATAAATAATTCCATCTTGTTTCTTATGCAAGTCCCAGAGGGACTCAACATCCTTGTAAAACAAGGAGATCAAGACCAGTGACACTGAGTTCAACTAACGTCTCTGAGGCGGAAGGCACTCAATCCTCAGGGGAGGCACTGAAATCATGTCTCACTTACATGATGGAGCTTTTTGAAGAGGTGACAAAAGTTTACCAGGGTGTTGCCCAGAATGGAGGGTTTGAGTAATATGGATAGGCTGGGATGTTTTCCATCGGAACATGGATGATTGAGTGGTGACCTTATAAAGGTTTATAAAATCATGAGGGCTATAGATAAAGTGAATGGCAGGTGTGTTGTCCCTATGGAGGTGGATTTCAAGACTAAGAGGCTTTTATTTAGGTGAAAGGAGAAAAGTTTTAAAAATGACACGAGGGGCATTTTTTTACACAGTGTGGTTCATGTGTGGAATGTACTTCCAAAGGAAGTGGTGGACGCAGCTACAGTTACAAATTTAAGAGATTTTTGGATAAGTACATAAATCAGAAATGTTTCGAGGGATATGGGCTAAGTGCAGATAGGTGTGACTAGTTTAGTTTGGAATTATGATTGGCATGGATTGATTGGACCAAAGAGTCTATTTCCATGCTGTATGACTCAATGACAAGGCTTCCACCTGCACCCAGCAGCGGCTCAGAGTCTTTCACCTCAGTGCATTTTCTTCCGAGAGGAGACCCGTGAGCACAATCTGGTGAGCACATCACTGACACATCTATGCAGCAAGTTGAGGAAGAAGCCTCAGGTTGCTGGCATTCAGAGGCTCCTCCATGCCCAACCTCAAGCCAGAGACAATCCCTTGGTTTTGGCCATTCATGGCTTTGCCAAGATGCACAAACACTGACAAGAAAGGCAGGCTGCCTTGTCAATGACAATAGGTAAACTGAGTAGAAGGTTGGAGGGGCCCACTCATGTTATCAATGCTATGCTGGCTCTCGCATGAACGTATCAGGTTGTCTCCACAGACAGGTTCGCTACCAGCTTGTGGAGCCAGGTCCTGCTCATCATCAATGGCAAGACAAGTGGGAGACAAGTGACCATTCCAGGTGACCTTTGCCCTCAGGGAGACAGAGTGAGGCCAGCAGGCACCCAGAGAGAGAAAGATCCACTCAAAGAATTCAGAAACTTCCTCTCATATATCAGAGGTGCCCAGCTCCTTCACCTTCCCCTGCCTGTTACACCAATGTCCAAGCTGACGAGGGTTAAGCTGCACCTGGGCAGAACACTCTGAGAATGTCTGGACTCTGTAGGCCCTAATGTCTCAGGGATGATCAAACAGATCTTCTCGATCAACAGGACCAACCACAAAGCAGGCTCCCTCTTCTCCAACACGAAGGGAACAGATTAAATAACCTACTGAGGGCATATTGGTGGCTTGGGTGACACTTGCTTGTAAATAGGCCTGCACATTTGTAAATTTATGTTAACTGACATCCCTGTAATTTATATTAATGATTAACAAAATGATGCCCTTTCAATAGAATTGATTTTTGATGGCAAATGGGTGACATTACAGAATCAGTGAATGCTTAACAAATACCATTACCCCCAAGCAAGAAGTCAGACACAAATCCACCTTCAAGGGGAAAACAGGAAATTGGTCTATGTTCCTGTGGTGGCAGCCATGCTGCCTCTTTATTGATCAGTTGAGTTAGGTGTGACATAGCACAGCGTCATCTCGGTGGCTTTGTGAGGGAGGTGCAGGCTCCATCTGAGACTAACAATGATGCCCCCTCCCCACCATCTTTCAAGTTTCCTTTTATGTTCTGTCCCTGAATCCCCGACAACCTTTCATCCTGCCCCCACCACTATTTCCATCAGCCCCTTTATATCACTGTTCATGTTGCCCATTTTACCCCTGAGCACTTGGCGTTGCAGATTGCCATGCTCTTTTTGGCCATTCATTCTCCTTTTATTGAGGCTACATTGATTGTAAATGATGCAAACTCCCCTCCTCCCCAGCAGCTCCCCCTCCCCTCCTATGAGAGGAAATGAATGAGATGCCACGTATCTATTTGGAATGGCTCACTTTCACTATCATTGTTATTCCAGCGACCCAATCCAATGAACTCCCTCAGACTTGAGCTTTTCACTTTCCCCAGGACTGCACATACTGCCCCCTGAGCATTAATAAACACCAAGAACTGACTGTGTCCCCTGCACTGACTTGCACGGAGGATGGTGGCAGAGGATGGTGTCGATGTGGAAATGGTGGTGGCGGTGGAGCTGGGTAAAGGCCTGGAGCAGCAAGTGGCGAGCTGTAGCATCAGGTGACTGCTCTGAAATTCATCTTTCTCAGGGAAGTGGGGGGGGGGGGAAATGGGGGCCGTACAGTAATGAAATGCTTATACGTGGAAACAAGATGGTAGCATCTCGATGGTGAGATTCATAACTCAGGAATCGGATAATTTCATTTTTGCCATATTTGCCATCTGTCTCTCTAGTGCCCAAGCCACTGAAGACCTGGACAAATTCCACCCATAGTCTCTGGCCACTTATGATCAGTTATTCCTTGTTTTAAGGGTGATTTATGAAGCAAATTCTTCTAAATTGTCCTTCAGTTTTCTCGTAAAGATTCTGAATCAGTCCTGCCTGGTTCCCAATTCATCAAAGATTGAAATGTTGGGCTGGGTTATTACACATAAATGTCAGAGGAGAGTCCACCTCCATTTGGTCAGCTCAGTCCTGCTGTATTTCCTCAGTTGGCACTAATTACTATGAGGTGGGAGTTCTCTTCATTTCCTGATGAGGTTGTACAGGACATTGGTGAGGGCCCCTCTTAAGTACTGTGTGCAGTTCTAGTTGTCTTAGGAAAGTTATTATTATATTGGCGAGGGTACAGAAAAGATTTACCAGAATGTTGCCAAGAATAGAGCATTTGTGTTAAAAGGAGAGGCTGAATAGACTGGGACTTCTTTCACTGGAGCTTAGGAGGTTGATCTTATAGAGGTTTATGAAATCATGAGGGGTGTGGATAAGGACAATAGCCAGGGTCTCTTCCCTAGGGTGGGGAAGGTTGAGAGTTCAAGCTGCATTCAAACACAAATTCGGGATTACATTACTGAGGGAGTGCAAGACCGACTGCCATCTTTCATTTGAGATGTCAAACCAAGTTACAGTTTTCCATCTCAGGTGAATGTGCAATATTGCAAGCAATGTTTTCAAGAACAGGGCTGTTTTTCTTGGTGCCTAGCCAACAGTTATCCATCAACCAAGATCATAAAACAAGCCAAAGGTCTGCAGGTCATTTAGCAAGGAGTTATTTTTGGGCTCTTGTGATAACTGCTAATCTTATAGAGTCATAGAGATGTACAGCTTGGAAACAGACCCTTCGGTCCAACCCGTCCATGCCGACCAGATATCCCAACCCAATCTAGTCCCATTTGCCAGCACCCGGCCCATATCCCTCCAAACCCTTCCTATTCATATACACATCCAAATGCCTCTTAAATGTTGCAATTGTACCAGCCTCCACCACTTCCTCTGGCAGCTCATTCCATATACGTACCACCCTCTGTGTGAAAAAGTTACCCCTTAGGTCTCTTTTATATCTTTCCCCTCTCACCTTAAACCTATGTCCTCTAGTTCTGGACTCTCCAACCCGAGGGAAAAGACTTTGTCTATTTATCCAATCCATGCCCCTCATAATTTTGTAAACCTCTAGAAGGTCACTCCTCAGCCTCCGATGCTCCAGGGAAAACAGCCACAGCCTGTTCAGCCTTTCCCTGTAGCTCAGAACCTCCAACTCTGGCAACATCCTTGTAAATCTTTTCTGAACCCTTTCAAGTTTCACAACATCTTTCCAATAGGAAGGAGACCAGAATTGCACACAATATTCCAACAGTGGCCTAACCAATGTCCTGTACAGCTGCAACATGACCTCACAACTCCTGTACTCAATACTCTGACCAATAAAGGAAAGCATACCAAATACCTTCTTCACTATCCTATCTACCTGTGACTCCACTTTCAAGGAGCTATGAACCTGTACTCCAAGGTCTCTTTGTTCAGCAATACTCCCTAGGACCTTACCATTAAGAGTATAAGTCATACTAAGATTTGCTTTCCCAAAATGCAGCACCTCACATGTATTTGAATTAAACCCCATCTGCCACTTCTCAGCCCATTGGCCCATCTGGAACAGATCCTGTGTAAACTGAGGTAACCTTCTTCACTGTCAACTACACCTCCAATTTTGGTGTCATCTACAAACTTACTAACTGTACCTCTTATGCTTGCATCCAAATCATTTATGTAAATGACAAAAAGTAGAGGACCCAGCACCGATCCTTGTCGCACTCCACTGGTCACAGGCCTCCAGTCTGAAAAACAACCCTCCACCATCACCCTCTGTCTTCTACCTTTGAGCCAGTTCTGTATCCAAATGGCTAGTTCTCCCTGTGTTCCATGAGATCTAACCTTGCTAATCAGTCTCCCATGGGGAACCATGTTGAACACCTTACTGAAGTCAATATAGATCGCATCTACTGCTCTGCCCTCATCAATCTTCTTTGTTACTTCTTCAAAAAACTCAATCAAGTTTGTGAGACATGATTTCCCACGCACAAAGCCATGTTGACTATCCCTAATCAGTCCATGCCTTTCCAAATACATGTACATCCTGTCCCTCAGGATTCCCTCCAACAACTTGCCCATCACCGAGGTCAGGCTTGCTGGTCTATAGTTCCCTGGCTTGTCTTTACCGCCCTTCTTAAACAGTGGCACCATGTTTGCCAACCTCCAGTCTTCTGTCACCTCACCTGTGACTATCGATGATACAAATATCTCAGCAAGAGGCCCAGCAATCACTTCTCTAGCTTCCTACAGAGTTCTTGGGTACACCTGATCAGGTCCTGGGGATTTATCCACTTTTAATCGTTTCAAGACATCCAGCACTTCCTCCTCTGTAATCTGGACATTTTGTAAGATGTCACCATCTATTTCGCTACAGTCTATATCATTTTGGGAATTGGAAATGGGAAGGTATATAAATCCAAGGAACACAAAAATATACTTGAGTGCTGGAAATCTGAAGGAAACACAGAGAATATTGGAGAAACTCAAGCAGGTCTGGCAGCATTGTGACTCAGTGGTTCGCACTGCTGCCTCACAACACCAGGGTCCCAGGTTCGATTCCAGCCTCGGGCGACTATCTGTGTGGAATTTGCACATTCTCCCTGTGTCTGCGTAGGTTTCTTCCAGGTGCTCCAGTTTCCTCCCACAGTGCAAAGATGAGAGGTCAGGTGAATTGGTCATGCTAAATTTCCCATAGTGTTAGGTGCATTAGTCAGAGGGGAAATGGGTCTAGGTGGGTTACTCTTCGGAGGGTAGGCGTGGACTGGTTGGGCCGAAGGGCCTGTTTCCACACTGTAGGGAATCTAATCTGTGAAAAGGAAGCAGAGTTAACATTTCAAGTCAGATATGAATCTCCTTTAGAAGTGAGAGGTGTTGGAGGATACTTTTGACAAGAGCAAGGGCACTTTGTATAGAGGCCCAATACAAAAGACAAAAGGGTTGTGAAAAGTGCTGAAAGAGAAAAAGAGATGTAAAATGGGTGTAATGTAAGGTGTGAGAAGGTCCTTTTTATTGAGCATAACATAAACAGTACACAGGAAAAAGTGAGGACTGCAGATGCTGGAGATCAGAGTTGAGTGTATGGTGTTGGGAAAGCACAGCAGGTCAGGCAGCATCCGAGGAGCAGGAGGGTCAACGTTTCGGGCATAAGCCCTTCATAACAATAGACAAACAAGGTAGGGCTTGAGGTGTGATGTGGTGCATGTTTATGGGCAAGTGGTGGAGGGAGCATGGAGACAATATAACAAAAATAGAAAACAGACATCAAGTGGGTCAGTTACCGAAGTTGTGGAATTCAGTGTTGAAACCTCAAGGTGTTAAAGTACCCAAGAGGAAAATGAGGTGTTACTCCTCGAGCTTGTGTTCTGCTTCATTAGAAACATTGCCGGAGCCCCAGGGTAGAAATGTTGGCATGACAGCAAGGTGTATTATTAAAATGGCAAGCAACTGGGAGGTCAGGATCACTCCTACTGACGGAGTGAAGGTGTTCTATGTATAACCATCTATCCCAGTCTGGGTTTGATCTCACCAGTGTAAAGGAAACCACTCTGTGAGCAGCAGATTAGATTGAAAGACTACACCCAAAATGCTAACTCACTTGGAAAGTGTATTTTAAGCCTTGAACAATGAGGAGAGAGGAGAGGAATGGTACACCTTCTGTGATTGCACGCGAAGGTGCCAAAGGGGATTGAGGAAAAGTGGTAGGACTAAACCAGAGTGTGATAGGGGGAATAATCCCTGTGAAATGCCGACAGTGGAGAGAAGAGGAAGATGCCTTTGTGGTTACATTCTGCTGAAGGTGGCAGTAATAGCAGAGAGTGATCAGATTAGATTTCCTATAGAATAGAAACAGGCCCTTCAGCCCAATAAGTCCACACCGACCCTCTGGACAGTAACCCATCTAGACTCATTCCCCCACCATATATTTAGAGTCATAGAGTCATAGAGGTGTACAGCACGGAAACAGACCCTTCAGTCCAACTCATCCATGCCGACCAGATATCCCAACCTAATCTAGTCCCACTTGCCAGCACTCAACCCATATCCCTTCAAACCCTTCCTATTCATAAACCCATCCAGATGCCTTTTAAATATTACAATTGTACCAGCCTCCACCACTTCCTCTGGCAGTTCATTCCATACACGTACCACCCTTTATGTGAAATAGTTGCCCCTTAGATGTCTTTTATATCTTTCCCCTCTCACCTTAAACCTATGCCCTCTAGTTCTGGATTCCCCTGCCCTGAGGAAGAGACTTTGTCTATTTATCCTTTCCATGTCCCTCATGAAGAGATTGGGGAGGCGCTGAATGAATACTTTTCGTCAGTATTCACTCAGGAACAGGACATTGTTGTCGATATGAATACTGGGGCACGAATAAGTAGAATGGATGGCTTTGAGATATGTAGAGAAGAGGTGTTGGAAATTCTGGCAAGGGTGAAAATAGATAAGTCCCCTGGGCCTGATGGCATTTATCCTAGGATTCTCTGGGAAGCAAGGGAGGAGATTGTAGAGCCATTGGCCTTGATTTTTGTGTCCTCTTTGTCGACAGGAGTAGTGCCAGAGGACTGGAGGCTAGCAAACATGGTTCCCTTGTTCAAGAAGGAGAGTAGGGATAATCCTAGTAACTATAGGCCAGTGAGTCTCACTTCTGTTGTGGGCAAAGTCTTAGAGAGAATTGTAAGGGATAGGATTTATGAACATTTGGATAGGAATAATGTGATCAAGGATAGTCAGCATGGTTTTGTGAAGGGCAGGTCGTGCCTCACAAACCTTATTGAATTCTTTGAGAAGGTGACTAAGGAGGTAGATGAGGGGAAAGCGGTAGATGTGGTATATATGGATTTTAGTAAGGCGTTTGATAAGGTCCCCCATGGTAGGCTACTGCAGAAAATACAGAGATATGGCATTGAGGGTGAGTTGGAGGTTTGGATTAGGAATTGGCTCTCTGGAAGAAGACAGAGGGTAGTAGTTGATGGCAAAGGTTCATCTTGGAGTGCCGTCACTAGCGGTGTTCCGCAAGGATCTGTTTTGGGACCATTGCTGTTCGTCATTTTTATAAATGACCTGGAGGAAGGGTTAGAAGGTTGGGTGAGCAAGTTTGCGGATGATACGAAAGTCGGAGGAGTTGTAGACAGTGAGGAAGGATATGGCAGGTTACAGCGGGATATAGAGAAGCTGCAGAGCTGGGCAGAAAGGTGGCAAATGGAGTTCAATATAGCTAAGTGTGAAGTGATTCACTTTGGTAAGAGTAATAAAAAGATGGATTACTGGGCTAATGGTAGACTACTTGGTAGTGTGGAAGAGCAGAGGGATCTTGGTGTCCATGTACACAGATCTCTGAAAGTTGCCACCCAGGTAAATAGTGCAGTGAAGAAGGCATATGGCGTACTGGCTTTTATTGGTAGAGGAATTGAGTTCCGGAGTCCTGAGGTCATGCTGCAGTTGTATAAGACTCTGGTGCGGCCGCATCTGGAATATTGTGTGCAGTTTTGGTCGCCATACTATAGGAAGGATGTGGAGGCACTGGAACGGGTGCAGAGGAAGTTTACCAGGATGTTGCCTGGTATGGTAGGAAGATCCTATGAGGAAAGGCTGAGGCACTTGGGGTTGTTTTCATTGGAGAAAAGAAGGTTTAGGGGTGATTTGATAGAGGTGTACAAGATGATTAGGAGGTTAGATAGGGTTGACAGTGAGAACCTTTTTCCACGTATGGAGTCAGCTATGACAAGGGGGCATAGCTTTAAATTAAGGGGGGGTAGATATAGGACTGATGTTAGGGGTAGGTTCTTCACTCAGCGAGTCGTAAGTTCATGGAATGCCCTGCCAGTAGCAGTAGTGGACTCTCCCTCTTTATGGGTATTTAAGCGGGCATTGGATAGGTATATGCAGGATAGTGGGTTAGTGTAGGTTAGGTGGGCTTTGATCGGCGCAACATCGAGGGCCGAAGGGCCTGTACTGCGCTGTATTCTTCTATGTTCTATGTTCTATGTTCTATGATTTTATAAACCTCTATAAGGTCACCCCTCAACCTCTGACACTCAGGGAAAACAGCCCCAGCATCATTCTCCGCCATTTCCACTACCTACAATGGACCCCACCACCAGAGATATATTTCCCTCCCCACTCCTATCAGCGTTCCAGAGAGACCATTCCCTCTGTTACTCCCTTGTCAGGTCCACGTCCCCCACCAAACCACCCTCCCCACCCTTCCCCTGCCACCTCCGTCTAAGGCCCCAAAGGAGCTTTCCACATCCAGCAGAATTTTACCTGCGCTTCACACACATCATTTACTGTATCTGTTGCTCCCAATGCGGTCTCCTCTGCATGGGGGAGACAGGACGCCTACTCGCAGAGCACTTCAGAGAACATCTCCAGGACACCCGCACCAACCAACCCAACCACCCCGTGGCCGAACACTTCAACTAAAATTGCCCCCTCCACTCCACCAAGCACATGCAGGACATGTGCTTGAGACCCTCCAACCACATGGCATCGATGTGGATTTCATCAATTTCCTCATTTACCCTCCCCTCCACTTTAACCCAGTTCCAACCTTCCACCTCAGCACTACCCTCATGTCCTGTCCTATCTGTCCATCTTCCTTCCCACCTATCCCTCCACCCTCCTCTCCGACCTATCACCATTACCCCTACCTTTATCTACCTATTGCACTCTCAGGTACCTTCCCCCCCAGCAACCCCTAACTCCCATTTACCTCTTCACCCCCTCGCCTCACTAGCTTTATTCTTGATGAAGGGTTCTGGACCAATACATCAATTGTCCTGCTCCTAGTGTGCTGCCTGCCCCGCTGTGCTTTTCCAGTAACCCACTCTCGAGTCTAATACTATTGCAAGCAGTGCGTTCATGCCCCTACTGCTCTGAGTAAAGAAACTACTTCTGACATCCATCCTATATCTATCACCCCTCAATTTAAAGCTATGTTCCCTCGTGCTAGCCATCACCATTCAAGGAAAAAGGCTCTCACTCTCCACCCTATCTAACCCTCTGAATATCTTATATGTCTCAATTAAATCAGCTCTCAAACTTCTTCTCTGTAAGGAAAACAGCCTCACGTCCCTCAGCCTTTCCTCATAAGACCTTCCCTCCATACCAGGCAACATCCTAGTAAATCTCCTATGCATCCTTTCCAAAGCTTCCACATCCTTCCTATAATACTGTGACCAGTACTGTACGCAAAACTCCAACTGCAGCCGCCCCAGAGTTTTGTACAGCTGCTGCATGACCTCATGGTTCCAAAACTCAATCCCTCTAATAATAAAAGCTAACACACTGTATGCCTTCTTAACAGTCCTCTCAACCTGGGTGGCAACTTTCAGGGATCTATGTATATGGACACCGAACTCTCTCTGCTCATCTGCACTACCAAGAATCTTACTATTAGCCCAGTACTCTGCATTGCTGTTACTCCTTCCAAAGTGAATCATCTCATACTTAGAACATAGAACATTACAGTGCAGTACAGGCCCTTCAGCCCTCGATGTTGTGCCGACCTATGGAACCAATCTGAAGCCCATCTATCCTACACTATTCCATTCTCGTCCATTGGCCTATCCAATGACCATTTAAATGCCCTTAAAGTTGGCGAGTCTATAACTGTTGCAGGCAGTGCGTTCCATGCCCCTACTGCTCTCTGAGTAAAGAAACTACCCCTGACATTTGAACTATATCTGTCACCCCTCAATTTAAAGCCAAGTTCCCCCGTGCTAGCCATTGCTTCCAAGGAAAAAGGCTCTTACTGTCCAACATATCTAATCCCCTGATTATCTTATATGTCTCAATTAAGTCAGCTCTCAACCTTCTTCTCTTGAAAGAAAACAGCCTCAAGTCCCTCAGCCTTTCCTCATAAGACCTTACCTCCATATTGGGCAACATCCTCATAAATCTCTCTGAACCCTTTCTAAAGCTCCATACCCTTCCTATAATGCAGTGACTAGAATTGTACGCAATACTCCAAGTGTGGCCGCACCAGAGTTTTGTACAGCTGCAGCATGACCTCATGGTTCCAAAACTCAGTCCCTCTTCCCATAAAAGCTAACACACTGTCTGCCTTTTTAACAACCCTATCAACCTGGGTGGCAGCTTTCAAGGATCTATGTACCTGGACATCGAGATCTCTCTGCTCATCTACAATACCAAGAATCTTACCATTGGCCCAGTACTCTGTATTCCTGTTACTCTGACCAAAGTGAATCACCTCACAATTTTCTGCATTAAACTCCATTTGCCACCTCTCAGCCCAGATCTGCAGCTTATCTATGTCTCTCTGTAACCTACATTCTTCATCATTTTTCACAACTCTAACAACCTGAGCATCATTCGCAAATTTACTAACCCATCCTTCTATGCCCTCATTCAGGTCATTTATAAAAATGACAAAAACAGTGTACCCAAAACAGAGCCTTGCGGTACACCACTAGTAACTGAACTCCAGGATGAATACTTCCCATCAACCACCATGCTCTGTCTTCTTTCAGTTAGCCAATTTAGATTAGATTACTTACAGCGTGGAAACAGGCCCTTCGGCCCAACAAGTCCGCACCGACCCGCCAAAGCGCACCCACCCACACCCATTCCCCTACACCTAACACTATGGGTAATTTAGCATAGCCAATTCACCAAACCTGCACATTTTTGGACTGTGGGAGGAAACCAGAGCACCTAGAGGAAACCCACGCAGACACGGGGAGAATGTGCAAACTCCACACAGTCAGTCGCCTGAGGCGGGAATTGAACCCGGGTCTCTGGTGCTGTGAGGCAGCAGTGCTAATCACTGTGCCACTATGCCACCCAAATTTCTGATCCAAATTGCTAAATCACCCTCAATCCCATGTCTCCATATTCTGTGCAATAGCCTACTGTGGGGAACCTTATCAAATGCCTTACTGAAATCCATATACACCACATCAACCTTCATCCACCTGTTTGGTCACCTTCTCAAAGAACTCAATAAGGGTGGTGAGGCATGACCTACCCTTCACAAAACCATGTTGACTATCCATAATCAACTTATTGATTACCAACTAGATGATTATAAACCCTATCTCTTAAAACCCTTTCCAACACTTTACCCACAACCGAAGTGAGGCTCATAGGTCTATAATTTCCAGAGTTGTCTCTACTCCCCTTCTTGAACAAGGGGACAACATTTGCTATCCTCCAGTTTTCTGGCACTATTCCTAAAGATAATGACAAAATAAAGATCAAAGCCAAAGGCTCAACAATCTCCTCTCTGGCTTCCCAGAGAATCCTAGGATAAAGCCCATTCGGCCCAGGGGACCTATCTATTTTTACACTTTCCAGAATTGCTACCACCTCCTCCTTATGCACCTCAATCTCATCTGGTCTAGTAGCTTGTATCTCCATATTCTCCTTAACCACATTGTCTTTTTCTAGTGTGAATACTGGCAAAAAGTATTCATTTAGTGTTTCCCCTATCTCCTCTGACTCCACGCACAACTTCTCACTACTATGCTTAATTGGCCCTAATCTTACTCTAGTCATTCTTTTATTTCTGAGATATCCATAGAAGGCCTTAGGGTTTTCCTTGATCCTATCTGCCAATGACTTCTCATGTCCCCTCCTGGCTCTTCTTAGCTCTCTCTTTAGGTCTTTCCTGGCTAACCTGTAACACTCAAGTGCCCTAACTGAGCCTTCATGTCTCCTCCTAACATAAGCCTTCTTCTTCCTTTTGACAAGAGATTCAACTTCTTTAGTAAACAATAGCTCCCACGCTCGACAACTTGTTCCCTGCCTGACTGGTACTTACTTATCAAGGATCTGCAGCAGCTGGTCCTTGAATAAGCTCCACATTTCAATTGTGCCTATTCCCTGCATTTTTCTTCCCCATCCTAAGCATCCTAAATCTTACTTAAACACATTGTAATTGCCTTTCTCCCAGCTATAACTCTTGCCCTCTGGAGTATACCTATCCCTTTCCATCACTAAAGTAAACATAACTGAATTGTGGTCACTATCACCAAAGTGCTCACCTACCTCCAAATCTAACACCTGGCCAGGTTCATTACCCAGTACTAAATCTAATGTGGCCTTGCCCCTTGTTGGCCTGTCTGCATACTGGATCAGGAAACCCTCCTGCACACATTGGACCCAACTAAAGTACTTGAACTATAGTATTCCCAGTCAATATTTGGAAAGTTAAAGTCCTGCATAACAACTATCCTGTCACTCTCACTCCTATCAGGAATCATCTTTGCTATCCTATCCTCTACATCTCTGGAACTATTTGGAGACCTATAGAAAACTCCCAACAGGGTAACCTCTCCTTTCCTGTTTCTAATCTCAGCCCATACTACCTCAGTAGATGAGTTCTCAAACATCCTTTCTGCAACTGAAATACTGTCCTTAACTAAAAGTACCACACTACCCCCTCTTTAACCATTTTTTCTGTTCTTACTGAAACATCTAAATCCAGGAACCTGCAATAACCATTCCTGTCCCTACTCTACCTATGTCTCTGAAATGGCCACAACATCGAAAGTCCAGGTACCAACCCATGCTGCAAGTTCACCCACCTTAATCTGGATGCTCCTGGCATTGAAGTAGACACACTTCAAACCACCTTCCTGATTGCCACTGCCTTCTTACGATCTTGAAATCTTAGTTCTGACTTCACTACTCTTATCCTCCCGCATACTGGAACTACAATTTAGGTTCCCATCCCCCTGCTGAATTAGTTTGAACCCACCCGAAGCGCATTAGCAAATTTCCCCCCAGGATATTGGTACCCCTCTGGTTCAGGTGTAGACCATCCTGTGTGTTGAGGTCCCACCTACCCCAGAAAGAGCCCTAATTATCCAGAAGTCCAAAGCCCTCCCTCCTGCACCATCCCTGTAGCCACGTGTTCAACTCCTCTCTCTCCCTACTCCTCGCTTCGCTAGCATGTGGCACAGGCAAAAACCAGAGATAAGCTTCCACCCTAGCTCCCTAAATTTCTGCTTTAAATCCCATCCCTTATCCTACCCATGTCGTTGGTGCCTATGTGGACCATGACTTGAGGCTGCTCCCTCTCCCCCGCAAGGATCCCGAAAACACCATCAGGGGCATCACGACCCCTGGCACCTGGGAGGCAGCACACCAACTGTGAGTCTCTCTCGTCCCCACAGAACCTCCTATCTGTCCCCCTAAGTATGGGAGTCCCAATGACTAATGCTCTGTTCCTCTTCCTCCTTCGCTTCTGAGCAACAGGGACAGACTCTGTGCCAAAGACCTGGACAACATGGCTTACCCCCGGGAAGTCCCCCCCCCACTCCCCCCCAAACAGTATCCAAAATGGTATTCTTGTTATTGAGGGGAACGGCTACAGCCGGTTCCCTTTCCATCCTTTGATGGTAACTCATTAACCTTCTTCTTTTACCTGAGGCATGGCTACCTCCCTGTTACTCCTCTGATTTGATTCAATTCGATTCCCTACAATGTGAAAACAGGCCCTTTGGCCCAACCAGTCCACACCGACCCTTCGAAGAGCAACCCACCCAGACCCATTTCCCCTCTGACTAATGCACTTAACACTATGGGCAATTTACCTGCCCTGCACATCTTTGTATTGTGAGAGGAAACCAGAGCACCCAGAGGAAACCCACACAGACACGGGGAGAACATGCAAACTCCACACAGACAGTCACCCAAATCTGGAATCGAACCTGGGACCCTTGTGCTGTGAGGCAGCAGTGCTAACCACTGAACCACCGTGCTGCCCTAATAACCCCTCCGTCTCCTGAATGATCCGAAGTTCATCCAGCTCCAGTTCCCTAACGTGGTTTTCGAGGAGCTAGAGCTGGGGTGCACTTTCCACAAATGCAGTCAGCAGAGACACTGGTGGTGACCCTTACACTTCCCACATTCCCACATTCCCACATTCAACTGCCCTAATGTCATTCCCACTATTCTAAGTTCCCAACGATACTACTGAAAAACAAAAAAAAAACCAGTCACCTTACCAATTGGCGCACAGAACCTTTTCTTTTGGCTAGAGAAGGAGGATGGGTGGGAGACACTATCCGAGTAGGGTTTTGGACAAAGCAACTTTTCCACATTAAACTCCATTTGCTACCTCTTAGCCCAGCTCTGCAGCTTATCTATGTCCCTCTGTAACCTGTAACATCCTTCTGCAATGTTCACAACTCCACCAACCTTCGTGTAATCCGCAAATTTACTAACCCATCCTTCTATGCCCCCATCCATGTTGTTAACAGATCACTGCTGATTGTGAGAGTTAGCAGTGTGTGAATGGATTGGATCCATTAACAGGGACCGCAGTTCATTGAAAGGCCATCTGGTATGAAGGCACCAGGGACAATGTGACAATAACCAAAACTCAAATGCTGGGGAAACAGGGGACCTAACAGTTATAGGCACTTTAGCATGGCCAATTTACCTGACCAACACATCTTTGGAAGGTCAGAGGAAACCCATGTGGACATGGAGAGAATGTGCAAACTCCACATAGACACCTGAGACAGGAATTGAACCCAGGTCTCTGGCACTGTGAGGCAGCAGTGCTAACCACTAAGCCACTATGCCGCTTGTGTGACCTTTTGAAAGATGAGACTCACAGGGTAGAAACTAAGGAAAGGGGGAACCTTATCATTGTTCTGTGAAGGAGGGGAAGGGGAGAGGGCAGAAGTGTTGGAGATGGGTCAGGCATATCGTGGGGATGAGAGTTAGGAGGTGTTGCGGGAGTCCTCAGTTGGTGAAAAGTCATGTTGGAGGCAGCCCAGTGGAAGGTGGCATCATCAGAACAGATGCGAAAGAGGCAGAGGTACTGGGAAAATGTAATGGAACTCTTGCAGGAAGTAGGATGTGAGGAAGTATCGTCAAAGTAACTGCGGGAGTCGGCATAATTATATTGAATATTGGTGGACAGCCCACTGTCAAAAATGCAAACAGTGAAGTCAAGGAAGGGAAAGGAAGAGTTAAAGATGGATCAGAGACAGTGAGCAAAATTCTATATACATTCAAGTTCTTTCCTCCATTATAACAATTCATTCCATTTGTAATTCAAGTGAATCTTTCCCTACCTTTTCCATGCTTCTAAAGTCCTACTTAGCTCGGTGTGAACAGACAGCACACAGCATTTCTAGCAGTCCATTTTCCAATTTAAAATCACCTCTTTCCTTCATGTTCACTGTTCATATCCTATTTGTCTTTTCACGCTTTTATTTTGCCCATACTCCTGCCATTAAGTATCCAGTCTATTTGCCACCTATCCCTCCGTGTACTTCCATTAGTACCATTGAAGTTATACCCTTTGTCTTCAGTTGGACAGTGAGCCCGTCTCAATCCCGAAAAATGATTGTTTTCTTGACATGGAGCTGGTCCTAACTCCTGTATCCTGCTCCTGGAGGGAACATCCAGCCCTAAAATTAGATCCGTAAATGAAAGGATAATACAAAGGAATTGGAGAAAGGCCAGATGTATAGGATTAGATCAGATAGTTCAAGTTGAGGAGCCAGTATTGGGTGGATTGAGTGGTCTTTCTCTTTGCTGTGGTGTTATGCCTTTGCCTTAAGAGTAAAAAAAATCACAAATAAATAACCTTTTTAAAATCAGTGGACTCTATTTGAATCATTAACCTATCCTAATTGCTTGATCAAATTAGAAAAGCAGAATGATTTTGAAATTAGTCAAATCACAACAGATTCATTTTGTCCCTAATACTACAGAGTTATAGACTATAATTGTCTATAATAATACAGAATTGTAACTCTTACCAAAACTTGAAAAGAATGTTATTCAAGCATTGGCCTATAAGTTACCTGTATACAGGTTCTGATGTTCATTTAATGGCATTCATGGTGAGCTTCAAGCTTGTTAAACTGATGTTTAAACAGCACATCACACACAGCTCCAGAGATTGAATTAGAATTTGTATTCAGATTGGCCTGAAGCTACATGCTGTATTTCACATCCTCAGCCAGCAGGTGGAGACCTATTCATATGGCCAGAGACTGGTCTGTTCGACAGCTCTTGTTTGCTTGTTGGATTCCTGCAGAGCACACTGCATTCATCTATATGCGACTGATGTGCTTCTCATCAAACACAACCTCCCTAGCATTTCACAGTGTCTCATTATTTTGATGGTTGCTTTACTTGCATGCAAACTGCTTTCAAGAGCAGGGAACTAGATTTTGTCATGCAATTCCCTAACAGAATCTCTGGGATTAAAAACAGACAGTGCTGAAGGAACTCAAGATTCTGAAGAGAGAGAAACAGAGTTAACATTTCAGCCAAAGATTCTTCTTCATAACTGCAGAAAGGGGAAAAGCGATGAGTTTTTACACTGTAGAAAGTGAGGAGCAAGAGAAACAGAGCGATGGTCAGAAAAAGGAAAGAGGACAAGGGATGTTAGAGATCGTAGGTGTCACAGGATAAAAGATAAAAGGAAGTGGGGATGGTTGCAGAGAGATGGCCTAGGCAAGATGTTCACAGTGGGTGTTAATAGCAGAATAAAGTCAACCCTGCTGAAAGCAAAACTGAGAAACACAGACACTGGTGAGGACATTGGGGAAGTCAGAGATAAATGGAGGTCAGGGTTCATGGTCTGTAGTTGTTGAACTCATAGCTGAGTCCAGGAGGCTGTAAAGTGTCCAAATGGAATATGAGGTACTTGTTCCTCCTGACTGTAGCACTGCAACAGGCCGGGGACAAAAATGTGAGTGAAAGGTGTTGGATTGAAGCAGCAAACTCCTTGAAGATCAAGGTCACGCTTGTGTACTGAGCAGAAGTGTTCCTCAAAGTGGTCACCCAGTCTGAGTTTGGTCTTGCAATGCAGAGAGTCAGAACAAGAAGGAATAAGCTCAGTGGGGCAGGTGTGGGCTGCAATGCTGGCTGTGCCAAGGCAATCTTGTTTGTGACTTTTGAGAAGGTAATGGCACTGGGGAACTAGAGGTTGAATCTGTGTTGGTAAGAACTCCAGGGGTGGTGAGGTCAGTAACATTAGAACAAGTGACTTGATTTTCAGAGGTGGGGTGTGGTCCAGGGAGAGGCAGAAAGATTTGGCACTCAACCTCCCTAAGGGGGAGATTGACACAAGATGAAAACATTTGGTCTGTGCATTGCAATATTCTGTAAAATCCAGGGAACATTTAAACGAATTTGTGATTCTTGAATCTGTAGTAATGAGAATACTTTATGCATACTCTTAGGAAAAATGACTCCCCAGTGGTTGATCCAACTAAGATTTACAGAGCTAGACAGTGACAGGTTTGATCCATATTGTATACACATAGTGAAGTGATCCTGCCCAATGGCCATAATTAACCCTGTGTCTTGGGTTAGGGAGGAGGAAACAGCCTAGATTCCAGTCCCCTGTTTGTTGTGAGTAGCTCCCGTTGAATGTGCTTCTGGTTGGATGGCAGATGAGGACAGCAGAGGTTTGGATCACCCTTTTTCAGGGTTGAACAGTCTGCCCACACTCACTGTCACAGCCTACACAAGATGAATAGGCACTAAGGCAAGTTTCTGGTGCTTTGGAAATTGTAATTCAGCAAAACAAAAAATCATGCTTCTGAAGGAGGGGAAAGGAATTCAATTTTTTTCAAGGGGTAAAACAAAGACTCAAATGAAAAATCAGTTTCCACACTTGCCAATTCCGAGTTGTGCAGTCCCAAATAATGATCAAAATGGATGATTGTAATGTGTTAGAAACCTAATACTGCATTCAATCCTAAAGCAAAATAACAATCTAAATATTGGCCAATTTATTTTCATTTCACAATTCATTGTTATAAGTTAAAGCAGTAAGACATTTTCCTAGTTTTTATTGTGTACCCTCATCTTTAGGAATCTACAAACAACACTGAATGATTTTGTTAATAAAGTGAATTAAAGGTTTCATTGGCTTGTGCCTGTTGTAGTTCAGTTAGAAGCCTCTGTTCTGTTGTACGTGCCCTTACCGTAATGAAGCTGGGAGAAGTAGAACAACCGGTTTAGAAAGCAGTTGTGTGTGGAAATAGCTTCTCTGTGCCTCTGCTGCACTCCCTTGGGTCAGAAGCTGGTTACCATGGATACTCTGATTTCATGCAGCTAATGGGAGGGATGTCTGTAGCTTTGGTAACCTGGGGACTGCCTGGGGTATAATGTGCTACAGAGGCAGAAGGGTGTGGCTGCACTGGGATGTCATGTTACAAGAGTGGCATGCAGAATGTGATATGTAATTTAAAGCTAGCGGGCAGTTACAATAAGTAAAACGAGCCAGGAAGAAACAATCTTCCTAGGAATTTGGTATCCGGTGTCTCCTTTTCTTCTATTAACTTGGCTGTCTTTTTCTGCTTTCTGGAGATTTCCTTTGTACAATCCACTCAACTGATTTAAGAACCGTCAGAACATATTGCTTTTTGCACTATTACCTTTTATCTAGGATATAATATTTACATTGGTCACTGCTCAAATGTGAAGTGTAATTGGACAAGGCAGATTCTCGTCAAGCTTTTCAGTTTTTGTACAGTATGGATGCAGTAAAGTTCTCAGAAAAGACAAAGAACTTATGCCTTTAATAATAAGGGGGAATTACAGCTATGTGATTTTTAAAAAAAATATGGACAACAGAGTAATTTCTTTTTGGGGCATGGCAGTGCAAGCAAAATTGTGCTATATTTGAGAATCATTTTTTCTCTGCTAAGTTTCTGCTCAAAACTACTTGCAATTTTGCCCAGAAGTGGCATTGTACTGAACAGAATTTGCATTGCGAGGCTACGGAGTCTTAGGTTCATTAAGATTTGCATTCCCCTCTCTGCTTAATTAGGACTTTGTCTTTGCAGCACTACAGGAGGGGTGACAAGGCAGTGCCGTTAATCCACCGCTTTTAATTATTTAGAATGTAACATTTAATTTCATCCAGAATTGTTCTGCTTTTTAATAAAGATGCATCACACTATGTAGACCATTGCAACACACTTAAAAATGCTGGAAATGCCAGGAAAAGAAGATGGCTATAAAAGAGGAAAATAGAAAGACCAGTCATTTATCAGGAACAGATTTATTTAGAGGATGCAATACCATAGTCTTATTGGTAGACTGTCCAGATTATTCTGATGTTTTCTTGAGGCAAATCATTTGATTTATTTGCCTTTCCCACCCTTTGATGTCACACAACTTTCCTGGCTATGTTGGCAGAATAGAGACCCGCTCCCAATTCTGCATGAATGCTGTTTTCTTGTTTCTGGAAAAAGACCACAGAAGTGGCCTGAGATGACTGGCTGTGTGAATTTCCTTCCTTCTCTGTTAGCAAAATACTTGGCTGCATCTATAGCACAGCTTGCATCGAAACAGAAAGTGTGCAGAATTGTGGAGGCAAAGTCAAAACTTATCACATACACTAATCCAGATTTTCTTTTGTTCAGTTGAATTTTACCACTTCTTCAAAAACCATTGTTTGAAAATTATTTTAATTCCTAATGCATCACCAAAATTGGCATATGCCTTTACAGTTCAGCTAATTTGTTGTGTCATCAAGTTCATGACCTCAGGCTGTTGACTGCACTTGACCTTACTATGGATCCATTAATAGGTCAATAGGAAGCAAATATTGTGGATATTCTGATGTTGAAAACCATTCCACCAGCTCCTCCTTGTTATACAAGAAACTGGATAGGCCACAGCTGGAATACTATGTCGGTATTAGGCCCATTACCTTAGGAAGATACACTGGCAATGGAGGCAATCCAGACAAGATCCATTTAACTGATACCAGGTATAGAGGGGTTATCTTGTGAGCAGATGTTGAGTAAATTTGACCTGTACTCATTGGAATATAGAAGAACGAGAGACGGTCTTATTCAAATATAAAAGATACTAGGGCACTTAACATGGTAGATGTGGAGAGGATGTTTCCTCTTGTGGGAGAATCTAGAACCAGAGGGTAATAATCTCAGATTAAGGGGTCACATGCTTAGGACCGAGATGAGGAGGAGTTTCTTCTTTCAGACAGTAATGAATCTGTGGAATTCTTTACCTCAGAGGGCTGTGGAGGCTAGGTAATTAAGTATGTTCAAGGCTGAGTGGACACATTTTTAATCAGTAAGAGAATCAAGGGTAATGGGGAAATAGCAGGAAAGTAGAGTTGAGGGTTTTCAAATCGGTGAAGATTTGATTGAATTGTGAAGCAGACTCAATTAGTTGAATGACCTATTTCTGTTCCAATGTCTTATGGTCGTATTGTTCCAATGCCAGGAGCATTCTCAGGGTTGCCAGACCTTTTGTACATTCTAAGCTGCAGAAATAATTCTTCTTTGTAAATCTTCAAAGTAGAGGCCTGGAATTTCCAGGTTGCTCCTGACTTTGCAGCTCCATCCAGCCTTTCCCCCACTCTTTTCACTTGTATTATCCCCAGAGTCTGGAGAAACTTGTATCTTACTAATGTCGGTATCTTTATCAAATAACCTATCCACCATATCTAATGGTAAATGTAAGCACAAAATTAGTTGATTTTTACTCAGAAATATCTACGGATATAATAAAAAAAACTTGCATTTATATAGTACCTTTCAGAACTGCTGGAAATTTCAAATTGCTTTGAAATGTGTAGTCACAGTTGTAAGAAGTGTAGCAATTAATTTATAGAAAGAAATGCAGCAGTTAGTTTATAGATAGAAGTGCAGCAGTTAATTGAAAAACAGCAAGGCCCCACATACAACAAGGTGATAACTGGCTTTTTAAAAAATGCTATAGTTTTTCTATTCCATCTAAATGAATGACATCTCTGACACTGCAGCACTCCCTAATTATTGCACAGATGCACCAGCCTTGGAGTCAACACTCTTAGCACCTACAGAAGGATTTGAACTCAGAATTTTCTGACACAGAGATATAGAGTTGCAGACTGAGCCATAGTTGACACCACTTGATGTGGCTTATTAACTATTGAGTTGATAACCAAAGTTACTGATTCAAACATCACTAAATTAGAGTCTGATATTGAGCCCATTTACACAGCAGCATTAGGACCTCTACTTTGAAGCACTGTTGTTACTAATGCTGGACTTTACAAGTTGGAAATGTTCTAATTATCTCCATTAACTTTAAGTAAACAAAAACTTTTGGAAAGGGGGTTGGAAACCTTTCTGCTCGGAAACAGGTCCAAGTGATGTTGGTTCTCTGCTGACCAAAGAAACTCAGCAGTTGAAATATCAGGTGACAGATTTCACATTCAGTTGTGTCAGTTAGTTAATGCAAAAGTACCTTTTCTTTGATTCGGTGTATTAGCTGCCTGTGGAGTAACATTGTTAGCTTGTTTGTTACAGCAAACATCTTGAAATGTAAGATTATGTCATTCAGTTATATCTGTTGGCTGTTTGGGAAGCTAATCTCTAAATTACAGGTCTCTAAGGTGCCTTTAACATTGCATATATCTGTCCAGAGCAGGTCTGAAATTAGATTCAGTTATCATGTAGCCTTGGCAAATTGTTTAAGTTGTCACAAATTATGGTAAGAATTATCTGGAAACCTGGAATGTTTAACTGCTTCATCTTCCCTCTGACCTTTCCAGTAATAGAATAATGACATCGAACTCTGATAGATGGTACAGAATGAATTTTTACATAATTGCTCTTTCTGATCATTTATTAACTATTTCATCTGCCCATTAAGTATTTAATTATGTCTTATTTAAAATCTTTTCCTTGGACATTTCAAGAACAAGACAGACACTGAAAAAAACTACATGAAGGCCAATATCCCATCACAAAGTCACCCTTTATTTACACGCGCATTGTACATATCACTGACCCAGCTAGCACAGAACCAATTCTTGGAGTGAATAGTCCTGTTTGTATCCATCTGCCAGGGCTCCCTGATTGGACCAGGATGAAAACCCCAATCAGGGAACTTATACTCTCACGGGATCCATCTCACGGACATCTTTCCAATCACTGCAGGCACCAATGCTAGAATATTCCTTTAATTCAATTACACTGTTTCTTTACGCTGGATTTTGAGAGTTGGGATACACGAGTCAGCCATTTCCTGACATCACACTTCTGAAAGTCAGCTCATTCACCCAGTACTTTAGTCTTTAAGATTCAGCGACAGGTTGGAACCAGGTCTACTGCCTTTTGATGCAGGCCACATGAGGCAGGAACTGAGGGAGCTGGTATTGATGACACAGAGTAGAATGTCTATATCCATTCATGATGTGGAGGTGCTAGTATTTGACTGGGGTGGTCAAAGCTAAAAATCACACAATGCCAGGTTATAGTTCAACAGGTTTATTTGGAAGTCAAGATTAGAGTGGTGCGGGGGCATCTGAGGAGCTGGAAAATTGACATTTCGGGCAAAAGCTCTTCATCAGGAATGAGCCTAGGTTTATTTGGAAGTACAAGCTTTAATCTATCAAAACTAAAGAAAACTTCAAAAACTCTTAAAACAGTTAACTTAATTATGTAGTCAGTTGTCAATCCAAAAAACCATCATAAACAATGTCTCTTATGCTGGATCCATTAGTGGGACTTGGAAGTCAGCCTTGCATTCATTAGGACATTACAGTCCACAGTTAAATAAAGAGGACATACAACAGTCGCTGCATTACAATCTTTGAATTTGCATGACTGGTTGTCCTCCAATCATTTCCCACCTCAGGGAAAAAATGGTGTGTGCTATAAATCAGCTGGAGTTAACTATACCCTCTTAATCAAGCTGGTGTAAGTGCAGTTGAACGTTTAAGGGCTCTTGTATGGCATGGTACCTCTGAGCCAAGATTCCCAGGTTCGAGTCCCATTGGGGTGTGATAATATCTCTGAACAGATTGATTCGAAAATGTCTAAAGTACAGCACCTCACCCCTTCATTTTGGACCTCCTACTGTGTGATTGCTCACTGTTGGGAGGGGAACATTAGCAGTTTGAAGTTATCCTATATTCTAATTTTTTACTTTCCGTCAACAATAAATGGGCCTTTGCATTTATCCAGTATCAGGCCAGTTCGAAAGAATTATTGTTCCCACTTGATCCCTTTCCCTAGAGAGAACTTTATAGCTGCACAATCTGAGGGGGACAAGTGCTTTTAATTTCTTGCTCCTAGGGTTTAGTTTATTCTGAATATGCATAGTGTGGCAGACTCCATATGTTAACAATAATACATACTTTATTGGAAAGATTTCGTCAACCTAACAAATCCAATATTCTTGAGGTACTCATTCTTGTAGTGCAGTGGTAGTGTCCTTACCTCTGTCCTTATGTTATTCATATCCAAAGGATTGGAATTTAAAGGAGAAGTTTTGATGTAGCCATACAAATTCCTGAGGGGACCATATGTAGAGTGCTGTCTGGGCATAGCTTACATTCCCTCAAATATCTCCAGTATCACAACGGCCTCCAGAATCAGAAATCCACGCATTCACTTGCCATGTGGCATGCATGGAGCCTATCAGCAGCTGCCTAACAGAGCAACTTAAAGAGACTATTGAACAAAGCATTTTAGAAATTTTATGATGCCCTTCAATTAAGTTTCAAGCTGAGTTACCAGAATGATAGCAATGCTCCAAAGGTTACGTTTTTAGGAGAAACTACATAAGTTAGACCTATAATTCCTCTGATATAGAAGATTAATGTTCAGCTTCGTTAAAGTCTTTAAAATTTTTACAGCAAGTGATAGGGTAGGTAAGTTTTCTGTTGATTGGGGATGTGTTACTGTTCGGGGTTTTACTAAGAGTGTCTGTTGATACTTCGTGCACTGAGTATAGTCATTTAGCAAAAGAAACAAAACTAAGACAAGTTTTAGAGCATTAACATGGGACATAAGAAATAGGAGCTGGAGTAGGCCACTCTACTTCTCAAATCTATCCCTCCATTCACTAGCAATGTCAGCATTAGCTTTCCATCAATACTTGCTCTTTAGGAGCAGTGCATAGGCAACCACATTGCTGTGGGTCTGGAGTTACATATAAAGGCCAAACCGGGTAAGGACAGCAGATTTCCATTGCTGTAGGATATTAGTGAACAAAATATTTCTTTATGATAATCACTGGTAGGTTCATGGCCACGAATACTGGGATTAATTTTCACTACGGACTTTTTTGAGTTAAGTTATGGATTGAATTTAAATTCTACCAGCTGTTCCAATGTGAGTTGAACCTGTGTCCCCAAAGAATTAGCCAGGGCCTCTAAATTACCAGAGCAATGACATTTCTAGTAAATAATTCTACTTTCTCCTTATAATAGCACACAAAGACATTTCAAATGAATGCACTAGCAGATTCTATGCATTTTTATATCCCTGAGGTGATACACACATCAGGTTAACTTCACGTTTGTAATATATATTACTTTTTTCCATTTTCCTAGCCACCTGGTATTCATTTTCTTTCATTCTTTTGGAGCGAGGTAAGACACTCTTTCCCACGAACGTTTAACAGAAAGTTCACACACTTTAAATCAACTCTGTTCTCTGCGTAAAGAAGCCCGATCCTTTGAATCTTCTCCCTGGAGGCAACAAGGTTAAGGTACTTCAAGGTCTATTTGTTTTATAATAAAAGCTTGTGGGGATCTAAAGCTGATGTGACTAGGGGTTGGTTAGCTCAGTTGGCTGGACATCTGGTTTGTAGTGCAGAGTGATGCAAACAACAGCGGTTCAACTTAATTGAGCTAACAATTAAGTTCTAACCTTCTTCGCCTCTTCTCTCACTTGACTTTCAGGTTAAACCTCTGCCAGTTGTTTCTCTCTAATGCGAGAGCAGTCCTGTGATCTGGTACGGCAATGGTGATTTATACCTTTACCTATACTCATTCTGAACTAAACATGTTTGGTCTTCAGAAGCTCATTCGTCATCCTTTCAGTTATAATGGCACATTGTTTCATTTGTCAGAGTAAAAGTCTGAATCTTAGTGGGGGAGGGGTATATTCCCCACATCCCCCAATCTGCCTAGTAGAAAGTCAGGTTGACCGCTGAGTTTAAAACAGGATACCCAACAGTAATAATACTCTGGAGGCAGCCTTCACAAAAGGATGATTTGGAGATGCCAGTGTTGGACTGAGGTGTACAAAGTTAAAAATCACACAACACCAGGTTATAGTCCAACAGATTTAATTGGAAGCACTAGCTTTCGGAACGTCGCTCCTCCATCAGGTGGTTGTGCAGTACACAGTTGTAAGACACAGAATTTATAGCAAAAGTTAACAGTGTGATGTAACTGAAATTATACATTGAGAAATACCTTGATTGTTTGTTAAATCTCTCATCTGTTAGAATGACCATGTTGGTTTTAGTTCTTTCATATGTAAATCGCAAAAATGAACTTTAACAATTGGTGTCAGCCCAGATAATGTATTGAGTATTAGCACTTCTGTGTACTGCTGTCTGTGCCATAATATTTAGACTGATTCTAATCTAGGCATGGTACATTGGGGAAACTGAGCAAAGACCCACACGCACACATATACATATGCGGTTGTGGGGTGAACTTGTACTTGCAGAGTTACATTGTACTTTGCTCAAAAACTGCATGCATTTATGTAAGACTCTGTTATCTCACTTTTTAGATTAGAATCAGTCTAAACATTATGGCACAGACAGAGAACACAGGGGACTTAACACTTTCAACATATTGTCTAGCTAACACCAATTGTTACAGTTAACCTGAGAATGCAATTTTTTAAAAAACGTTTTGCGATTTACACATGAAAGAAGTGGAACTATCCTGGTATCTGAACAGATGAAAGACTCCACAAACAATCCAGGTATTTTTCAATGTATAATTTCAGTTATATCACACTGTGAACTTTTGCTATAAATTCTGTGTCTTACAATTGAGCCTTCCACAACCACCTGATGAAGGAGTGACGTTCTGAAAGCTAGTGCTTCCAATTAAACCTGTTGGACTATAAACTGGTGTTGTGTGATTTTTAAGGGTGTCCCTAAGCTTTGAATGACAGTGAAGGTTTTTAGGATCAAAGTGACTCCAAGATGATACAACTATAAACAAAAGTTGGTATCTGGTCTCAGTAATCCAGTCCTTGTTTCAGACAGAGCCATGGTAGCACTGAATAGTAAACAATTCGTTGGTGAAATAGGCTAATGTGAGACCAGTAATACTCCTCATTGAGTTATTGAAGGGAAGTGAGTGGAGGAATGATGAAAAAGATGAGGTGACTGGGAAGTGGAACCAATTTTGTTGGGGCTTAGCAGTGATCTAGAGGAGGTGGTAGTTGGGAAGTGATAAAGACGTTGTAGCAGACAATGGTCAGTTTTCTCTGAATAGGGGCTGGGACATGCATTCCTGCTTCACTTGGCATCACATTCAGTGCCCATGTTTTAATTGCTATGAACATGTCCTCCTAAGAACCATTTGCTCAGTCGTATGTAGATCTGGTTGTTGTGGGTGCAATTAACATCAACTGCTTCAGGGCAAATCAATCTTGGAAAGGACATTGTTGTGATTCCAAATGTACAACCCAGTGGTCGCACAGTGTTTCAAACCAGATTGAAGCACTTGCATTTGCAAAGAGCACAGCACCAGTTTCAGACAGAAACTGTCTTTTGGGGGTATTTAGCAAATATGGCAAGCAGTGCACCTCTGGCTCACATCATGCACATGCTTCCGAATCTCAGGTTGGAAGCTTTGGAAGCCATTTGGCAGCTGGGCTGAAAATGAGTGCAGTATGGCCAACTTTTTAGACTAGAGTTTCATTGTTTTTAATGCTGGTGATATGGTCATAACATACTGCATAAACAGCCTGAATAGCCAACTTGTGTTTCTTTTGTCTGCCAAACAACAGCATTTACTTTACATTTGGGCAGGAGTCAGACCAGCATTTAAGTTGGTCAATGTAATCTTGCCCTTCTCTCCTTCAATCTTCCCAGGTTATATAGCTGTGTGGCCAGTTTGGAGAATTTGACTTAGTCCAGAACTCAATATTCATTCATTGGCTTTTCTTGCTGCCTGTTCAGACAAGAAGTACAACAACAAATGACATTCATATTTAACCTTCAAAGTAAAGAAGTGATCCATTTACTTCATGAAAAGCAAAACTAAATGAGCATTCGTCCTATGGGGATCACATACCAAAGCCCATCACATTATTATGGGACACACTGCATTCCACAACATCATATACTTTCTATGATATGTATATAATCTTTTGAGATATAGTGCAATACTTCAGTCCCATCATCTAAGTGCCCTGAGTTCATTACCCCAAGAGGGTATTACTTAGGAAGCATTATTCACGTACCAGCCTTGGTTCACCGGGTAGTGCTCATGCCTCTGAGAGAGCAAGTCGTGTGAGCCAAAATTTATCCTTCATCTCAACGGATGGTGTGATTAATGATTGAAAAACAGTCGTGCCTCTCTCATTAGAGGAATTCCAGAATGCTTCATTGATTGGAATGCATTTCAGGACTTTCTGAGGTCATGAATGGAGCTACATAAGTGCAAGTCGTAAGACTTGCATCTATGCATCTATGGCAAAAGTACTATATAAAACATATTGTCTGAAGCAGGATGTATTTCTGCATTACATAGTATGTAGTGTGGCCTTGGAATGATGTATTTGAGCATTTAAAATGTGCACAAAGTCTATCAGGGCGGGATAAGTATGTTCTTCTTCAGGCATAAACATGTGTAGCGAGGCAAACAAACAACGTTCAGCCCCAGGGGCCAGTGTAGGAGCATCTCTTGTGAGTTAATCAGATAAACCAATTTTAATGAGGCATAACTAATGGCCCAGCAGACTACAAAGAGAAGAAACACATGTACAAGGCACATTGTAAACATAGTCTTGCAGCTTAAAGCTACACAGAAGTAAAAAAAAGTGCTCATTATATTTCCCATCTCTCACTGATCACGTAATGCATTGAAAATGAAATTCATAGTTCATAGAGAAGATATATTATCTGTTTGGGGATGGTAAAGGAAAGAATTAGTGATCAAATTAATTTCATTGCTGGTGTAATGGTACATTCCTGACAAATATTTGTAAGCCATTTCTTATATTCCATAGTGAAGTTGGTGCAATTATTTCATAAACTGTTCACACCTTATTGAATTTTTTTGTTGGTACTTTTTGCCTGTTGATTCTTTTTTAAAAATGGATCACATAATAGGAATTGCAAGTGAATATCTATACCTGTTGTTGGCACTGTCGTAATTGTAATGAGATCAGCCAGATGGATCTCATAGAATATTAATTCCCTGACTGGACCAGATTAAAAGCTGTAATCAGGGAGACCTGGCTGACAGACATAAACAGGAGTGTCAGGGGTATTGTTGACTTTGAGAGCCGGCTCTGAGAAAGCCGGAACTGTGTCAAATACGATGCACAGGTAAATATAAATAAAGGATGAGTTGGTGATGGGATACCTGGAGTTATTTCAGGCAAAGTAACCCTTGGTTTGATACTTACTTTGAAGCCAGAGTGGGCTGATAAGTCTCTTTTAGTTTTACTTTTAGACAGACTACTGTTCATTTCAGTATCATTATTGCTTCAAGCCACACACACTACTGTTACAGTACAATAATGCTAGAAATAGATGGTGACATTTCTTGTTGCACTTAAGTACATTATGCGGTAGAAGTACAAGAACAAATTCTTTTATCTACCATTTTAGTCAGGCAACTAAAGGATTTAGAAAACGCACTTAATTTTAAAAACTGCAACCTAGAATAATCACCTGCACCACCTCATGTCTTTCTAATTGCTATATTTTCAATGCATTCTTCATATTTCTTAGTCATGCTTTGCTTGACAATAGCTCTTTGTGTACTTTGTAAAAATGTTTTTGAATTTCTGTGATTTCTAATATTGATAGAGAAATTTATTCAACTGCTACTGTATGTTGTGGAAATTGATGGTGGAGACTGATTTGCTTTGTCTCAGACATATTACGTATATGCCTTTAAGACACCACCTCATGATACCATCACCATGTGTAGTTTTTGATCTGAGGATATAAAGGTCTCAGCCTCCATCTTGAAGCATGACACACTGATGAAAGTGTGCCAGTCTGTGTCACCAAGTAGCACTGAAGTGCCTGGGTTAAAACGATTTCTGATGCTAATGATTTCTTCTTTGAATCCTCCCACTTCCTCCAGATGAAAGAGGGAGCCATGAGCACCTGCGTGGGCCCCAGCTATGCCTGTCTCTTTGTCAGCTACACCTCCATTCACCACGACAAGGGTTTCCAAGCTCTCCGTTTCTTCATCTCCTGATGTCCCCATCAGTACCCTTACACTGACACTCTCATTCATTGGCTGAAGTGGTCCTCACCCTCAATAATTTCTCCTTTGAATCCTCCCACTTCCTCCAGACAAAAGAGGTAGCCATGGGCACCTGCATGAGCCCCAGCTATGCCTGTCTCTTTGTCGGTTACATGGAACAGTCCATCTTCTGAAGTTACACCGGCACCATTCTCCACCTTTTTCTCCGCTACATTGATGACTGCATTGGCGCCACCTCATGCTCCCACAAGGAGGTTGAATGGTTCAACATCTTCACCAACACAGTCTAGATTAGAGTGGTACTGGAAAAGCACAGCAGGTCTGGCAGCATCTGAGGGGCAGGAAAATCGGCGTTTCGGGCAAAAGCCCCTCATCAGGCCCTTCATTTATTCCTGATGAAGGGCTTTTGCCCAAAACGTCGATTTTCCTGTTGCACAGATGCTGCCGACCTGCTGTGCTTTTCCAGCATCACTCTAATCTAGACTCTGATTTTCAGCATCTGCAGTACCCACTTCTGCCTATCTTTATCAACACATTCCACCCCAATCTTAAATTCACCCGGACCAGCTCAGACACCTCCCTCCCCATCCTGGACCGCTCTAATTCCGTCAACGGTGACTGACTCAATACTGACATCTTTAACAAACCCATCGACTCTTACAGCTACCTGGACTACACCTCCTCCCACCCTGCCTCCTGTAAAAATGCTATCCCTTATTCCCAATTCCTCTGCCTCCACCGCATCTGCTCCAAGGAGGACCAGTTCCACCACAGAACACACTAGATGGCCCCCATCTTTAAAAACCACAGTTTCCCCTCCACATGGTTGATGATGCCCTCCAGCGTATCTCATCCACGTCACGTATCTCTGCTCTCAAACTGCAACAAGGACAGAACCTGCCCTGGTCGTCACCTTCCACCTCACCAACTTCCGTATACATCACATCATCCTTCGCCATTCCTACCACCTGCAAATGTACCCCACCACCAGAGATATATTTTCCTCCCGACCCCATCCACTTTTTGTAAAGACCATTCCCTCCACGACTCCCTCGTCAGGTCCTCGGCCCCCACCTAACCACCATCCCCTCCCAGCAGCTTCCCTTGCCAACTCAGGAATTGCAAAATCTGTGCCCCCACCTCCCCCTTCACCTCCGTCCAAGGGAACCTTCTACATCCATCAGAGTTTTACCTGCACTTTCACACATGTCATTTATTGCATCCGTTGCTCCCAATGTGTTCTTGTCTACATTGAGGAGACAGGACGCCTGTTCGCAGAGCGGTTCAGAGAACATCTCCAGAACACCCGCACCAATCAACCCCACTGCCCCATGACCGGACACTTCAACTCCCCCCTCCCACTCCGCCAAGGACATGCAGGTCCTGGGGCCTCCTGTATCGTCATTCACTAACCACCCGATACCTGGAGAAAAAATACCTCATTTTCCACCTTGGGACTTCCAACACCATAGCATCAATGTGGATTTCACTAATTTCCTCAGTTCCCCTCCTGCCCACCTTATCCTAGATCCAACCTTTCTACTCAGCACCACCCTCATGACCTGTCCCATCTGTCCATCTTCCTTCCTACCTCTCTGCTCCTTCCTGCCCTCTTACCTATCACCTTTACCCCCACCTCCGTCCACCTACTGGACTCTCAGCTACCTTCCCCCAGCCCCAACCTCCACCCATTTATCTCACCAGCTCCTCAGCTCACAGCCTCATTCTTAATGAAGGGCTTTTGACCGAAACGTTGACTCTCCTGCTCGTCGGAAGCTGCCTGACCTGCTGTGGTTTTCCAATACCGCACTCTCGACACTGAAGTGCCAATGACTAATGTATGTATATCCAGGAAACTATAATAAACATACATTGAATCTTTCATTACTATATTACTCATGTCTAGTCCTTACGTTAAAGGAGCTACACATGTATTGCCATGCCAGGTACAAAGACTGCTGGAGCCAAAAGCTCGTAACTTGGTGGCAGATCACGCTGAAGCTCAGTAAAGGTGCAATAACCTCTTAGAATCCAAAGATGCTTGCAGCAGTAACTTGGAATCCTCACTGAAGATCAGATTAAGACTTGGATAACAAAGTATTTCACAAACAAACTGCACCAATTTCTATAAATTGAGATCGGCAGATAAAATAACCTGGAGACAGACTTGACTTCACTCTGATTAAAGTTTTAATCCTATTAATCTAGAAGCTCTTCTGTTTAAAAAAAAATGGAATGATCAGCTTGTTTTCCCATTTCAAAGTCAATAGGCTTCTTACAGCATTCGAAGTTAAAAAGTGGCTGTTAAAGGCTACTCTCAGCTTAAACACAAAGCTCTCTTAAACAAAATGCAGCATTCAAACATTTTAAAAGCATTTTCACAGCGTAGCAGCATACCTGTGCACAAAGTTTCGTTGGTTCTGGCAACTGTACACCCCCATTTGACACTTGAAAAGAGGGAAAGCTGCAATGCAATCACCATCTAGCTTTTCAAACCTGCTACTGCAGATCTGTCTTTCTTAAAGGAATAGTCACAAAGTGATTAAAACTCACTAAACCCACAATTAAATACAAAGTGAAATAGAAGCAAAAGAGGGAAAAGTAAAAGGAAGGCAAAGCCAAACAAAAGAAAGCAAAGAAACAAATAAGCCCAATGCTCTGCTTCAGTAGAAAAAAAAGACAGGCTTCCAATGAAAAATGGAAGATTAAAGGTCATGGATTTGGCAAGGAATGATATCTTGACAGAAGTATAGCTATTCAAGCAACATATGCAGTTTTATTTTGCAGGTCAATTCATAAATGATTCCATGAAGAGATGGCTGAATAGATTACTTGCTAGTAGCAAGGAAAGTCCTTACAGAGTTATTATGTCCAATCTTTCCACGGATAGTCAGAAAGATCAAGAGAAAGTCTGGAATGTAAAGGTAAGAATTTATTTCAAAATTACTTGACTCCTGCTTTGTTGTGTGGATGGAAACTCCAAGCTATTGAAGAGCTTGTTACAAGATGTCATAGAAAAGGGTATGAGTGTGACTCTGGGAGGGTCTAATCAAATTGATAATCACAATCACCTCCACGCCAAACAAAGCCTTCAATAAGGATTTTCTATGCAAGTAAGTTTACCATAACATTGATACCTTGCTTGAAGGTGGAGATCAGCTTGAAATATAGTGGCAGCCCAGCATCACCTATAATGTTTAGATGCAGTCCATGCCATTGGTATGGAAAACCAATTGTACCATACCCATGATATCAATAACAGATACTGTTTATTGTACCTACCAAAAAGCCAGTATTTTGAAAGTTTTGGAAGATGGTCAAGTTTTCCATATTGTTCACCTTTCACATCAGGTCAATGGTAAAAGGCAACTTAAAGCTTTTTAGCCATTGACATAATATGTCTTGAAAATGAAGGACAACACACCCTAAAATCTAAAATCAACAAAGGAGCTAGTGCCAGCATCATGAAAAACATGTAGTTCAGACTGGGGCTTCATGGTACAACAGACCATCTCAGAGCTACACTGGAGTACCAATTCCATGCAGTGATGAAATTGTACTGCAGGGCTAAACTGCTAATTCATCCTGGCTTCCTGAAATCTTTGACCTGGGAGATAACAATGGTCCAGTGTCAGGACTACCGATATTTACATATCTTGGTATAGTAACAATTGATGAGATTCAAACCACACTCACTATGGTGGTTGACCAAGCTTGATATCACTGGATCAGCCAACATTTCAAATAGCTGTACCCAAGTCATGTCGACACATTGTCAGTTTTAAATGTGATGCAACCCCATTATAGATCTTCCACCTTTGGGTGGAAATGAATATGATGGAAAGAAATAGTATAACACAGAAAGCAGGTTGGTGTAGTTCTATCACATCCAACTTGCAGAAAAATGACGCCATAACAGTATGCCCAAATTCAAGATGCCTCAACCTCCTCTTAAAAGGTGTCCACATAAAGTACTAATTCTGGAGAACTAAATCCTAAGTCTTCCATGGCATGAAATGTGTTTGCTAAATCAGATGTGAACGATATGTAAGATGCGATTGCGTGTTACTGATTCTGATGGCTACAATCTAGGCTGTCCAGCGGTAAAGGATGATCAAAAATATACTTATTTGCGTTTGCATAGCTGACAATATCACAGTCATGGGACCAGCAAGCAGAGCATGATCACAATCTTCACCAATGGATGGCAGCAGTGCAACAAGCTGGGATTGACACTTGATAGCGCAAGGTATCAAGTTAATGTCAGCCAATAAATATTTTCAGGACTGTTTACTCTGCCCATGAAGTTTGTCCTGATCCATCGGAGGCTGAGGGGTGACCTTATAGAGGTTTACAAAATTATGAGGGGCATGGATAGGATAAATAGACAAAGTCTGGGGTCGGGGAGTCCCGAACTAGAGGGCATAGGTTTAGGGTGAGGGGGGAAAGATATAAAAAAGACCAACGGGGAACTATTTCATATAGAGGGTAGTACGTGTATGGAATGAGCTGCCAGAGGAAGTGGTGGAGGCTGGTACAATTGCAACATTTAAGAGGCATTTGGATGGGTACATGAATAGGAAGGGTTTGGAGGGATATGGGCCAGGTGATGGCAGGTGGGACTAGATTGGGTTGGGATATCTGGTCGGCGTGGACGGGTTGGATCGAAGGGTCTGTTTCCATGCTGTACATCTCTATGACTCTGTGACTCTAAGTATGTTAAACAAAGAAGATCTGTGATGTTCCCTTGGATTTTCAACTTCTTCTCAACATATATTTCCAAAAGTATAGCCCCTGAGAGATATTCTCAAGAAGGGTGGCAGGACAATCACCAATGCATCTTAAGCAGATTCTTTCAACAAAGTCTTACTAACTGCAACTACCACCCCAGGAAAGGCATAATGTTTGGTATGCATGCATTGCAAATTGACCTCGGTGCATTTTTTTTTCAAGACAAATGAAGCTTGATTACAGATTAAAAGCCCTGTCATCTCTACAAACCAACTTCTAATATTGAGTGTGAGACACTAGCTCCAGTGTTTGGTATCATTTGGTTTCACACCACTTATTTTGCAAAAGAAATTGCCATTTAAACAAATTATAAGCAAGTTGAAATGGTTGGTTGTATATAGCTATTAGGTGCGCCATCCCATTGGTGTGTTTACTTCTCAAGGTGCAAGGATATGACTTTGAAGTCTGATGCAAGCAGGAATAACCACATCTATTATGTTCAACAGATTACCCAGTCTACACAAAGATCAAGATCCTCGCAATCTAGTCATTGATGCTCCTGTCTGAAGTTGAAGTCACTCTCAAAGTTGTTCCATTACATTTAATCTAGAGCCAGTGTGAAAAGTTATGATCATTAACTGTTGAAAGTGAGTATCTACAAGAGTGGCAAAAGACCATTGTCCAGAGATGCCCTGACAGTATCAAGGAAGTTCCTGAGAACTCTCGTAGATCTTAGCCATTTAGTGGTGAGCTTGCTATACCATGGCATATCATTTTCAAGAGAAAACATGTCCTCATAATGAAAGTTCGATGCCAGGATGTCATGCCCATGTTGCACTGGGGACACTGGGTATTGAACATGGAAGAAAGCTCGTACATTCATCTGTATGCTGGTCAGGGATGAATCAATGACTCAATGACTTATGAATTCATGTAAAGCATGTCAAATATATGGATTCCAGCAGTGGAGGGAGCCTATCTATCCCACATCTGCTCCATCACTACAGTGTATGGAGAAGATTATATCCTTGTGATAGATTTTTGCTCCAAATTATCCATTGGTTAACAACTTATCAACACAATGAGTGCAACCATTGATGAAATGGTTATTTTCAATTTGTTAGGCATGCCAGAGCAGATGCGTCTGACAAGAGATTGCAGTTCACTGGTAAACTGACTTAAGATATGCATATTAAATGAGGAGTTACCCATACTACATTGTTATCCCACTACCCATGATGAAACTGTTTGGCTGCAAGTATGGTCGTTAGGTCATCAATGATCATCAAGTATTAATCAACAAAACATGATTTTTGCATTCCATTGCCGAATTAGTGTACAACACCAATTTGAGAAGGGGTTACCATTCCCAGTGCAACCTATGCTTGGAATGAAAATACACATGGCCTGTCCCAGCAAATAATTCTTTAAACATTTCGAGTCAAAGAACATTCCTCACCTAAGACAAAGGTGAATGAAAGTGATACATAAATAGTTAGAAAATTAGCACAATGACCCATTGGGCTGAGTGTGTCAGAAATGCAGTTTCAAATACTTGGATGCAAGCAAAGGTTTCCAGATATACACAAGCCCAGTTCATACATAGAAATTGCTAAACTTGGTGCAACGTTGTGAAGGAACAGAAGCTAATTTAAACCAATGTATAACATACCAATTATATGTGAAGAGGTCGTGGAAGAAGACTTTAATGATAATTTTGGAATGAAGTTGATTGACAGCTACCAAGAACAACTGAGCACTGAATGTACCCCTCCAAACAGGTGTATTATTACCACTTCAGGCTGAGTTGTCAAACTCCCACGGTGTTATATTGAATTGTTAATCACATTTACTTTTTTATGTGTTTGTGTAATTATCAATTTCACATGTACAAATGTACATATCTGTTTGAGATTTCATTTTTGATTTGGAAAGAAGGAGTGTGTTATGTTACATCTCACAACTAGTGTGCAGTGTCCCTTCCAAGAGTCATATTTATGTTATCATCACTATATCATAGTGGGTGGCCTGAGAGTAGAACAGTCTCAGTCACCACCTTGACTGAGGCCAATTGAAGCTCCTATAGTTTAATATTAGCTCAGACCTAGAAAACCCTGTGGCTGAATGTAATATATATCTCTGTACAGATATATCTCTGTATCTCTGTAAAAAAAATCTTTTGAACTGTTCAGTACTACATTTTCCATGCCTTGATCTTATGCCACAGGAGGTCAGACAAGAATTGGCTCATCAGGTAAACGTAACCTGATGGACACAAACACCTCTAACACCATGGCTATAAGACTATAAGTGGATTGGCCTGTTGAGTCTGCTGTGCCATTCCAGAAGATCCTGGCTGATTTAGTAATCCTCAACTCCACTTTCCTGTCTTATCCCAATAACCCTTGATCCGCATACTGATTAAAATACTAGGACTTCTCCAGAATCTAAGGATCATTGTACAATTAAGACAATAGACACTTCAAAATAATTGGATGCAACACATCAGATGCATGGCATCTATTGGCCTTTAGCACCATTTGATTCCATAATGCTTATGTCTATAATGCTTATAAAATTTATTGTAGAGGTAAAAACAATGATTGCAGATGCTGGAAACCAGATTCTGGATTAGTGGTGCTGGAAGAGCACAGCAGTTCAGGAAGAATCCAAGGAGCAGCGAAATCAGTGGTGCTGGAAGAGGATGCTGCCTGAACTGCTGTGCTCTTCCAGCACCACTAATCCAGAATAAAATTTATTGTATTCCAACTCCCTTTTAGGACCTTTACTAACTTGTATTTTGGAGTGCTAATAGTGTCCTCTACTGTGAAAACTGTTAGAAAGTGTTCATTCAACTCCTCTACAATTCCCATGATTATTTCCCAGTCTCCTTTTTTACTGTTTGATTTGCAAGGTCTAACTTATGAATGCTCATACTAATGAACGCGATTTCATCCAGACATGCATCAATAATAATTTGAAAGATCTGCCATTCGAACATTTCTTTGTACTTACGATGGTTATTTTATGTTGTTCTCCATTGTGTTCTGACTTGCATATAAATTGAACCTTTGAATGGACTCAAGAATGGAACACGTTGGAATCCATTGGCAACCTAGGGACTGTCTGCGTAATGGAAGATGCTGTTTTTATGTTACTTGCTAGTTTGCACTCATCATTTATTTTGTCCCTCAGTTATTGCTTTGGTCATCTTTTATTGGCTTTTAAGACTTTCCCAATCCTCTGGTCAATCACTAAGCTGTGCAACATTGTAAGTTGATACTATTTTAAGTTCTTGTTTCACCATGGTCAGTCTATCCCCTTCCTGCAATACTTCTGTTTCTGATCCAAGTTTCTCTCTTAAACTGAATGCTAAATTCTGCCATGTTATGGGCACTGACTGTAGTGGATCTTTTACTCTGTGATCATTAAACCTGCCTCATTATCAGATCTAAAATAGTCTGGTTGGATCCACAACATATTGTTGGGATATGGACATTATGATTATGACAATCATGGACTACCATAATAAAGCAGTATCTGGACTTTTCATTTTTTGTATCTGTTATCCATTTTTATTCTCAAATGTCCATTCATTTCCAACTTGTATCAAGTCTAAGATCAAAGATAGGTATATTCATTTTTGGATATAGAGGGATCCTGATAAAGGGCAAGTGCTAAAGGGCTTGGAATTGAAACACCCAAAGCGATTATGTCCTTGGACACATAACTTGGCAATGATTCTTTTGCTCCATTTCATCTTAATTAGGGAGAGAAAAACACAAGTTCCTTTACATTTTAGACAGACAAAAATTGCCTCATGAAGCATTGATTGATTTCTATTATAGTACATTTGGCAACTGTTTCTATCATGTCAATGTCTAAGGAATTACAGAACAAATTCATTTGGTGGAAATTGAAGATTCAGGGCTCAAAGAATGTTTTTGTAAACTGGGTTTGCACACAGTATCCTTTTTAGACATTTAGCTGCACTGAATCAGTGATTTTATAATCTTCGTGAAAGTCTACATGGTGTTCCTGATAAAATAGTTTATAGCTTCATGCTTTTGACTATTTTGGAACATGCTTCATAACTTAGCTGCAATGATTATGTTTCATTGAGTGTTTAAAGAAAAATGTCAGTGCATTTAATGATAGATAAGATTCAGAAAGCACCATCAGTTGAGTGTGAATTATGTTAAATCACTTATAGACAAAGAAGGAGAAATACTTTACAGCAGCCAAGAAAAGATCACCATAAGAATATAAGAAAAAGAATGTGGTCAACTACACTGACAATTTGACATGCAGCTTTACAAGGACCTTGACCTGTGTTACCAAGAATACTGTTTTATTACCTTAGTGAAAGTATTGCATACATTTTCCTACAGACATACAGATTGTGAAAACCAAATATTCAACCACCCTTACATCTTCATAACTCAGTTGTGGTTTGCTGTTTTCTTGTGGATAACGTGTTGTCTCTCTGCCCCTTGAAGCTTGCTGTTTCCAAAGGGAATATATAAAACTTTGCCATTGAATAATGGGATAACATTGTTCTTTTGGAAAGAACAATTCCACTCGGGAATAACATAATGTGGCAAACAGTTCCCAGAAACAGAAAAGCGGTGGTCGGTATTTTCTCATTCCATGTTAAATTCCTCATCTCAAATTGAGAGCAAGCAGGCAAATTGTACTTACCCACTGATTTTTTAAAAAATCCAGAATTTCTGCAGCCATGCAACAGTTTTCAACTGTTTCTATACTGACTGTGTTTTTGCTTTGAATAATGCAGTTTGACTCAGCAGATATTACAGAATCGGTTGACTCATTGACAAGCCTTCTGCTCGCAGTTCCAGGGCGTAGATTTCAAATACACTCAAGGCCAGAATTTTGTTAAGTAGCAGCACACATCCAATTTCACTATAGTTAGGTAATTCTTCCTAATTGTGAAGGCTGTGTCAAGGTATGAACCTTCTCAAACTTATTGAAAGTTCTTTATAAAATTGGTAAGGAGGTAACTTGCAAATAGTATAAAAAAAACTTCTGAAATGCATTTTGTGCCTGAAAAGGAATACATATATAATTCATATAAATATATTCAATATTATTACACAAATATCTATTTGCACTTCTTTACAAAACTAAGTTTACTCAAAAGGTAAGAATAGTACCAAAATGAATTGTATTTCATTTTGAAAATATTTGAAATATGCTTAATTATCTTTGACAATTTACATGCAAAGACTTGCCTTTCTTATCATTTCTATTTCCACTGTCTCTTGTTATAGATTATTACTTACCATTTTCAGATAGTATCCTGCAGTATGATGCCCATTCATTCCCCAGTGTCTAATTTGCCCTTCATAGATGTACTTTCATTCATGTACTCAGCTTGAAGAGTAGCTAACAGAAACTGAAATAAATTTATGTTAAAACCCTTCTCAGTACTTGCTCAATCAGTGATTAATGATATGCCTAATTAATGTTACAATAATAGGTTTTTGACATATTTTCTTTCATGCAAAACTGTACAGAAATGTCATTTTGATGGTATGATAATCATAATGAGTAATGGTAAGTAAAAGAAAGTGTATGACTAAGGTTGTAGAATCTATGATAAAGTTTTTAAAAAATTAGGCCAATAAGTAGATTCAGTAAAACTGCACATGCAGAGCACAATTAGATTAGATTTCTTACAGTGTGGAAACAGGCCCTTTGGCCCAACAAGTCCACACCGACCTGCCGAAGCGCAACCCACCCAGACCCATTCCCCTACAATTACCCCTTCACCTAACACTACGGGCAATTTAGCATGGTCAATTTACCTTACCTGCACATTTTTAGACTGTGGGAGGAAACCAGAGCACCCAGAGGAAACCCACGCAGACACAGGGAGAATGTGCAAACTCCACACAGTCAGTCGCCTGAGGCGGGAATTGAACCCCAGTCTCTAGCATTGTGAGGCAGCAGTGCTAACCACTGTGGCACCGTGCCACCCATTGTAAGGGGGATCTATAACTTTCCACTTGCTGCTCTGACAGGCACCTAGGAAGATGTGCTCTGGAATAGCTGGCTCTCTGAATATATATTATATAATGTACAATATTTTGTATTTGTTTAACAATATTGACATAATAAAAAGTCCCAAGGCACTTCATGGAGGCATTATGAAACAAAATGGGGGTCAGTTAGCTTAGTTAGCTGGAGGGCTGGTTTGTGATGCAGCGTGATGGATTCAGTTTCTGCAATAGCTGAGGAATACCGAGAATGACTTCCCTTCTCAATCTCTCTATTAGACTGAGGCATGGGGACCCTCAGGTTAAGCCATCATCAGTTACCTCTCTCATGAGAGAACAGTCCTCTGGTGCTATGATGACTTTATCTTTCCCTTTTATGAAACAAAATACAATACAGAGCCACATAAGGAGATATTAGCACTGACGGCCAAAAACCTGATTAAATAATTGGATTTTAGAAAGGAAGTGAAGCAGAAAGAAAGATTGAGGGAGAGAATTCCAGAGTTTAGGGCCTAGGCAGCTGAAGACACCATCAGTAATGGTGGAGCAATTAAAATCTGAGTTGCTAAAATGGCTAGAACTAGAGGAGAACAGTAGCTTGGAGAATGTGAATGCTTGATGTGTAGCCCATAAACACAGCCTTAAAAACAAGGGACCACACATTTATGACAGAAATACAGAGATTTTGTTTTCTCCAAAAGGGCAATGGGTCTTTAGAACAGTCCTCAGAATGTCATAGAAGCAGAGTCTTTGAATATTTCTAAGACTTTTCTAATTTTTAATGATCTTACCGTATAGTGGAGTAGGTGTGAGAGTCGAGCAGCCTACTGCTGTTCTTAATTTGTACATTAATATCTTCACACGTTGGTGATACTTTGTAATTAGTCCACAGGTTATAGAACGAGAGTGGACAAATTTTGTCTGCCTTTTCTTAAAGAGGAGCATCTTGCTATTAGGCCTGAACATCATACTTTGTTTTGTCCCTCTATTTTAACCAACTTGTTCTTATTTCAAAGTTGCTGTTATTTAGATTGAGATGATCTGCTTTGTGGTTATCCAATAGTGAAGGCTATCCACTATTTTGAATTTTGGGCGATGGACTTGAGCTCATTTTGAAAGGATTTTTGTGGCGGGATCAACCAATCAACAAGGACTGCATACTCAAACTACTGGACCTGTGCTCATGATGCACTTCATGTACAACAGCCAGATGTATGAACAAATCAATGGGACAGTTATGGACTCACTCACCTCTGGGCTCATAACAGAAGCAGTGATGCAAAGACTGGAACAAACAGCCCTCCCAAAAATCCAACTCAAACCTTGGATGAGATATGTGGGTGACACTTTTGTCATAATCAAAAGAACAGAGATCAAGAGCACATACCTGATTATCATCACCGTGCTCACAGGGATCAAATTTACATGACTGGAGGAAAATAACAACCGACTCTGAGGTAGAAAGAACACAAAGTGTAGAAGGCATAACAAACATGAACAGAAAAGCCACATAACCGGATCCTGAATTATAATAGCAACCACCCAACCACACACAAGAGAAGCTGCATTAGGACTGTTCTAAAGGGCTACAACACACTGCAGTTCTCCTGACCTCCGAAGAGAAGAAGAAGAAGTCCTCTACTAAGTCTTTGCCAAGAATGGACATCCTCACAACTTCATTCACAGATGCCTGGCAGACAAACAAGGTGTTGGGGACATGCCACAACCCAACACACTAACCACACTACCTTATATAAAAAGCATCTCGGAACTGACAGCCAGACTCCTCCAACCAGTTGGATTGATGAAAGCACATGAACCGACAGCCAAGCTCAAACAACAACTCACTAGAACAAAAGACCCAATACTCATCGTGTGTAGAACAAACATGGTGTACAAGATGCGGTGCAGAGACTGGATGAAACACTATATAGGACAAACAGGCAGACAACCATGTTCATGAGTGTCAACTAGCCACTAAACGCCACGACCAGCTGTCCCTGGTATTTGTACATACTGGTGACAAGGACCACAAATTTGACTGGAACAACACAACAATAATAGGTCAAGCCAAACAGAGGACAGCCAGAGAATTCCTAGAAACATGGGAATCTTCGACGGACTCCATCAATAAAAACATTGAGCTTGTCCTAATATACCAACCACTGCAATGAGAAACCAGAACTGGCAACCAGAAGCAGTGGGAAGGAAACTAAGTAAATTCAAACTGACAAGGGACAGCAGTGCTTCACAGGAGGCTCCACAGCCCTGAGGATGTTACCTAGAAAGGGGATGAAACTTCTGCAAACCAACTTTCCAGCTCAGTGAACATGCCCACAATGACTGCAACTGGTACCCGAGCTACAAATATTTACACAAACCTTAAAGCCCTGACCTCAATTACATGCGGCAGGCAGGTTTCAGGCTCTTACCTAGTCTCCCAGTCCAAATTGTTATCTTCTGTTGGCATTGGGTGTCTCACCTGCCAGCTGTAGAACCAATGCAGGTCTGCCGTATTCGTGACGAATCAGAGGCCAGTATCTCCTGCACTCAGTAGCATCCATTAGAGGAGACCATGGCTGCTATCAAAGGAATAACTTGGAGTCCCCTGGAGACCGAGTGAAAGGTAACACCTGTGAGTCTTAGATTATTTAGCTTCTTGACTTCCCAGGTTTTCAACCAGCCCCAAGTTATGTCATCATTTCCTGGAACCTAATGATGCCATGATCAGGAAGCCAAATAACCCTCTTTCAGAATACTCCGTAGTACATTTTGTCTTAAAGGGGACATTGCACAAAAAAAAAATACAGTCATCATAACCAGTTAAAAGAGTGTTAAAACTTGGAATGTGGTGAAATAGCTAGTACCTGGAATCAGGTTCATAATTCCTTGAAAGTGGAGTCAAAGGTAAACAGGATAATGAAGAACGCCTTTGGCCCGCTTGCCTTTATTGGTCAGTGCATCGAGTATAGGAGTTGGAAGGTCATGTTGCGGCCGTACAGAAGATTGGTTAGTTCACTATTGGAATACTATGTGCAATTCAGGTCTCCCTCCTATAGGAAAGATGTTGTCCAGCTTGAAAGGGTTCTGAAAAAATTTACAAGGATGTTGCCGGGATTGGAGGATTTTAGCTATAGGGACAGGCTGAATAGACTGGGGCTATTTTCCCTGGAGTGTCAGAGGCTGAGGGGTGACCTTATAGACATTTATAAAATTATGAGTGGCATGGATAGGGTAAATAGACATGGGCATTTTCCTCAGCGTGGGACAGTCCAAAACTAGAGGGCATAGGTTTAATGTGAGGGGGAAAGATTTGAAAGGGACCTAAAGGGCAAATTTTTCATGCAGAGGTTGGTGTGTGTCTGGAATGAGCTGCCAGAGGACGTGGAGGAGGCTGGTACAATTACAACATTTAAAAGGCATTTGGATGGGTGTATGAATAGGAAGGGTTCGAGAGGGATATGGGCCAAGTGCTGGCAAATGGGACTGGACTTATCTAGGATATCGAGTTGGGAAGGATGAGTAGGACCAAAGGATCTCTATACATCTCTATGACCTGTGACTCACAAAATCCCGACAGTGAAAAAGCAGGCCAGGTGGCCTATCAAGTCCACACCAATCCTCTAAAGAACATCCTACCCAAACCCACCTGATCCTTTCATTTCCCGTAGCCAATTCACCTAACGTATATATCCCTGGACACTATGGGGAATTTAGCATGGCTAATCCACCTAACCTGCACATCTTTTGACTGTGGGAGAAAACCCACGCAGACACCAGGAGAATGTGCGAATGCCAAACAGACAGTCGACAATGGCCCGTGGAACTGTGAGGCAGCAGTGCTAACCACCGAGCCACTATGCCACCACACCACCACAATAGCTTGTACTCCTGCCCAAATAGGTCGCATACATTCGGGGATTCACTGTGTTCGCTAGATAATATTTCTGACCAAACTGGCATTTTGTGGTCTAATTTTATTTTCCACATGATGCTTGTGATCTCTTTGCAGGCAAGCCATGGGAAGTTGTATGTCTTGGTACAAAGCCAACTGGAAATTGGATTGATTCTGTTGAAGTTAATTTTATTTGGCAGCATCCTGAAGTTAGAGAAAGGGAACGTTCAATTCCCTCAAATGAAATCAAAATACTGCGGATGCTGAAAATCTAAAACAAACACAGGAAAAATGTTGGAGAACCTCAGCAAGTCTGGTAGCATCTGTGGAGAGAAACAGGGTTAACTTTTTGAATATGATATGACCTCTTCTGAGCAGATTAATTCCATTCTGTCGTTAATCTGGGCTGTTCTCGCTTAAAGACAGTTTACTAACCCTTTCTATCACACAGTTCTGAAATGTCTGAAGATCCTAAACGTTTGTGGTAAGGTTGACATTGGATTGAATGGACTTAGTGAGTCAAGCACTTAAAACTATGGATTTCGAAGCAAGAGCGTATGGAAGGCATATTTGGTTCTTAGATTAGGAAATGATTTGGAACTTTTGAATTCCATTTAAAAAGGTTCAGAATTAGATTTGAATTCTGGCATACTATGATCGATCTCAAGTGGGCACTTACTACCAGAATGTATTCATGGCAATTAGCATTGGAGGAGTTAATTCACTTTTCTTCCTTGAACATACTTTTTCACAAGCCAGTGCCAACCAATGAAGTTTTCTTTTCCCAATAAATGGGAAACTACTTCATGGGAAAGGAATGAGGTGGTGCAGGAAAATTGCTAATTGGAACAGGATAGGCAGGGAGGAACCATACTGAAGGTTTGAACTGGAAGTGACATTCCAACCTACTATTTTGACTGTGGGGTTCCTGAAGCTTGACTGAGACTATGAGGACCATTAAAATTACATCATACTTTAATTGAAAGTGTCTGGAATTGTGAAATGTTACATTATGGAGAAACAGTATCACAACCTTCTGGAAAGATAGATGTTGAGTCCTGCTTTATGTGTGTGATATGAAACACAATGCTACAATGCTCACATGAAGCAAACATACATTTGTCTATTTTGTATTGTCTAAAGGTGCAGAGCTTTCAATCAATGTGAAAGATTATGTGCTTAATATAAGAGGTTCTCTTCTGTCACAGGGAGCTCCAACCATTTGTACTTAGACAGCACCCTTAACTTAATAATACTTCACAGGCATGTTGTAAAACAAAATTTTGCACCAAATCACCGTAAAGAGATATTGCGGTAGTTCAAAGAGGTTGTTGCATGTATTGTAGAACAAACCACTATGAGCTAATTGTTGAGATGAAGATTTAGGTTTTGAAAGCAAATGCTGGAGATCACAGTGGGTCAAACAGCATCCATGGAGAGAGAGAGATGACGCTTCATCAGAGCTGAAGGGTGGAGGGGGCAGCATTTATGCTCCAGCTGAGGGTGTGGGTGTGGTGGGATTCTGGATTAGTGGTGCTGGAAGAGCACAACAGTTCAGGCAGCATCCGAGGAGCAGTAAAATCGACATTTTGGGCAAAAGTTCCTGATGAAGGGCTTTTGCCCGAAACGTTGATTTTACTGCTCCTCGGATGCTGCCTGAACTGCTGTGCTCTTCCAGCACCACTAATCCAGAATCTGGTTTCCAGCATCTGCAGCCATGGTTTTTACCGTGTGGTGGGATTAGACTGCTGGGGGAGAAAGGTTGTTGATTGTTTGGATGAAGTGATCAGAATGTGAGAATGGCAGAACAATGGTGTGTCTAACTGCCAGACTGGAAAGAACAGATAGTCCCACTGGGGTGGGGGGTGGGGAGAGAGGACATGGTGAAAGAGGATGTAACAATGAAAGCTAAAAGAAAGGGAAGGAATGGGAGTTGGTTCACAATTTGAAGGTGTTTATTGTCCTGTGTACTCAAGTATAGGCCTTGAGAGTACAGTAAAAAGTGTACAATGTTGTCACACACTGCACCATCTTAGGTACAAAGTACCTAGGTACAAAATCTTAGTTACAGATATAGAGAAGTAAATAAATAGGTTAAAAAGTTCAGCACTATAGGCTTCTTAGCATAAAAGTAGAAAAATAAAAATATGTCATTACATATTACATCCCCATTACATCCTTAATTGAGCCTTGGGCCTCCAGATGCCCGATACTGAGCTTCCCCAAAAGGGCTCACTCTCCGCTGCATTGGGCGTGCTTTGACCCATGCTGGGCTAAGACCAACTCAAGCATGCCAGGTTTTGCTACCACTCGCAAGAATTCGGTCCTGACCACCACCCCTCGCAGCCAGCTGCTGCCTCCGCAATGTCGCTTACCCCCATTGCTGCCAGCCGCTGATCGCCACTTGCTGCTGTCGCCATGCCGACCCGCGCTGGGCCCCAGTCATTGTCATGCTCTGCCCGCCCTGCTGCCTTTTACAAATGCTCAAGGTCCATTCTGGGATGACAAGGTCTGCGCTGGGCTTGCTTGAGGTCCGCTGCTGATGCCATTCAAGCTCAAAAGGTAGGTATGGAAAATTGAAGATCAAAAGAAAACAAGAAAAGAGAGGAAAAAAAAGAGCAGTCAGAGCAAATGAGCTATGGCTGAAGAGCCATACTCTGCCTCCACGATGCTCAACATGCAGGCAACTGCTACCAGTCCTCCTTCCTGGATATTTTAAACCACCTGCTCAAAACGTTATGACACAGGTCTCCCGGCCAACATGTAGCACACGACTATTGCACCACAAAAGCCCCAATCCTTTCTCTTGTACTGAGTCTAGGGGCCTGCTTGGTTAACCGTAGTGCAGGATGAACCACTGAGAGTCCTAACAAGACACACTTGATAAGTTGTACTTTATTGCAATGGTAGCAATAAGTGCTAGTTATATTGGTTAGTTAGACATGACACAAGACCATCAGGAGACAATTATGACACACCTAACTCAACAGCATCTCCTTCTAATCTCCCTTTTCCTCCACCCATCAGTTTGGGTGAAACCTAATGAAATCTCTATCCTTAATCCTTTGAAGAACAATTGCTATATGCAATGGAAGTGTTACAGATCATCTTAAAAAAAGAAAGAGAGAGAGAGATGCAAAAGATTTCAGAACCAAGAAAATTAACAGCTGAAATCTTGGTCAACAGGTTAAAAATGCTCGAAAGACCAGAATTAGGTGAACATCAAATAATGGGATTGTAAGGCTGGAGAAGATTAAAAAATAGAGAAGGCTGAGGCCAGGGTGGGAGATGAAAACAAGGGTGAGAAGTTTAAAATCATGGTACTGTCTTGTCAGATGCCTGTTTAGGTCAGTGAGGACAGGATAGTGAGTGACTGGGACTAGTTAGGGTATGACAGTAGAATGTTGGATGAATACAAATTCACAGGAGGCTAAGTTCTATTGGCGTTCACCTGAGATTTTATCGAAGAATTTTTGGGGGAATGAGATTTTGATAGCCTAAGCAGTTCCACAGTTACAATCAGCAAAAGTTGAGGTACTACTGGGCTCCACCAAATATTTTGCTGCTTGTCTACATTTGAAAATGTGAAAGGTACTGGTTACTGCAAAGTGCACACAAAATCTGGTGAGGCCTGATTTACAGAAGGTGAAGCCAAAAAAAATCACCTTCGGTAATTTACAGGTCTGGAAATCAAAATATGCTGTTGGTGACCATTTTAAAGTTTCTTTTATCCTACGGTTAAATGTTTTGAGGGTATTGCTGACACTTAAGTCCAAGATTTGAATTTAGGTTGGATAGAACAGATGAAGCAGAATCCAATATAACATCTCAGATCATCAATGACAGAAACTAAAGTGTATTTTGATGCATCCACCATTTTGGTATTAATTACACTTGTTCTATTGTTATATATTGATTTCTCCTTTTGACATATTTCATTTGAACATTCTTTTTGTGATTGAGATCAATTAGATCTTCAAGGCTGGATATATAAATACATATGTGTCATAATCAAAGAGTCTATTACGGCACATTGGCTGCAGGATGGTGGTTAATCAAGGAATGCAGCAGGGTTGAGCATAGATGAAACTCTTGAGTTTTAGTTGATTAAATTTGACTTGGAGAATATTAATTCTAAACTTTTCACGTGAGGTTAAATTCTGCAATAATGCAGATTGTACTTGAGCTTGTGGGAGGAATATGTTTGATGCATTGAGTGCCCTTTTTTCATTTCATGCTTTTCTACTTTATGCCACAATTTTGGGTTTGCAGCTAATTATCATGAAGGGTGTTGCGACATGGGGTAAACTCTCCTGCTTAATTTAAACCAGCAACACAGAAAAGATTTATCCTGTGCAGTAATCTATGAAAATTCGAAAGGCCAAAAACTATTTAAAGTAAAAATTATCATCTTTATTTCTTAAGATATAACAGAGAATAATTAACTAACAACAATTTATAACTCCTTCCTCTAACCTATCTTCTACCTTCCCTTCTATAATACTAATCTGATAAAACCCCCTGATAAAGATTTACCAAAATTTCAAGTGTTCAAAACCAGCCAGCTGTCGAATCTTCTATTTGGTTCTTTCTGTGCCTTCTTTTCTTCTTCTTAGGGATTATGCTACACAGGTCATGGATTGATAAAGGTACCTTGAAGAGAGCTATTTTTCTGGCAGTCTCTACATGCTGGTGGTGTTGCAGTTCTCCTCCAACTGTTCAGGTTTTCCCGGTCTTATAACCCTAAAGCATCGGATTGTGTCATTGGCTTTCAAGATTGTCAATATACTAAATTCAAACTTGATTGGAATTTGTTATGTTTTGGGTTATAATTTAAACTGATTGGCCTAATTTGAATCTTTTTTTCAGGTAACCAGCTACACTAACTGCTGGGCCACATGTTACATTGTATCTTGTTGAGAACACTGATGCTGTCGTGTAGTTCTGCTAGCTTTTAACTTTCTTAAAGGTACAGTACACTCACATCTTTATAAGGGCATCTTCTTACTTCTCTCAGTCAATAAGAATTGATACATAAGCTGCTTTTCTGAATTTGAATCAGGGACCATTTGTTTCTCAGGTAGACTAGCAGTCAGAAAATAGAAATTGTCATGAGAATAAAATCTTATTTTCAAAAACAAAAGGGTCTAATGTTTTTATTAAGCACAACCCCTGTCATAATGCCATGGAAAAGGTTAAATTTCACTGAGTGATTGCTCCCAATGCTGGAGACAGGGAGCTGTGGTTAAAAAATTGCCAACCCAGTTCATCTACATATTCACAATTGGATCTGTGACATCATGCCATTAGAGAAATGCAGCCTGTAGTGTAAAGACTGTAAAGCTTTTGAAGCACTTTCAGAAAGAAACAAGCTACAAACCACAACCTGAGAGTTGTCTTCATTTTATTTTAAAGCTATATCTCTGAAAAACTGATGGAATTTAATCTGTAAAAAAGGACAGCAATAGAGACATAGAGATTTACAGCATGGAAACAGACCCTTTGGTCCATGCTGACCAGATATCCTAAATTAATCTAGTCCCATTTGCCAGCACTTGGCTCATATCCCTCTCAACCCTTCCTATTCATACACCCATCCAGGTGCCTTTTAAATGTTGCAATTGTACCAGCCTCCACCACTTCTGCTGGCAGTTCATTCCATACATGCACCACCCTCTGTGTTAAAAATGTTTCCCCTCTCACCCTAAACTTATGCCCTCTAGTTCTGGTCTCCCTCACCCCAGGGAAAAGACCTTGTCTATTTACCCTATCCATGACCCTCATGATTTTGTACACCTCTATAAGGTCATCCCTCAGCCTCTGGCACTCCATAGTTTGAAAATAAATAGTCTTATGCCAGAAATTTAAAAGGTGGCTGAGGTGGGCATATACAGGATGAAAAGAGCAGCTTCTTGTGGGAGTACAGAGTTCGGCAAATGACAGGTGTTATGTAAATAGTTAGGGTGCTGCCCAATGAAGAGAGCTGCTCAGATGGCCCAGAGGGGCAGAGCTTGGGTCCAATCTAGAACTGGCTGTAAGCATCGCCAATAAAGTGTTCCTGTTCAGATCTACCGTTTCTCTGCCTGGTATATAATTCCTGGTTCCAAAGGAAGCATCAACATGATAACAGCAACCTGCATATGAATGATGTGAGCTATGGTACGATTTGTTGCAGAATTGTTGAGAATTTGAGTGAGGCTTTTTTTTCAATCTTTTGTGCTTTTGACAAGCAGCATACCAAGTTTTTTTTTGCAAAGTGAGCGTGCATTGCCAATTAAGTAGGATTTTTGCTTGTGGCTAACTTGCCTTATTAACATTCAGCTTCCTATTTTTAACAAACACACGAAATAAGCTAGATATTAAGAAATCTCGACATGGCAATCTGAGCGGGTACCTGTCAAATTCAGCTTGCTGCTTGCTCCAAAGGACCTCCATGTTGCGTTTGGTCAAACTGTAAGCCAGGGTATGATTCACAGGCACCAGGTGCACGTGCCCCTTATCCACAGGCATTGACATCCAGCGTCTATAAACCTTTTAGAACTATAATGGCACTTATTCAGAATGGATGGAAGGTGGGGTTGGAGGGAAGAAGATAGCAGTGGTTACAGGCGGTTTACTGATACTTTCTCATATGCTTTGCTGACTTAACCCCAAACCCACCCAATTCAACCTGCTCACAAATATTAAAGCACCTACCAGTCTGAGGAAAAAGACAGACTGAGTCATTAATTGATGCAATGAATGATTCCAGCACTTTCTGATTTTCAGCAGATAAAAGGCTTGTTGTTCAGCTCTTCATGTGTTTCTGTGCAACTTGCAGATTCTTGCTAGTTTGGAACAACGTGGTAAAAATGATTGTGATTTTGATCTTAAATGATTGATTTGCGCAAAATTGCATTTTCAAATGTAAATTGAAGTTAACCTAATTTTCTGCCTGAGTGATTGATTTCGATTGATAATTTATTAGCCAGAAACCAGTATAATTTGATAAAATGCAACATAATGATGGTTGTTCATGGAAATTTGTCAAAAGGTATTTCACTCTGGATGATTCATTTTGAAGTAGAAACTATTGGAAGAAAACTGGCCCATCACTTTGCACCTACACACATGGCTTCACCAATCTCTCTTTGCTCCCCATATTGTGGTCCAAGGACTCACCACCAATTATATCTTACCTGAGTGGCTATCTTTAAGTGTGAGCTGAGAGATAGAATGCTAGCAAGCTCTTTATTGGGGAGCACTTCAAAAGCAAACTCAATCCAGCCACTTAATATCAATGAGTACATGGGCGAGCAGTGATTGCTGAAGAGTGGGAATCACACTAATTCTATTCCCCTGCTCAACTCAATGAAATATAAGTCAATGGCATCTCCTTAACCTCAATCCCACTAAATATACTGCTCAGGTAGGGCGTGGTATTCTTGATTCATTGTATCCTTAGTACATTTAATGGGACAAAAACCTATTTGCCCAGCACTGTCTCTGTTAGAGGTTACACTGGTTACAGTGATTCCCAGAGGCAGGCAGAGTTGTGAATTTCTTGACTTGTCTGGCTTTGTTCTATTATATCAATTGAGGATGCAGGGGGCCCATGGCACTGCCCCTTCCTCGAAATGACTGCAAGTCTGTGCAGCACCACTTACATGGCCGCAACATTTGAATTTGGATTTTGATTTTATTTTGAAGGAGAATTGGGCTCAGTAGCACTTTTTGTGAGTGAAACTCGAGGCCGTTAAGTTTCCAAAGTTGTACTTCAAGGGCACATGATTTTCATCGAATACCATGTGAGTAAAGAGGTTGACACACATGCACACCCTTAATACCCACTGGCTGCTTACATTAACATTATTTGATGTGCAATGCTGATTCGACGCCATGCTGTTACATTGGAGCACTCTATTTCAGCATATGTTCCTTCTTAACCTTGTACAGCTGAATATGGCAGCATTATGGACATCACCTTCCTCAGAACACTATCACTAGTACCATTGAAAGAGCTCATTGAATACTCACAAGTTTGTTGTTGCTTTACTTCTTGCTTTTTTTATTGTTGCAATGCTATATGTGTTCTTGAGTTTTTGTTTCAAGTTTCACTGGTCCACATGAATTGCCTGGCAGGTGCTGAAATACTTCCTTGACTAGCGGGGCTACGTTTTGCCATTTAATAAAACTGGGAGAATAAGTAGATGTCACACAGAGCAGGTTAATCTGCTAAAGAGGGAGGAAGAGGAGGAGGAGGAGGAGGAGGAAGGGTGTCTGCCAGATAGGCAACATCTTATCGGGCAAGCGCTACATGAGCAAATAATTCATGAATGAGACCAGAAAACTCAATCCCCATTCTGCTCTGTCACTGACTGTCACATTATCTTCTTGCCCATGATGAAAAAATACATTGAACCTCATAATACACATTCCTATCCAAATTTATAAATTAAATCATGTCACAATGCATACAAAATTATACCAATCATTCCCCTTTGTAGCTTTTTTTGTTTGTCCTTGTGTTCTGCTCAGTGTTACCCCATTGCCCTGTGCTAACTCGGCACCAGATTGCTCCAGTTTTCTTGACATTGATAAGAGGTTTTCGGGGAGGCCTTCCAATGCTTCCAGTATTGGGGGTAGGGTTGGGCACCCACCAAACTTGTCCTGTAACCTGACCCATCAAAATCATCCCCTGATCTCTCTGCTGCTGAATTAACATGTGAGCATCTCCTCGGCAAGCTGGTGCCGATGTTATCATTCCCCATAGCCCTGACTACAGTGCACTTGTGCCCATCATCTCATCCTTTACTGATAATTGTAGAAAGATCTTGTCTGCACTAAAGTGAGTGAGCATTGACAGACGACAAACCAGAGTTCCAGTTGCATATGATTTGATGAAAAGAAGTGAGTCAAACAGTCAGGGCAGGCAGGGACGAAGCAGAGAACAAGGCAGGACTGATAGTTAAACAGCATTTCTTTCAATGCAAGAGGCCTAACAGGGAAGGCAGATGAACTCAGGGCATGGTTAGGAACATGGGACTGGGATATCATAGCAATTACAGAAACGTGGCTCAGGGATGGACAGGATTGGCAGCCTAATGTTCCAGGATATAAATGCTGCAGGAATGACAGAATTGGAGGTAAGAGAGGAGGAGGAGTGATTGTACGGTAGACCCCCTCATAGTCAGCAGGAAATTGTGAAAGCAATTTGTTAGGAGATTTCAGCTATCTGTAAGAATAATAGGGTGGTTATGGTAGGGGATTTTAACTATCATAATGTTAAGTAGAGAACGTGCAAAGCTTGACCTACTCTTGAGAAATAAGGCAGGGCAGGTGACTGAGGTGTCAGTGGGTGAACACTTTGGGGCCAGTAACCATAATTCTATTAGTATTAAAATAATGATGGAAAACGATAGACAAGATCTAAAGGTTGAAGTTCTAAGTTGGAAAAAGGCCAATTTTGATGGTAACAGGCAAGACTCAAAGATCAGCAAGGCGACCTTTGTGTGGAGCCACAGAAAATAGAGGAGATACTAAATGAATACTTTGCATCAGGATTTACTGTGGAAAAGGATATGGAAGATATAGACTGTAGAGAAATAGATGGTGACATCTTGCAAAATGTCCAGATTACTGAGGAGGAAGTGCTGGATGTCTTGAAACTGTTAAAAGTGGATAAATCCCAGGACCTGATCAGGTGTACCTGAGAGCTCTGTGGGAAGCTAAAGAAGTGATTACTGGGCCTCTTGCTGAGATATTTGTATCATCGAAAGTCACAGGTGAGGTGCCGGAAGATTGGAGGTTGGCAAACGTGGTGCCACTGTTTAAGAAGGGCGGTAAAGACAAGCCAGGGAACTATAGACCAGTGAGCCTGACCTCGGTGGTGGGCAAGTTGTTGGAGGGAATCCTGAGGGACAGGATGTACATGTATTTGGAAAGGCAGGGACTGATTAGGGATAGTCAACATGGCTTTGTGTGCGGGAAATCATGTCTCACACGCTTGATTGAGTTTTTTGAAGGAGTAACAAAGAAGATTGATGAGGGCAGAGCAGTAGATGTGATCTATATGGACTTCAGTAAGGCGTTCGACAAGGTTCTCCATGGGAGACTGATTAGCAAGGTTAGATCTCATGGAATACAGGGAGAACCAGCCATTTAGATACAGAACTGGCTCAAAAGTAGAAGACAGAGGGTGGTGGTGGAGGGTTGTTTTTCAGACTGGAGGCCTGTGAACAGTGGAGTGCGACAAGAATTGGTGCTGGGCCCTCCATTGTTTGTCATTTACATAAATGATTTGGATGAGAGCATAAGAGGTACAGTTAGTAAGTTTGCAGATGACACCAAAATTGGAGGTGTAGTGGACAGCGAAGAGGGTTACCTCAGATTACAACAGGATCTGGACCAGATGGGCCAATGGGCTGAGAAGTGGCAGATGGAGTTTAAGTCAGATAAATGCGAGGTGCTGCAATTTGGGAAAGCAAATCTTAGCAGGACTTATATACTTTATGGTAAGGTCCCAGGGGAGTGTTGCTGAACAAAAAGACCTTTGAGTGCAGGTTCATAGCTCCTTGAAAGTGGAGTCACACGTTGATAAGATAGTGAAGAAGGCATTTGGTATGCTTTCTTTTATTGGTCAGAGTATTGAGTACAGGAGTTGGGAGGTCATGTTGTGGCTGTACAGGACATTGGTTAGGCCACTGTTGGAATATTGTGTGCAATTCTGGTCTCCTTCCTATTGGAAAGATGTTGTGAAACTTGAAAGGGTTCAGAAAAGATTTACAAGGATGTTGCCAGGGTTGGAGGATCTGAGCTACAGGGAGAGGCTGAACAGGCTGGGGCTTTTTTCCCTGGAGCATTGGAGGTTGAGGGGTGACCTTCTAGAGGTTTACAAAATTATGAGGGGCATGGATTGGATAAATAGACAAAGTCTTTTCCCTCGGGTCGGGGAGTCCAGAACTAGAGGGCATAGGTTTAGGCTGAGAGGGGAAAGATATAAAAGAGACTAAGGAGCAAGTTTTTCACACAGAGGGTGGTACATGTATGGAATGAGCTGCCAGAGGATGTGGTGGAGGCTGGTACAATTGCAACATTTAAGAGGCATTTGGATGGGTATATGAATAAGAAGGGTTTGGAGGGATATGGCCCGGGTGCTGGCAGGTGGGACTAGATTGGGTTGGGATATTTGGTCGGCATGGACGTGTTGGACCAAAGGGTCTGTTTCCATGCTGTACATCTCTATGACTATGACTCTAACTTTCCAGAGTTGACTGTGGGCAGATGTTCGCAGGTAAAAGGACGGCTGGAAAATAGGAATTCTTCACAAATGAGACAAGAGTCCAGAGACAGTATATTCCAATTAGAGTGAAAGGGAAGGCTGGTAGGTATTGGGAATGCTGGATGACTAGACAAATTGAGGGTTTAGTTAAGAAACAGAAGGAAGCATATGTCAGGTATAGAGAAGAGAGATCGAGTGAATCCTTATAAGAGTATAAAGGCAGTTGGAGTATACTTAAGAGGAAAATCAGGAGGGCAAACAGGGGACATGAGATAGCTTTGGCAAATAGGGTTAAGGAGAATCCAAAGGGATTTTACAAATACATTAAGGACAAAAGTGTAACTGGGGAGAGAATAGGGCCCCTCAAAGATCAATAAGGTGGTGTTTGTGTGGAGCCGCAGGAGATGGATATATGAATATTTTACTGTGAAAATGGACATGGAAAATATAGAATGTAGGGAAATAGATGGCAACATCTTGAGAAATGTCCATAATACAGAGGAGGAAGTGCTGGGTGTCCTGAAATGCATAAAAGGGAATAAATCCCCAGGATCTTATCAGGTGTACCCTAGATCTCTGTGAGAAACTAGGGATGTGATTGCTGGGCCTCTTGCTGAGATATTTGTATCATCGATAGTCACAGGTGAGGTGCCAGAAGACTGGAGGTTGGCTAATGTGGTGCCAGTATTTAAGGAAGGTGCTAAGGACAAGCCAGGGAACTATAGACCAGTGAGCCTAACGTTGGTGATGGGTAAGTTGTTGGAAGGAATCCTGAGGGACAGGATGTACGTGTATTTAGAAAGGGCAAGGACTGATTAGGGATAGTTAACATGGCTGTGTGCGTGGAAGATCATGTCTCACAAACTTATTGAGTTGGATGTAGGTTTGCTCACTGAGCTGAAAGATTCATTTCCAGACGTTCGTTGCCTTACTAGGTAACATCTTCAATGGACCTCATGCGAAGCAATGCTGAAAACTTCTGCTTTCTATTTATATGTTTGTTGATAGAGTTCCGGTTGGAATGCCATGCTTCTAGGAATTCCCGTGTATGTCTTTGTTTGGCTTGTCCTAGGATGGATGTGTTGTCCCAGTTGAAGTGGTGTTCTTCCTCATCCGTATGTGAGGATACTACTGAGAGATACATGGCATTCCAACTGGAAATCTATCAACAAGTTAGAGCCCATCTACCACCCCCTGAGAAAAGGAACAGGAAGTGATGCCACCACAGGAAATAACATCACCACAGGAAATGACATCACCAACCCAATGAAACCAAACATATAAATATAAGGCAGGAATTTTCAGCATTGCTTCACATGAGGTCCACTGAAGATGTTACCTGGTAAGGTAACGAAATGTCTGGAAATGAACCTTTCAGCTCAATGAGCAAACCTACATCCAAAGCCTCAACCTGAGCTACAAATCTTCTCAAAACACACTTGTTGAGTTTTTTGAAGAAGTAACAAAGAGGATTGATGAGGGCAGAGCAGCAAATGTGATCAAAATGGACTTCAGTAAGGCATCCAACAAGGTTCCCCATGGGAAACTGATTAGCAAGGTTAGATCTCATGGAATACAGGGAGAACTAGCTATTTGGATACAGAATTGGCTCAAAGGTAGAAGACAGAGGGTGGTGGTAGAGGGTTGTTTTTCAGACTGGAGGCCTGTGACCAGTGGAGTGCCACAAGGATCAGTGCTGGGTCCACTACTTTCATCATTTAAATAAGTGATTTGGATGTGAGCATAAGAGGTATAGTTGGTAAGTTTGCAGATGACACCAAAATCGGAGGTGTAGTAGACAGTGAAGAAGGATACCTCAGATTACAATGGGATCTTGATCAGATGGGCCAATGGTCTGAGGAGTGGCAGATAGGGTTTAATTTAAATAAACGTGAGGTGCTGCATTTTGGGAAAGCAAATCTTAGCAGGACTTATACACTGAACGGTAAGATCCTTGGGAGTGTTGCTGAACAAAGAGACCTTAGAATGCAGGTTCATAGCTTCTTGAAAGTAGAGTCGCAGGTGATATAATAATGAAGAAGGTGTTTCCTATGCTTTCCTTTACTGGTCAAGAGTATTGAGTATAGGAGTTGAGAGGTCATATTGTGGCTGTACAGGACATTGGTTAGGCCACTGTTGGAATATTGCGTGCAATTCTGATCTCCTTCCTGTCGGAAAGATGTTGTGAAACTTGAAGGGGTTCAGAAAAGATTTACAAGGATGTTGCCAGGGTTGGAGGATTTGAGCTATAGGGAGAGGTTGAATAGGCTGAGGCTGTTTTCCCTGGAGTGTTGGAGGCTGAGGAATGGTCTTATAGAAGTTTATAAAATCATGAGGGACATGGATAGAACAAATAGACAAAGTGTTTTCCTTGTAGTAGGGGAGTCCAGAACTAGAGGGCATAGTTTAGGATGAGAGGGGAAAGATATAAAAGGGACCTCAGGGGCAACTTTTCCACGCAGAGGGTGGTACCTGTGTGGAATGAGCTGCCAGAGAAAGTGGTCCAGGCTGGTACAATTGCAACATTTAAGAGGCAGCTGGATGGTATATGAGTAGGAAGGGTTTAGAGGGATATGGGCCGGACGCTAGCAGGTGAGACTAGATTGGGTTGGGATATCTGGTTGGCATGGACGTGTAGGACTAAAGGATCTGTTTCCGTGCTGTACATCTTTATGACTCTGTGTGATTTTATTGACGTGTCCAAAATTATGAACAATCTTTTCAGGTTATACCCTGTTTCCTCTAGATATTCTGTTTCCTCTCGTTGGTATGTCCGCAGGGGTTATAATTTCAAGATTGTTGGCTGGAGAGCTAGGAGTGAAGAGAAACATTTTACTCAGACAGTTGTTAGGATTTGGAATACGCTGCCTGCGAGAGTGGTGGAAGTGATTTCCATAGGAGATGTCGAAAGAGAGCTGGATATATATTTGAAAGTGATGAACTTAGAGGGCTATGAATATAGTGCTGGAGAATGCAGGTAGGTAGCTCTTTCAGGAGCTGGTACAGATATGATGGATTGAATAGCTTCCTTCTGTACTGGAAAATTTATCAGTGTCTGTAAGTGGTGTTACTGTGACTATTCGTTTCCCACATGCTCAAATAACTATGCTTCATGTAAAACTCCAGTTAACCTTTTCCACCACAAATGTATCATCAAATTCAGTATCTACCTGTTCTTCAAATATCGCTAGACAGGTTTTCAGTATCTGAAATGAGAAAGGAATAATGACTTTGTTGTAGTGACAGGAGAACATACAAAGTATTTGCACCATCTGTACTTTATTCTGGAATGATGGCGGTGGAGTAGGGCTCCTGAGCCCTGGGCTCATCCCATCCATCTGTTGTTCTTTTCTTATCATTTTTTTTTGTCTCCCCTCATTTTTTTCTCTCTTTCATTTTATTTTGCTTACCTCTTCGTGAAGAGCTTGGTTGTGGTGAGGCATTGGCAGTGTGGACTTGCGTTGGCGCAGCAGCTTGGAATTGATTAGGCCCAGCAGTGTGGACGTGAGTGGGCCCAGCAGCATGGATTTGAGTGGGCCCAGCAGTGTGGACTCGAGTGGACCCAGCAGAGTGGACTCGAGTGGGCCCAGCAGTATGGACCTGAGTGGGCCCAGCAGAGTGGACTCGAGTGGACCCAGCAGAGTGGACTCGAGTGGGCCCAGCAGTATGGACTCGAGTGGACCCAGCAGCGTGGACTCGAGTGGACCCAGCAGCGTGGACTCGAGTGGGCCCAGCAGTATGGACCTGAGTGGGCCCAGCAGTGTGGACTCGAGTGTACCCAGCAGCGTGGACTCGAGTGGGCCCAGCAGTGTGGACTCGAGTGGGCCCAGCAGCATTGACCTGAGTGACCCTAGCAGCGTGGACTCGAGTGAGCCCAGCAGCGTGGACTCGAGTGGGCCCAGCAGCATGGACCTGAGTGGGCCCAGCAGCGTGGATTCAAGTGGGCCCAGCAGCGTGGACTCAAGTGAACCCAGCAGCGTGGACTCGAGTGAGCCCAGCAGCGTGGACTCGAGTGGGCCCAGCAGTGTGGACTCGAGTGAGCCCAGCAGCATTGACCTGAGTGGGCCCAGCAGCGTGGATTTGAGTGATCCCAGCAGCATTGACCTGAGTGGGCCCAGCAGTGTGGACTCGAGTGGGCCCAGCGGTGTGGACTCGAGTGAGCCCATCAGTGTGAACCCAAGTGGGCCCAGCAGTGTGGACCCGAGTGGGCCCAGTAACGTAGACTTGAGTAGGTGCATAAGTATGGACCTGAGAGGACCCAGCAGCGTGGGCTCGAGTGGATCCAGCAGCATGGACCCGAGTAAGCCAAGCAGTGCAGACTTGAGTGGACCCAGCAGCACGGATTCAAGTCAGTGCAGCAGAGCAGACTTGAGGGGCCCAACAACATAAACTCGAGTAAGCCCAGCAGTGCGGACTCGAGTGGGCCCAGCAGCATGGACCTGAGTAAGCCAAGCAGTGCGGACTTGAGTCAGCGCAGCAGTGCAGACTTAAGTGGGCCCAGCAGCGTGGACTCGAGTAAGCCCAGCAGCGTGGACTCGAGTAAGCCCATTAGTGCGGACTCAAGTCAGTGCAGCAGTACAGTATAGAATGGGCCCAGCAGTGTGGACTCGAGTAGGCCCAGCAGTGCGGACTCAAGTCAGTGCAGCAGTACAGTATAGAATGGGCCCAGCAGCGTGGACTCGAGTGGGCCCAGCAGCATGGAACTGAGTGGGCCCAGCAGTGTGGACTCAAGTGAACCCAGCAGCGTGGACTCGAGTGGGCCCAGCAGCGTGGACTCAAGTGAACCCAGCAGCGTGGACTCGAGTGGGCCCAGCAGCGTGGACTCGAGTGGGCTCAGCAGCTTTGACCTGAGTGACCCCAGCAGCATGGACTCAAGTGAACCCAGCAGCGTGGACTCGAGTGAGCCCAGCAGCGTGGACTCGAGTGAGCCCAGCAGCGTGGACTCGAGTGGGCCCAGCAGTGTGGACTCGAGTGAGCCCAGCAGCATTGACCTGAGTGGGCCCAGCAGCGTGGATTTGAGTGATCCCAGCAGCATTGACCTGAGTGGGCCCAGCAGTGTGGACTCGAGTGGGCCCAGCAGTGTGGACTTGAGTGAGCCCATCAGTGTGAACCCAAGTGGGCCCAGCAGTGTGGACCCGAGTGGGCCCAGTAACGTAGACTTGAGTAGGTCCATAAGTATGGACCTGAGAGGACCCAGCAGCGTGGGCTCGAGTGGATCCAGCAGCATGGACCCGAGTAAGCCAAGCAGTGCGGACTTGAGTGGGCCCAGCAGCACGGATTCAAGTCAATGCAGCAGAGCAGACTTGAGGGGCCCAACAACATAGACTCGAGTAAGCCCAGCAGTGCGGACTCGAGTGGGCCCAGCAGCATGGACCTGAGTAAGCCAAGCAGTGCGGACTTGAGTCAGCGCAGCAGTGCAGACTTAAGTGGGCCCAGCAGCGTGGACTCGAGTAAGCCCAGCAGTGCGGACTCAAGTCAGTGCAGCAGTACAGTATAGAATGGGCCCAGCAGTGTGGACTCGAGTAGGCCCAGCAACATGAACTTGGGTAGGCCCAGCAGCGTGGACCTGAGTGAACCCAGCAACATGGACCCGAGTGAGCCCAGCAGTGTGGACTCGAGTAGGCCTTGCAGCATGTACTTGAGTCGGCCCAGCAGCGTGGACCCAAGTGGACCTAGCAGTGTGGACTAGAGTGGGCCTAGCAGCATGGACTCAAGTGAGCCTTGCAGCCCCATGTACTGGAGTGGGCCCAGCAAGGTGGACCCGAGTAGGCCAGCAATGTGGACTTGAGTGGGCCCAGCAGCATGGAATCGAGTAGGCGTTGCAGCATGGACTCGAGTCAGCGCAGCAGTGCAGACTTGAGTGGGCCCAGCAACGTAGACTCAAATAATCCCAGCAGTACAGACTCGAGTAGGCCTTGCAACGTGGACTCGAGTAGGCCTTGCAGCACGGACTCGAGTGGGCCCAGCAGCGTGGACTTGAGTAAGCCCAGCAGCATGGACTCAAGTGAGGCCAGAAGTGCAGACTCAAGTGGGCCCCGCAGCGTAGACTTAAATGGGTTCAGCATTTTGGATTCAAGTAGGCCCAACAGTGTGGACTCCAGTAGGCCCAGCAACGTGGATTGAGTAGGCTGGCAGCATGGACTCGTAACAGTGAATTTAGAGATGAGTTCAGGTCCCCAGTGGTACCTGTATTGTTGAGGTGGGCCTAGCGACGAGGCAAGTTTGGGTTCTTGGGTGTGCTGTGTCCAGTGAAGATTCAAGGAGGTGGTGGCGGAAGTGAGTTTGGGCCCAGTACGAGACCTGGCGTTATCTGAATTGGTGAGGTGGGCCCAAAGCAGACTCATGACGGTGGTGGAGTTGAGTTTGGGCCAGTATAGTACTGGATGGCATCAGTTGAGTCTACAATGGTCAGATCCAGTGAGGACCCATTATGCTGAGGATTTTGGCGGAAGTGAGATGGCAACTTTCGTTTCAGTGGCAGCGACGAAGGAGACTCATGCCTGGTCACCAGACCCATGGCTCATTGTGGGGTACTTAATATGAAGGACTGTAAGGTTGGACACTTTCTTCATTTCATCATTTTCCTGCCTTTGTAATTCTATGTTTTGGTTTATTTTTCTGAGTTTTAAGATGGCGCCAGAGAGTGGCGACACCATACAACACTTTTCACTGCATTTTTGTAACAAGATACGCGTGACAATAAATAAATCAAACAAAATCATAAGCCAGAGTAGAGTGAGGGGTGAGGATGAAGGGGTAATGTAAGAGAGAATTTTCATTCTGAGAAAACTGTCAACATCAAGTCATCCATCCTTGGGTCAAGGTCTCAGTGATGTCCTTTCCATAAAACCCAGCATCTGCTCCTCCATAGCATTCAGAATATTGGCACACCTCTCGCTGTCTGATTAACCCTCCTGATTCCTGTCTTGTGCCACCCACTCCTGCAAGAGAAAGAAACACATGTCAGTAATATGTCTGGATGATGTGGTTTTCATGGTCGAATAGCTATTGCTGCATGTAGACGTTAAGCTCAGGATGCATGCGAGGCTTGCAACAATGCTGGGCATATAAACCTGAAGGAAACTCCAGGGCTGCGTATTGATTGATAGATTGTTGGTCAGTAAATGGCGGAGTTTTGGTGAATTGAGCAGTCACTGAGATTAGTGAAGCAGTGAGTGGGATGTTGGATTTAAATCACTGACCTTGACTATTCATGAAGATACTTTGGCACTACATCCAGGTCCATGGCTGCATTCCTGACATTGATCTCTGGCAAAATCTGTTCTCACTGCCCTTCTCATTTGGTGACCCTTCTGCCCCTCTGAGTATGTGAAACATCTCTCCTCTTTTCTACCTCCTCTATCATGGTCCTGGTGCAGTATCAGAGACATTTCGTGCACACTGTTTCCTGTGGTTAGCCGTTGTTGGGATTTTCCATAACATGCAATTCCCAATGATGTCAGCATTGGCTCCAGCCACAATGCACCTCCCGTTTAAGAGGAGCAAGGTTATGTTTAAATAATGCAACCCATTGATGACAGTGGCTCTCTGTTGGTGTGCGCAGGGTGTGCTGGTTACATGCAGAAATCAAGCAAGCAGAATAAAATCGACATGCTAGTTTTCTGGGCATTAAACCAAGCAATACTTTCATTGTATATTGTGTAGTTGCTGAAGCTGAATGTTAAACATCAAAAACTCTCCAACCCAAACAGTTTGTTTCCAGCTTTGCCCCATGTTCACTCCTTGGATTCTGCAATCTGAAAGTGTAATTCTTTTTGACTTTCATCCTCATGATGTTACATTTGGGAAAAATTGCAATCCAAACAAAATCAGATCCCTAAGCACTTTCTTCACATCAATTCCATTTACATCTTGTGGATAAGTGTAGTAACTTGGAATGCTTTAAGAGCGTTCCTTTTCCGCATTTATTAATCCAGATATCCCTTTCCTTGTTCTCTGGAGTCTCTCTGCAAATTGGAACACAGTGGAGTTTTCATTGGTATTGTTAAGTGAAGATAATGCTAACTCTGTTCATTTCTACCTCCACTGCTGATTTAGCTGCCAGCAAAAGGGAAGAGTCAACGGGCAGGACATTTGAAACCATTGTTGATTGGCATGCCTGCTCCCACGTGCCATGATGTCACTGAGAGGAAGATGAAAATTCTGACCCTGGCACCAAACTCCTCTGTGTGTTTGTGCCAGCCACAGTACTCTTTTGTATTGGGCAGAAACAGTATTTGTGCCAATACATTTACTCCTTTGTTCCTTTAGTCTCTTCCCTGCAAGGTTACAGTCATTTGCACAGATTCAGGACTGACTGATCAGTATATCCATGGGCAAACCTTCAACATATGCTTTGATGTTATATTCTCCCTTTTCAAAATGAAATTGTGCTGTTTATCAATTTATTTGAAGAACTTATTTGTGTTTCCAAGCATATATAAAAATTGACTACTATTTATATAGTTTTTAAAAATGTAACTTGTCATGTAATTGATTTGTATGTCTTTATATTTTTCTGACAGAAATGAACTTCACACCCTGATTGAGCTACTCACTGCATGTTCCCAGCATCACCATCCACTTCCCTCTACCTTAACATTAATTGTCTTTGTTGTTACCTCATCTCATCTGCTTTGGAAACCCTTATCCGTAGCTTTGTTATCTCCAGGCTTCACGAGTTCCCAATTCTCATAGTTGTTCTTCAGTCTTTTGTCCACCTTAATTCTGAGGAAGGGCATATGCCAGAAACATGGACTTCTGTTCCTCAGATACTGCCTGACCTGTTGTGCTTTTCCAGCGCCACCCTTTTTCGACTCTGACTCTCCAGCATCTGCAGTCCTCACTTTCTCTTAATCCTAGAGGTTGGTTATTTGTGCCCTGACTTGCACTAAGTCCCATTCACCCATCATTTCAGAGCTCACTAATCTTCATTGGCTCGATCTCCCAGCACCATTTTGATTTAAAACATATCCTAGTTTATGTATTAATGACCTGAATCTTGGTATGCAGCAGACAATTACAAAGTTAGCAGAATCGTAAATTGTGAGGCTGACAGCTGTGAGTATGAAATTGCTAAAGGACATTCACAGGTTGGTGAAGTGGGCAGATAGGAGGCAGACGAAGTTCAATCTAGACAAGTGAGAGATGATCCACTTTGAAAGGGAATACGAAATAGCGGGGTACAATTCGAAGAGAGGTGCAGAAACAGAAGGACCAATGTGTATATTTGTACAGATGATTAAAGGTGGCAGTAGCAGTGGAGAGAGCAGTTAATAGAGCAGACAGTGTCTTGGCTTTATCAATTAGAGTCAAAATTACATGACACCGGGTTGTAGTCCAACAAGTTTATTTGAAACCGCAAGCTTTCGGAGCCACTCTGCCCCTTCCTCAGGCCGCTAGAACAAGAACAAGGAGGTGATGCTGAACTTGTATAATGAAGTTGTGAGCACGGTGAACAATTGTGGGCACTACATTAGAGGAAAGATATAAATGCCTTGGAGTGAGTGCAGAAGGAATTTACAAGAATAATTCCAGGAACAGGAAACTTTAGTTGAGGATAGTTTGATGAGGTTGGGACTATTCTCCCTGGAGAGAAGACCGAGAGGAGATTTGACAGGCCAGATAGAGTAGATAGGGAGAAGCCATTCCCACACATCAGAGAAACAAAAAATGAGATGGCAAAGATGTAAAATAATGTGGAAAAGATACAAAAATCATGTGAGAGGAAAAGATGTACACAGCAAACAGTTATGATATGGAATGCCCTTCCTGGTAATGTAATGGAGACAAGTTTAATTGAGACATTACCCCCAGTATCCTTGAGGGGAGGTTTGCTAGTGCTCTTGGGGGGGTTTTAAATTAACTCTGCAGGGGCATGGGAACCTGGACTGTAGCTTTAGGGTGCAGGACCTGGAGTGTAGGGAGGTTAGGAACATGGCATCAATCTCAAAGGAGGGTGCCTGTAAACAGGAAAGTGGCTTGAAGTGTGTATACTTCAATGCAAGAAGTATACAAAATAAGGTAGGTGAACTTGCAGCGTGGGTTGGTACCTGGGATTTCGATGTTGTGGCTATTACGGAGACATGGGTAGAACAGGGACAGGATTGGCTGTTGCAGGTTCCAGGGTTTAAATGTTTTAGTAGAGTCAGAGGTGGGGGTAAAAGAGGGGGAGGTGTGGCATTGCTTGTCAAAGGTAGTTTACAGCGGTGGAAAGGACGATGGATGACGACTCGCCATCTGAGGTAGTTTGGGCTGAGGTTAGGAATAGGAAAGATGAGGTCACTCTGTTAGGAGTTTTCTACAGGCCTCCTAATAGTCCTAGAGATGTAGAAGAAAGGATTGCGAGGATGATTCAGGAGAAGAGTGAAAGTAATAGGGTGGTTGTTATGGGGGACTTTAACTTTCCAGATATTGACTGGGAAAGCTATAGCTCGAGTTCGTTAGATGGGCTGGTGTTTGTCCAATGTGTGCAGGAGGGTTTCCTGACACAATATGTAGACAGGTCAACAAGAGGTGAGGCCATACTGGATTTGGTTCTGGGTAACGAACCAGGCCAGGTGTTAGAATTGGAGGTAGGTGAGCAATTTGGGGACAGTGACCACAATTCGGTGACTTTTACTCTAGTGATGGAGAGGGATAAGTGTGCACTGCAGGGTAAGAATTATAGCTGGGGGCAGGGAAATTATGATGCGGTGAGGCATGACTTAGGATGCGTGCCTTAGAAAAGTAGGCTTCAAGGCAAGGGCGCAATTGATATGTGGAGCTTGTTCAAGGAGCAACTATTGAGTGTCCTTGATAAGTATGTACCTGTCAGGCAGGGAGGAAAGGGTCGTGTGAGGGAGCTGTGGTTTAATAAGGAATTGGAATCCCTTGTTAAAGGGAAGAGGGCGGCCTATGTAAAGATGAGGCGTGAAGGTTCAATTGGGGTGATTGAGAGTTATAAGGTAGCCAGGAAGGATCTGAAGAGAGAGCTAAGAGCAGCAAGGAGGGGACATGAAAAGTCCTTAGTTGGTAGGATTAGGGAAAACTCAAAGGCTTTCTATAGGTATGTCAGGAATAAAAGAATGACTAGGGTAGGAATAGGTCCAGTCAAGGATAGTAGTGGGAAGTTGCGTGTGGAGGCTGAAGAGATTGGGGAGACACTGAATGAATACTTTTCGTCAGTATTCACTCAGGAACAGGGCATTGTTGCCGATGTGAATACTGAGTCACAATTAATTAGAATGGACGGCTTTGAGGAATGTAGGGAAGAGGTGTTGGAAATTCTGGAAAGGGTGAAAATAGATAAGTCCTATGGGCTTGATGGCATTTATCCTAGGATTCTCTGGGAAGCAAGGGAGGAGATGGCAGAGCCATTGGCCTTGATTTTTATGTCCTCATTGTCCACGGGAATAGTGCCAGAAGACTGGAGGATAGCAAATGTGGTTCCCTTGTTCAAGAAGGGGAGTAGGGATAACCCTAGTAACTATAGGCCGGTGAGCCACACTTCTGTTGTGGGCAAAGTCTAAGAGAGAATTGTAAGGGATAGGATTTATGAACATCTGGATAGGAATAATGTAATCAAGGATAGTCAGCATGGTTTTGTGAAGGGCAGATCGTGCCTCACAAACCTTATTGAATTCTTTGACAAGGTGACTAAGGAGGTGGACGAGGATAAAACGGTAGATGTGGTGTATATGGATTTTAGTAAGGTGTTTGATAAGGTTCCCCATGGTAGGCTACTGCAAAAAATACGGAGGTATGGCATTGAGGGTGAGTTGGAGGTGTGGATTAGGAATTGGCTGGCTGGAAGAAGACAGAGGGTAGTCGTTGATGGTAAAAGTTCATCTTGGAGTGCAGTTACTAGCGGTGTTCCACAAGGATCTGTTTTGGGACCATTGCTGTTTGTCATTTTTATAAATGACCTGGAGGAGGGGCTAGAAGGTTGGGTGAGCAAGTTTGCGGATGATACGAAAGTCGGTGGAGTTGTTGACAGTGAGGAAGGATGTACTGGATTAGTGGTGCTGGAAGAGCACAGCAGTTCAGGCAGCATTCCAACGAGCAGCGAAATCGATGTTTCGGGCAAAAGCTCCTTGAAGGGCTTTTGCCCGAAACGTCGATTTCGCTGCTCGTTGGATGCTGCCTGAACTGCTGTGCTCTTCCAGCACCACTAATCCAGTATTTGGTTTTCAGCGTCTGCAGTCATTGTTTTTAACCAGTGAGGAAGGATGTGTCAGGTTACAGCGGGATATAGATAAGCTGCAGAGCTGGGCAGAAAGGTGGCAAATGGAGTTCAATGTGGGTAAGTGTGAGGTGATACACTTCGATATGAGTAACAAAAAGATGGGGTACTGGGCTAATGGTTGGATACTTGATAGTGTGGATGAGCAGAGGGATCTTGGTGTCCATGTACACACATCTCTGAAAGTTGCCACCCAGGTAAGTAGTGCGGTGAAGAAGGCATATGGCGTACTGTCTTTTATTGGTAGAGGAATTGAGTTCCGGAGTCCTGAGGTCATGTTGCAGTTGTATAAGACTCTGGTGCGGCCGCATCTGGAGTATTGTGTGCAGTTTTGGTCGCCATACTATAGGAAGGATGTGGAGGCACTGGAACGGGTGCAGAGGAGGTTTACCAGGATGTTGCCTGGTATGGTAGGAAGATCGTATGAGGAAAGGCTGAGGCACTTGGGGCTGTTTTCATTGGAGAAAAGAAGGTTTAGGGGTGACTTGATAGAGGTGTACAAGATGATTAGGGGTTTAGATAGGGTTGACCATGAGAACCTTTTTCCACGTATGGAGTCAGCTATTACGGGGGGGCATAGCTTTAAATTAGGGGTGGTAGGTATAGGACAGATGTTAGGGGTAGGTTCTTTACTCAGCGAGTCGTGAGTTCATGGAATGCCCTGCCAATAGCAGTGGTGGACTCTCCCTCTTTATGGGCATTTAAACGGGCATTGGATAGGCATATGGAGGATAGTGGGCTAGTGTAGGTTAGGTGGGCTTGGATCGGCACAACATTGAGGGCCAAAGGGCCTGTACTGCGCTGTATTTTTCTATGTTCTATGTTCTAAGGCATTGGATGATTAGTTGGATAAAAATAATGTACAAGGTTTCAGGGAAAAAGCTGAAGTTTTGCACTATCTAACATTGCTCTTTGAAAAGCCATTGCAGGGACAATGGGCCAAGTGGCTTCCTTTTCTGTGCTGTAACAAATCTATGATTCGCTGATTTGATCCACAATTTCATATCTGTCTGCTCACTGCCTCCTGTCACCCTTTCTTATCTCTATATCCTCTACTCACCCTACCTTCCCCTGCATGTCCTTGATTCTCCAATAATGATCCTGATGCCTTCAGCTAACTAGTCCCTAAACTCTGGATCTCCCCTCCCTCCTTATACATCTCCATCTTTCCACCTCCTTTTTATCCTTTAAGATACTTCTAAAAAGTTATTTCTTTGATTGGGAATGTTTTGCTTACATATTGCCTGAAGTGGATTGGTTTCAAGTATTTTTAATAAATGTTCCTATGAAACACCTTTGATGCCATAGAGATGCAAGTTGTTGCCCATCCCTGTCGGTGTCATTGGATTCTGTCCATCTTTGAAACAAAAGATATGACAATATGGAGATTAGTATCATCTTGAATTAAAATCTCTGCTTTTATGTTGGTGTGGACTGAGAATGGAAATTATCATAATGATCCGACAATGTGAGGCCAATTACGCTTCAATTTCTGGACATCACTTATAAAGGTGCACGTTTCCATCCAAGAAACACAAGAAGTGCTCTCTGTCTGGCAGACAGGAGCAGTGTTTTGGTCAGTACAGAGATATCTCTAAGGAGGGACCACATATACACCCTGACTACTCAGGCATGATGTTGAAGCGGGGTTTAAGCAGGCCTGCTAATCACAAATGTATCTAAAGTTGGGCCCATAAAAATACTCATATTGCCTGCCCAACAAGAGATGTACAAAACTGCTAAACTTACTCACCTTGGTCAACTTCAGAATATTTGATTCTGGCTCTACTTCCCACTTAATTGGTCTTGGTGAGAAAACCTCAATAACATCCTGACAACGGCCTCAATTTAAAATGGCAGTTCAGCTCTGATAACATTGAGGTATGATATCTTTAAAAGATCAGGTTAAAATCAAAATGTTTGGGAAAGGAACTGAGTCCCTTTCCGTAGATATCATCGGAAAATTTAACGGGCTTTGCAGCTTGTGTCTGACAACCAGGGCTAAAAATGTCACTAACGTTTGTGTCCTTAGATCTTCCAGATAATGGCAAAGGCACAGAATGCACTCTGGGTGAGGGATTTTAATGCCTTTCACCAAGATGGCTCAGTAGCATCACTACTGACAAAGCTGGCCAATTCCTAAAGGACATAGCTGTTGGACTGGGACTGTAGCAGGTTGTAAAAAAAAATTACAGGGAAAAGTTTCCTTGACATTGTCTTCACATTACAGATGTAACTATCCAAGGAAGTACTACAGCAGTGATTAATACACAATCCTTGTGGAGACAAAGTCTCATCTTCACATTGAGGATACACTGTTCTGTGGCAATGCCACGGTGCTAAATGGGACAGACTGCAAACACATCTTGCATCTCAAGCACAATTTTCCACCTCATGAATTGACATCCCTCCCATTCAACTGTTGTCATAAAACTGGGAGATCAACCCTGGTTCAAGGAAGAACACAGGCTATCCATGCCAAGAATAGTATCAGACCTAACTAATAATCAGGTGCCAACCTGGTGAAGCTCAAACACAGAACTACTTGTGTGCCAAACTGTGGAAGTAGCATTTAATAGGCAGGATGAAGCAATCCCACAACCAATGGATCAGACCTGATCTTAGCAATTCTGCCATATTCATAATGATGTTGGATGAGGAGACTCCACAAATATCCCCATTCTCAATGATGAAGGAGACTAGCATGTCGGTATAAAGTACAGAAAATACGACTATCTTCAACTACAAGTACTGGTTGGATTATGCACCTTGGCCTCCTCCAGAGGATACCAGCACCACTGCTCTTCTAGCAGTTAAAATCATTCTAAGTGAGGTCAAGAAGTGGTTGGAGACACTGGATACAGCAAAGGCTATGGGCCCAGACACATTTGAGCAATCGTAAGACTTGTGCTCTCGAACTTGCCATGCACTTGTCCAGTCCAGCTACAATACTGACATCCACTCAACAAAAGGTTCAGAAAAAAATTGCAAGGATATAGCCAGGGTTGGAAGGTTTGAACTATAGGGAGTGGCTGAATAAGCTGGGGCTTTTCCTTGGAGCGTTGGAGGCTGAGGGGTGACCTTATAAAGGGTCATGGATAGGATAAATAGACAAGGTCTTTTCCCTGAATTGGGGAAGTCCAGAACTAGAGGGAACAGGTTTGAGGTGAGAGGGAAAAGATTTAAAAGGGACCTGAAGGGCAAATCTTTCATGCAAAGGGTGGTGCATGTATGGAATGAGCTGCCAGAGGAAGTAGTGGAGGCTGGTACAATTACAACATTTCAAAGGCATCTGAATGGGTATATGAATAAGAAGGGTTTGGAGGGATATGGACCAGGTACTGGCAAATGGGACTAGATTTATTTAGGATATCTGGTTGGCATGAACAAATTGGTCTAAAGGGTCTGTTTCCGTGTTGGGCATCTCTATGACTATATGGAAAATTGCCCAGATATGTTCTCTACACAAAAAGCAGATCATATCCAACATAGTTAACTACTACTCCATCAGTCTACTCTCAATCATCAGTAAAGTGAGGGAATGTGTCATCAATAGAACTATCAAGCAACATTTGCTTTGTAATACCATGCTAACTGTTGATAAATTTCAGTTCTACGAGGGCCACTGAGCTTCGATCCTCATTTTTGGTTCAACCATGGACAAAAGATCTGAACTCCAGAAGTGAGGGTGATCCAGGTCATATTTGACCAAGTGTGGTATCAATGAGCTCAAGCAAAATGAGAGTCAAAGAGAATCAGAAGAAAACACTCCAATAGTTAGAGTCACACTGGCACATAGGATGATATATGATTGATGGATGTTAATTGTCTCAGTCCTGAGATATCATTGCAGGAGTTCCTCAGGATAGTGTCCTTGACCTAACTATCTTCAGCTCTTCATTAATAATCTCTCTATCACCATGTCAGAAGTCAGATATTTGGTCATGATTGCACAATGTCCAGCACCATTCGTGACACCTCAGATACTGAAGCAACTCATGTTCATACTGAGGAAGATCTGGATAATGTTCTAGCTCAGGTTGATAATGTTCTCGCCCCCTAAGTGCCAGACAATGAACATATTCAGCAAGACAGAATCTAAGCATCACCCCGTGATGTACATTAGCATTGCTATTGCTGAATCCATAACTACATACATCCTGGTGGTCTCTGTTGACCAGAAGCTAAACTGTACCAACCTGACAAATATGTAGCTGCATGCGCAGGTCAATAACTACTGGAATATTTTCTTCTGATTGTCATTGACTTTCGTTTTGCTGGAGCTCATTGATATTACAGTCAGTCAAACTCACTTCTTGTCTCCCCACTCTGTCTGTGAAGACACTAGTTGGGAGTATGTTGGAATTCTCCACATTTCTCTGAAATGGTGCAACTCCTACATCGGTCAGGAAATTCACCACCGTCTAATACAAACAATTTTGCTTGCTTGGGATGCTATCCAGCATCTTGTTCATTTATTGCTTTCATTATAAATGCACAATATCACCAATGTGTGCAATCTGCAAGATACAAACAACAACTCACCAAACCTGCTTTGACCGAATCAGCCAAACCCATGACCACTACCATCTGGAAGGGCAAAGGTAGCAAATACATGGGAACACCACCACCTGCAAGTTCCCCTCCAAACCACTCACTATCCTGACTTGGAAATATATTGCCATTCCTTCAACTTCGCTGGATCAAAATCTTTAAACTCCCTCCCTAACAGTATTCTGGACTTACTTAAATCCTAAAGACTTCAATGGTTCAAGACAGCACTTGACCATCACCTTCCCCAGGGCTATCGGGGACTGACAATAATGCTGTCTTAGTCAGAAATGCCCATGTCCTTAAATTAATTTTTTAAAAGTGTTAAGCATATTTTGATGGCGCATGCTGAGTGCTAAGGCTAAACAAGACTTAACGTTTATTTTTTCCTAAGGCGCTTAATCAAGGACATTAAACAATAAATTATTTCTGAAGTAAAGTTATGCAATGTATGTAAACATGGCAACTGTTCTACATCCCATAAATGGCAGCACAATCAATGACTAGGCAACCAACCTGATTGTTGTTTTGATTGTATGATTGAAGGAAGCATGCCAAGTCAAATACCAAAAGGACAGCCAGTAATTCTTCGAATGTTACAACTGAATGCACAATAGCACTTTATGTTAGTGTCTAATCAAACATAGAAACTTAGAAACATAGGAGATAGGAGCAGGAGGAGGCCATTCAGCCCTTGGAGCCTGCTCCACCATTAATCACAATCATGGCTGATCATCCAATTCAATAGCCTAATCGTGCATTCTCCCCAAAATCTTTGATCCCATTCTCCCCAAGTGCTATATCTAGCTGCTTTGTGAATACATTCAATGTTTTGGCATTAACTAATGCCTGTGGTAATGAATTCCACAGGCTTACTACATTTTGGGTGAAGAAATGTCTACTCATCTCTGTTCTAAATGGTCCACCCCGAATCCTCAGACGGTGACCCCTGGTTCTCGACATCTTCCCTCCATCTACCCTGCCTAGTCCTATTAGAATGTTAAAAGTCTCTATGAGATCTCTCTCATTTGTCTCAACTCCAGTGAAAACAATCCTAACCTAGTCAATCTCTCCTCATATGTCAGTCCTGCCATCCCCAGAATCAGCCTGGTAAACCTTCGCTGCACTTCCTCAAGAGCAAGAGCATCTTTCTTCAGAAAAAGAGACCAAAACTGCCCACAATATTCTACATGTGGCCTCATCAAGGCCCTGCATAACTGCAACAGCACATCCCTGCTCCTGAACTGGAAACCTCTCACAACGAAGGCTAACATATCATTTGCCTTCTTTACCGCCATCTGTGCCTGCATGCTTAGCTTCAGCGACTGGTGCACAAGGACACCCAGGTCCTGCTGCACACTCCCCTCTCCCAATTTACAGCCATTCGGAAAGTAAGCTGCCTTCTTATTTTTGCTTTCAAAGTGAATTACCTCACATTATCCAAATTATACTGCATCTGCCACTGATTTTCCCTGTCACCCTACCGTCCAGATCATGCTGAAGGATCTCTGCATGCTCGTCACAATTCACCCTCCCACCCAACTTGGTGTCATATGTAAAACTTTGAGATGTTACATTTTGTTCATCCAAATCATTAATATATACTGTGGGCTCCCAGCACCGATCTCTGTGGCACCGCACTGGTTACTGCCTGCCAATTTGAAAAAGATCCATTAATTCCAACTCTTTGTTTCCTCCGCCAATCAGTTTTCTATTCCAATACGCTTAAATCTTGCACAATAATCCCTTAGGCGGGACTTTGTCGAATGCTTTCTGCAAGTCCAAATATACCATATTGACAGACTCCTCCTTGAAAACTCTACTACTTGCATCTTCATAGATTTGTCAATCATGATTTCCCCTTCGTAAATCCATGCTGACTCTGATCCTGCCACTGCTTTCTAGATGCTCTGCTATAAAGTCCTTGATAATGGATTTAAGAACTTTCCCCACTGGTTACTGGTTTCCCTGCTTTCTCTCTATTTCTCTGCTTTCTCTCTATCTCCCTTTTGGAGTGACAAAGATGGTGCCTTACCCCTAACCCCAACCCTTGCAAACCCACAGTTCAGCAGTAATTGTCACTTAAGACATCATTGAGACCTGGCTGCAATAATAACTGATTCAGATAAAGTTAGGCCCAAGAGGAAAGCTTATCCCTTTGCTTAGGTAGACCAACCTTAATTAGATCCTCTTACTGAACAAAATATCTATTGTGCTATGTTTTTTTTTGTATTTCAGTAATTGCTTGCTTAACTTTATAGTTAAATTCTTAGAAAGTGCTACTGTGAATGGGACAATCTTAAGCAAATCAATTTTCCCATTAAAACCACTATAAAAACTTATTCTGGAAGACATTTCCTTTCAGCATGATTAAAATAGCTTACCCTACAAGTTTATTACTGTATGTTCTTAACCTAGTAAATTCATAATCAAAATAACTTCTAAAATGAATTAAATTTGAAGATTTGAAATGTATATATTGATTCTTTCTGCTTACGTCCCCTTTGCCAACTCTTTGACCCACCACCTTGAGAGAGTGCCTCAGTGGTTCGCACTGCTCCCTCACACTGGCAGGGACCCGGGTTTGATTCCAGCCTTGGTGACTGTCTGTGTGGATTTCTGCTGGGTGCTCCAGCTTCCTCCCACAGACCAAGGATGTGCAGGTTAGATGGATTGGCCATGCTAAATTGCTCTGTAGTGTGCAGGGTTGTGCAGGTAAGGGGGAATCAATCAGCCAAAGTAAATGCATGAGGATGGGATGGATCTGGGTGGGATGCTCATTGGAGGGTCGGTGTTGACTTGATGGGCAGAATGGTCTCTATCTGCAATGTAGAGATTCTATGATCTCACCCATCGCCCAGTTCTCCCTGGGCGGGTGAGTGAAGAGATGAGTGCCAAGTGGGAGGGTGCAGAGTGAGAGCAGGTTCAAGTTGTAGAGTTGCTGAGGTAGTGGGAGAGGTGGCACATATTGAGAGAGGGTTAAGGAATATGCGAATAAGATATGTTGTCATATAACTCTGGCCTTGGTAGTTATGTGACAGAGATTCTGCTAGAATATTAAATCTGGAATGTTTCTGCACAGATACTGCTGCTAAATTGCCAGAAGACTCTTTGAACAAAAGCCTTAATGTATGTCCTGAGCTTATCTGAACAGATGACCCCACACTAAAACAGCAACCAGTGGATGGTTGTTGCTAATCAGAACTATAGAGAGGGACAGGCCAGTTCAAAATGGCAATGGTTGGGCTAAATGATCCTACATCACATACATCCTGAACAGTAACACATTAATGCCAATCCACACGGTCATTGCAAATACTGGCTGCAATACAATGATGCTGTTTAGTTGAAACTAATATGAAGCATCTTAACATGAGAATTACTGTACTGAGAACGTATTGTAACCTGCTTTACTTCATAGTATATACGCAGTTCCACAGTTCTGTCAGAGCACACTGTGTACATATGTTTTTTGTCCTTTGGCCCGACTGTGAAACACGCAGAAACCACTTGTCTAGCCTGGCCGTGAATTATATCATGTTGTCATGGTCAAAGTATTTTCAAGCACCTCCTTCAGAGCCACCAGCTGTGCACGCCAACTGCTTTCCACATTGCATGCAATGAAACAAAATCCTTGGAAGTAGTTCAATCAACCACAGAGACCCCAAAATTATAAGTCATGAAATGTTTGTATAAGTATTCTGATTTTCTTTAATAGACTAAAAGGAAGGTATCTTACTTTTCTTTATCTAATCCATTTTATATAACAGCATAATATCAGGTTTCAGTAAGACTTACTGAATGCTGAGCTTAATGCAGCAGAGAGGCAGGCAGAATTAGTATTATAAGTTTTGAAGATCCATGCAAAGGTTGGGAAATAATTTCTATTGGATGACTACTGACTAGTGGAGGATTTGACACTCCTCAGAGCAGCCAGCGATTCTCTTTGACACATGTGTGTGAATATAAAGACATGTAGCCTTTTATATGAAGAAAAATCCATGTATTTTCTCATCAGATTCAAAAATGTTAATTTTGGCTCAATGGTCCACGTTACCTTCTAATGATTTGAACACATAATCCGGGTTTGATTGTAGTACTGAAGGAGTGTTGCACTATCTGTGGCACCTTCTTTCTCTTGAGACGTGAAGACAATGCTTTGTTTACTTTCTAAGGTACAAAAACACATTGTTATAATTGAAGAAGCATATCCCATTTCCGATCAGACCTTTCCATTTACAGCCTCCAATAGTAATCATAGTGAGCTCCATCATTAACTACAGTTCCATAATCTCATCCTTCAATTCAATATTTTGCAGCAATATTAAATTCAACAATTTCCTACCATAAGCTCTATGTTGTATTATTCTGTCTTCATTCTGTCAAAATTTACAATCTTGTAGTTGTCCCAGGAGAATTGTTTTATTTTTGGCTTGAATGCCTCAAAATATCAGCAATTGCCTAATACCATGTTCAAATTAAAGTACTCCCCGGATGTTCCCAGGTCTTTTAACACTCAGTTCTCTGTTCAGTAATGTCTAAAGTCACCACTGCTATAAAATGCATTTTTGTTTAGTTTAGGTGTCCCCGCTGCAATAAAAGTGATTGATTATTGTGTAATTTAGATTATGACAAATAAGCTCCTTATAAAACAGTGTTGTAACTTTAGGGCTGTTCATTATCCATCAGCACACTGGGGCTTGTGGCAGCATTTTATGAAGTTGGCAGTCAACTTTATCAATTATTTCTTCAGCTCTGGTCACCCTTAAAGCCAACATTTAATGTCCATGTGTAGTTACCCTTGAGAAGGCAGCTACTGAGGTACTTTCTTGAATCACTACAGTTGTGTGGTAAAAATACATAGGGAGAGTGCGGGTAAGTGGCATTGAAATGCCCATCAGCCATGATTGAATGGGCCAAATGGCCTTACTTCCACTCCTTATGTCTTATGGTCTTACTCTTACAATTGTGGAGATTTCTACGATTTTGACCCAGTAACTGTGAAGGAACAGGTGGTACAGATGCATGGCAGAGCAATGTGCAACTCCATGGTGGAGGAGGGGGGTGGGGGTGGAGGGGATTGAGTTGGGTGGGGATGGGGGATGGGGGGGGGGGAACATTTTGGAGATGTGCCCCCATGCACTTCCTGCTTTGTCATGAATGTTGTTGATTGTGGAGGTGCTGGAAAAGAAGCCTTGGCAAGTTGCCAAAATGCGTCTACTAGGCATGACACAATGCAATGGCAAAGCAATTCACTAGGTGGGCTTTCATGGTGAAGTGGTGCTAAAATGAAAACATTAAAACGTTTGTCAGTTCACCTAGTGATATGCATGAATCCATCCTCTGTCCAAGTGAGTTCACTTCTGCAAATGAGCTTGTATACACTCCTCTGTTTTGTGGGAAGCTTGTTTTCTGATCACAGATTTTTAGATGTACAAGTAGCAAACAGTTCCAGAAGCTGCAATTGCAATGTTTACTTTGCCTAGTGGTTATGTAAAGGTTGGAAACGCTGCTGTCAGTTTGCTCAAATGCTTTAGTCATGTCCTTCTTCAAAATCTAGCACTTTAAGACAAAACACAAAGTATGATTTTAACCTTTTTGCTGTGTTGGTGAATATCTTTTGTGAATCAGCTCCACATCGTAACAATTTGATATTCCTAAATTCAATTGAAAGTACTTAATGGTCAGCCATTTACTACTAACTGTATTGCAGTCACAATTCTATACAGTGTGTGTATGTTTCCCATCTACTTGGTGTTGGAGATGGTGATTTGCTTCAGCATGGCAGTCTTCCTGAGGTTAGCAATCTTCTTTACCCTCCATTGAATGTGAAACCCTTTGTTTCAATGGGGAGAATGCTCTTCAGTGCCAGAGAGATAATCACTTTTGTGATGCTTGTACTCCCTGACACTTTAGATGGTTTAGCATGCTCTGCTCAAGGTTCCAAGGTGCTTAACAGAAACAAATAGACTAGACAGAGATAATGTATTTCTGTTGATTGGTAATTCTAGGACAAGAGGAACATGTCCTTAAAAACTGAGGCACATCTTTTAGGAATCAAGTTGGAAACATTTCTTCACTCAAAGGGTGGTGAAAGTTCGGAACTCTAACTGGCAAATGAAAGTTGATGTTTGATCAATTGCCAGTTTTAAACTTATATTTTTGTATTTAGGGTGATGGGACAAAGGTGGATATGTGACAAATGTAGATATGTGAAGTTAGATCATAGATCGATCATGGTCATATTTGAATGGTGGAATAGATTTGAGAGACAAAATGTCCTTCTCATAGAAAGCCATTGAATCATGGAATCATACAACATGGATACAGACCCTTCAGTCCAAAAAGTCCACGCCGACCATGTTCTCAAACTAAACTAATCCCACCTGTCTGCTTTTGGTCTATATCCCTCCAAATCTTTCCTATTCATGAACTTATCCAAATGTCTTTTAAACATTGTAGCTGTGGATGTAAGTTTGCGCACTGAGCTGGAAGGTTCATTTTCAGACTTTTCAGTCTATTTGAGACAGAGACACGTATGAGAAATCCTAGAGGAATCACGTTCCAACCAGAACTCTATCAACAAACACATCGACTTGGACCCCATTTACCACCCTGTGAGAAAAAGAACAGGAAATTACATTGCCACAGGAAATGATATCACCCCAGGAAACACACCAACTCAAGGAAACCTAAGCACATACATAAGCAGGTCACTAACACCAGTGCTTCACCAGAGGCTCACTGATAAAGTTACCAAATGTGGTGGCAATACATCTGAAAACAAACCTTCCAGCTCAGCAAGCAAACTTACATCCAGAACCTCAATCTGAGCTACAAATCTTCTCAAAACTCACTAATGTTGTAACTGTACCCGCATCCACCACTTTCTCTGGCAGTTCATTCCACAGTTTAACCACTCTCTGTGTAAAAAAGGTTTCCCTTCATGTCCTTTCTAAATCTGTCTCCACTCATCTTAAAAATATGTCCTATAGTTTTGAATTCCCCCTATTCTAGGAAAAAGACCCATTGCTATTCACCTTACCAATGCTCAACATGTTTTTGTAAACCTCAATTAGGTCACCCCTCAACCTCCTATGCTCCAGTGAAAAGATTCCCAGCCTTTGCAATCTGTTTTTAAATCTCAGACCGTCCATTCTCAGTAATAATCTTTTCTGAACACTTTCCAGTTCAATAATATCCTTCCTGTAGCAGGGCAACCAGAACTGAACACAACGCTCCAGAAGAGGCCTCATCAACGTTCTGTACAATCTCAACATGACAACCCACCTCCTGTGCTCAAAGGTCTAAGCAATGAAAGCAAACACGCTAAAGGCCTTCATACCCACCCTGTCTATAATGATGCAAATTTCAAAGAATTATGTTCCTGAACCCTAAGGTCTCTCTGTCTCTTTCTCACCTGCTCCTATATTCTGTATTTTTTAATGACAAAACAGCTTTCCAGCAGAATCACCGAACAGCAGAGTTCTCTGTGACTACTGCATTGATGTTTCTCAATGATTTTTCACCTTTTGATATAGAAAAATGACTCCCATTAAATGAAGCCATAGGCCTTCAAGAGGGGCAACTGTGCCAGGTGTTTCACTCCACTTTGCTGAGGCATTGGGGGAGGGAGTGAGGTGACAAATGTACAAACTGCCAACATCTTTCCATGTTTTCAACACTTCTTTTACACTTGATTTTAAGTGTACCTAAGTAAAGTTGATGAGAACTTATGTGGTCTTCAAATACACAGTTAAGTAGAAGAGGTGCAGATTGTAGAATTAAACAGCACAGGATGAGGCCAATTTCAGAAGACAGATGGTGAAGAGAAAGCCATAGCATATTTTGCAGATAACTGGATAAGTTTCTATTCTCCTAACAATAAAAACAAAACAAGAATATTAGTCTCAGATTTCTAATCAAAAAGGGATCATTTTATTTTGCAGGGTTGGCTAGGTGGCCCAAATATTTCCTCCAATAGTTTCACTTTATCATCAAAGTATTTGCGTTACTTACGTATATGTGGTGAGAAGTACTGAAATGTACAAGCGATTAGAGATTTTATTTGATATTTACTCGCCATGCTTTAAAGCAATAGTAAGATGTGGTTTGATATTGCATTGTGAAGGAAATAATATTTGATAGTATTTTTATTACTTGTCAAAGCACTGGGGAATAACTGTAGGAACCTCCTCTTTTCTCACTCTCTTTATACCATCATTAGTCACTGTTCATTCAGCAACCTTGTCTGTCCATCCCTTAGGAACTTGCTGTCTCTCCTGTTTTACAAAATCTTTTGACTCTTATTTTTGACTGTTTCCCTCTATTAGCTCTGTCGGTGTTCAACAGCAATCTACAGCCCTTTAAGGTTGTGTACAGTGGATCTTCATGGAGATCTTGTGTGCTGGATCTTTGTACACAATGGAATGGTATATTGAAAAATCACAAGCTGTATCCCTCACCAACACTCAGATCCCATTCTCTGCTAATGTATTAGATTCCCTACGGTGTGGAAACAGGCCCTTCAGCCCAACGAGCCCATACCAATCCTCCAAAAAGTAACCCACCCAGTCCCATTTCCCTCTGACTAATGCATCTAACACTATGGGCAATTTAGCATGGCCAATTCACCTGACCTCTACATCTTTGGACTGTGGGAGGAAACCGGAGCACCCAGAGGAAACCCACTCAGACATGAGAAGAATGTGCAAACTCCACACAGACAGTCACCCAAGGCTGGAATCAAATCTGGTACCCTGGCGCTGTGAGGCAGCAGGGCTAACCACTGAGTCACCGTACCACCCTATTGTCTCCATCATTCATGCTCTCTTCTCACTTTTAACTGGTGTCTAATTTACCCTGTTCCTTCTTACCTGAAATTGCTGGAATGCGCATTTTGGTGATGGGAAGTAAGCAGAGCTCACTGTCCTGGCCATTAGCACTGGGGATGACACTGAGAGCTTGACCTGGAACTTTAGCCAGCAGACCTGGAAGAGAAGCCCACTTGTGCAAGTTGGCTGGTCTCAAAATGCTGAAAGCAGCATAGCGTGGCTTTCCATTGGAATGGGTATTTCTGTAAGGATGAATACCAAGGAATAGAGTTATAGATTTGTAGGGTCAATAAGCACACAGAAGAGACCCTTCACTCATCAAGTTGGGAAGTCATGTTGCGCCTGTACAGGACGTTGGTTCGGCCACTTTTGGAATACTGCGTGCAATTCTGGTCTCCTTCCTATCAGAAGGAAGTTGTGAAACTTGAAAGGGTTGGGAAAGGATTTGCAAGGATGTTGCTAGAGTTGGAGGGTTTGAACTGTATGGAGAGGCTGAATAGGCTGGGGCTGTTTTCCCTGGAGCGTTGGAGGCTGAGTGGTGACCTAATATAGATTTATAAAATCATGGAGGGCATTGATTGGTTAAATAGTCAACGTCATTTCCCTGGGTGGGGTCTCCAAAACTGAAGGTCATGGGTTTAAGGTGAAAAGGCTAAGATTTAAAATGGATCTAAGGGGCAACTTTTTCATGCAGAGGATGGTGTGTATGGAATGAGCTGCCAGAGGAAGTGGTGAAGAATGGTACAACATTTAAAAGGCATCTGGATAACTATATGAATAGGAAGGGTTTGGAGGAATATGGGCCAAATGCTGACAAAGGGAACTAGATTTATCTGGTCAGCTTGGACCATAGCGTCTGTTTCCGTGCTGTATATCTCTATGACAGTGTGACTACAATTCTGTACTGACCCATCTCCACTAATCCCACTTTCTAGCATCTCACCCACAGCGTTGAATGTTTGAAATTTCAGGTGCTCATCATGTATGTCTCAAATATTACGAGGTTTCCTACCTCAACTACTCCCACAGATAGTGCATTCCAGATTCTCACCAAACTTAGGGTGAATTTTATTCCTGAAATACCCTCTAATCCTCATCTTCTTTAACTTACAACTATAGCTTCTAATTTTTGAGCCTTCAAACAAGGAGAACATCCACCCTGTCTATGCCCCTCATAATCTTATACACCTCAATCATGTCCCATCTTCAGCCTTCCCTGCTCCAAAGAAAACAACCAAAGCCCATTTAGTCTTTCTTCATAGCTAAAAATCTCCAACTCAGGCTGTATTCCTGCAGAATTTCCTCTGCATCAACTCGAGTGACCCAGTGTCATTCATTCAGAGCAACATTTCATCACTGAGTTTCTGTTGTTGTTTTAGAACAAAGAATAATCAAAAAGAGCATTTCCTTTCCTGAGTCTTTAAATATTGAGTGAGCATTTTCTCAATCGGTTGTGTTTTTTATTCAATTGAACAGAGGCTGAAACGCATGGTGGTTTCAAAGTCGTATTATAGCAATTGATTGATCTTAATGAGATAAAGTGGGCAGAAATTTATAACCCTTATTAACAAAGGTAAATTTGCCCACTGGCTTCATTCCCACTCTATTTGGTTATTGAGTTCAGAAAGAGTGCTCAATACAAATGGATAAATCAGAAGCTGTTCATTGAGACACAGATAAGGAGATTATTAATCAGTAAAGCCAGACCATATGCCATGTTGGAAGCAATCTTTGCAATTTACATAACTGAACCCAATTCAGCAAATCCACTCTGCATACAGCTGTGGAAGACAATTTGAATTGAATAAATGTTTCTGTGGCTCATATCACTTCTTCTTTCCTTCCATGCCTAATGGCACATGAAATGACTAATTTCTTCCATTGCTTTTACATCCAGCAGATTGTGCTGTGGATTGTTTGCATAATGAATACCCTTTCTGTTTTTGTAGAGAGGTTGTTGCCTGATCAGCAAGGTTTGACTAGATGCAATAGAGAATTTCACTGCTCACTGCTCTTGGAAGCCAGTATCACGCTGACCATCAGCCTATTCACGGACTGCAATAATGGTTTTCTCATTGTTAAGAAAGTATTGTACCATTTTAGCTTAACTGGATAACTATTTGTTGTAAAACTTGTGCATTGCTAAATGTGAGATTAATGGGCCTGACTTTAACCTAACTTGCTGGATGGAAAACCATTGAGTATTGGGTGGAACACTGCTTTTAAACTCTGCCCAATAAATTCAATGAAGAGTAAAATTTGGCACAGTGTAAAGCCAGTTTTCTTTCAGGCAGCTGGATTAGACTAAATTTCCCCCCGTATGTTAGGTTCTGAAAGTACAGATGGAATTTACCGCAGCGTGGGTTCTGATGAGTTGGTAATTGGGTCGTATGACTGATGCAAAAATGCTGTCCTAAATTTCAGGCTTGGAGTATTTTAATTCCCAGACTTCAGAAAAGAGTGGGTTTCCGTTCCAACTGTCTCATTCACAGAAACCATCTGAGTTCCATGTATAAATGTCATATCAGCTTCAAGAGGTTTGCTGGAGGTGGAATGCACCTCTTTAACAGAGTTGGATTCCATTCTGGCAGATCACTCTGAGAGATCATTGCTGGGACATATTTGGCTGAAATAAAAAAATCCAAAGGCTCCATGTTTTCCGAAGTGGCCCTGTTGTCCGTAATAGGTATCTCAATGTATTACAATATACGCCAATGACTTTGATGAGGGGAGTGAAGGTATGGTGGTTACATTTGCTGATGACACAGATTGGTAGGAAAATATTGCTACAGCTTGCTAAGGTAGCACACTGGAAAACAAGCCTTGCTATTCCTGGAGTCATCACAAACATTAAAGGTAGTGTAAAGTAAGCAAAGTTCACTAATCTAACCGATTTTCAAAGCCAGATTGATAGAAAACATGGAGAAAGTGAGGACTACAGATTCTGGAGATTAGAGTTGAAAGGTGTGGCGCTGGAAAAGCACAACAGGTCAGGCAGCATCTGAAGAGCAGGAGAATTGACATTTTGGGCATAAGCCTTTCATCAGAAATGTTGGGGGGGTGCATGGGGACTGAGAGATAAATAAGAGGAAGGGAGTTGGAGCTGGTGGCAAGATAGCTGGGCAGGCAATAGGTTGATGCAAGTTGGAGGTGATGGTGATAGGTCGGAACGGAGGGTAGAGCAGATACGTGGGAAGCAAGATGGACAGGTGGGACAGTTCAAGAGGGTGGTGTGAAATTCGAGTATTGGATCTGGGATGAGGAGATGAGGAAACTGGTGAAATCGACATTGATGCCGTGTGGTTGAAGGGTCCCAAGGTGGAAGATGAGGCATTGGGTGGCTAGGATTGGGCGGTGTAGGAGGCCCAGGATTTGCATGTCCTTGGCAGAGCAGGAGGGTGAAGTTGAAGTGGTTGGCCACAGGGTGGTAGGGTTGCTTGGCGCATGTGTCTCAGAGATGTTCACGAAATGTTCCACAAGTTGGCGTCCTGTCTCCCCAATGTAAAGGAGACCGCATCGAAAGCAACGGACACAGTAGATGAGGTGTTTGGATATGCAGGAAAATCTCTGCCGGATTTGGAAGGATCCTTTAGGGCCTTGGATGGAGGTGGGTGGGGAGATGTGGGCTCTTGTGGTGGGAAGGGAAGGTGTTGGGAGTGGAGGGTGGGTTGGTGGGGGGTGTAGACCTAACGAGGGAGTTACAGAGGCAATGGTCTCTCTGCAGAATGTTGATAGAGGTGGGGAGGAAATTTATCTCTGCTGGTTGGGTCTGACTGTAGGTGGCGGAATTTGCGGAGGATGGTGCGCGATATTCAAATGGACCAGGTGACTGTACTGTGCAAGAATTTCTGCTTATTACAAGTAGTTAAACTCTAGCTATAGATACTTTGAGACAGCAAGGTAGAGTGAATAGCCAGAGTGAATAGATGTGAAGCTGGAAAAGCATGGCAGGTTAGACAATATTCAAGGAGAAGGAAAGTCAATGTTTTTGGCTGAAACCCTTCGTCAGGACTTCAAACGTTGATTTTCCTGCTTCTCAGATGCTGTCTGACCCTCTGTGCTTTTTGAGTTTCATATCCATTGACTCTGGCTAAAAGGTTATAAACTGTCATTATTAAACTCTAATCCGCTGATAAGCTTCCTCTCACTCATACATTCCTGGACAAAGGGGAAAAACAGTTTAGTAGTCTTTCTTCTCTGCTGTTGAGATGATTCTTATGACACTTCTCCTGCTAGCATGCTGCTTCAGTCATCTTTCTTTGGATGCTTGCATTTGTTGGTAAGAGTCAAAAGGAGGCAGCTTCACTCAGACAAGAGTCCTTGACTTATTAGTTAATAGTCACGGTTTACTATAACTGTTGAATGAAAAAAAAACTGATTTTCTGTAGGTTTACAGTGAGTTTTGACAGCACAGAATGGAAAGATCCTTACCAAACTGTAAAGATCTGAACACTTCTTTGATAACTGGCTACTAGTTTATAGACCAATAAACTTCTAGTTGGCAACAAAAGCCAAATCTCTAACTTCCTTAGCTCCAAGTCACCTGAAAATCAAACTTCAGTTGCTGCTTGTTTAAACAGCTGCTTGCGCAGCATGGTGGATCAGTGGTTAGCAACTGCTGCCTCACAGCACGAGGGACCTGGGTTCAATTCCAGCTTTGGGTGACTGTCTGTGTGGAGTTTGTGGATTCTCCCCGTGTCTGTGTGGGTTTCCTCCCATAATCCAAAGATGTGCAGTTCAGGTGAATTGGCCATGATAAATTGCTCATAGTGTTAATTGCATTATTCAGAGGGAAATGGTTCTGGGTGGGTTACTCTGCAATGGATTGGTATGGACTTGTTGGACCAAATGGTTTGTTTCCACATTGTATGGAATCTAATCTAGTCAAGTCGAACATGACCCCTATCATGATTTGTTGGGTTATTTGCTTTCAAAACATAGAGCTTCCATTTCAACCACTGAACTGAAAACAGTTTTTTCTTATTCCAGTTCTCAGTTTTAAAAATCCTTAAAGTATATTATGGAGGAGACATGAAGAGTTTGCAGACAAATATTGGAAGGGTTGAGTGAGAAGGCTTGGAGATGGAGTGCAATTTGGCAGGAAGAATGAAAAAGCAGAGTTTTACTTTAGCGGAGACCAAATGCAGCATTTGAAGGTGGAGAGGGATCTTTGTTTTCTAGCGCATGAATCATAAAACATCAGTGAGCATGTACCACATGGAATCAAGAAAGCTAATGGGAATGTTTCCTTTGTTTTGAGAAGAATTGAGCATGGCAAAGTATGGATATTGTGCTTCAGTTATATGGCACATTGGTGAGACAATGTCTCAAATGCACTGTACAGTTTTGATACTTGATACAGACATAAACAGTTTGGAGGAGGTTCAGAGGAGCTTTACTAGATCGGTCCATAGAATAAGCAAGATGTCTTTGGGGAAAGGTTGGACAGACTGGGCTTGTTTGCAGTGGAATTTAGAAGAGTGAGTGGTGACTTGATTGAAGTGTATAAGACTCTGAATCACTTTCACAATGTGGGTATGGAAAGAGTGTTTCCTTTAGTGGGTTAGTCCAGAACTAGGCAATACGGTTTTAAAATTAGAGGTCATCATTTCAGTCACAGATTAGGAGCATTGTTTTCTCTCAGATGATTGTGAAACATTGGACCTCTCCTCTTCAGAAGGTGGTGGAAGCTGGGTCATTGAACACTTTAAGGCAAAGGGAGATTGATTCTTGCCAGGGAGCTAAATCAAAGGTTAACATGTTGAAGGGAATTTAGAAATTAGAACGCAAAGAGATCAGCTGTGATCTTAATGAATGGTGGAAGAGGGTCAAGATTTTGTGTCGCCGTTTAAGAAAATCATTTTCTTCAATATCAATGATCAGAAGAATCCAAACATGGCTGTTCAAGATGCTTGGATCAAAGTAGCTGAGAGCATCACTTCCCGAAATTTTGAACCCTAACCTGTCCAGCTCTGAACCAATATTCAATGCAAGAAATGTTTCACTGATCTTTGAAGAGCACAATGGTGAGTATAGCTCTTAAGTTCTCCTTCTAACTGATTAACTAAATACTTCTAACTGATTAATTAAATGCTTCTATCAAAAATCATACCATAGATTAGAAAGGCAATAACAAATATGAAGCCAAGATCTTGGCTTTACTGCTAGAGAAAAAGAAGTGAAAAGGAGGGAAACTATGCTAAACCTCTCCTGACCCTTTGAAACACCACATAAGAGTAGACTGCAGTTCTGGTTGTCATGTAAGAAAAAGAATGAGGCACTGGAAAGGATGCAGAGAAAATTTACAAGGCCGACACAAAATAGGCCTTGGTATACCAGACATGAATTAATAGGCTCAGAGACTTCACTTCAGATAAAAGAAGGCTGAGGGGCTGACTAAAGGTCTTTAAAATTAGGAAAAGTTTGGGAGAGTAGATACAGAGAAAAAGTTTCCTTTTGTGGGAAGACTATAACTCGAGGCCATCACTATAAGACAGTCAGCAAGAAATCTAGTAAAGATTCAATCATAGAGTGGGAGTGATTGAAGTGAATATTATGGAGCTGCTGAGAGCACTTAATGGCTTTTAGGATTATAACTTAAGGTTATTTCCTTGTGGTTAGTTGCTTAGATAATTCTCAAAGCCCATCTCTTGTGACCCATGGTTGGAACTACACCACAAACTTCCCTACATCAGTACCCAGAGGATCCTTTTTTATTGGTTTTTTAACCGAAATATAGTTAGATCACATGTCCTGATATGAACTAGCTTGACTCCAGAATGCAGTGGCAGAAACATTCACCACATTGTGGCTTAATTAGGCCAGAAAATGATAATATTATAAGAAACAGGAGCAGGAGTACACCATTCGGTCCATCGAGCCTGCCCCACCATGCAAACTGATCTGATTAAGACCTTAACTTCACTTTGCTCCCATAACCCTTCCCTTTGAGATCAAAATTCTGTCTTGAGTCTATTCAGTGACTAAGTTTCCAATGCACTCTGGGGAAGAGGATTCTAAACACTAATTATCTTCAGAGAATACCCTCCTTGTTTCTAACTTACACAGAAGACCCATGTATTTTAAAACTGTGCTACCCTAGTTCTAGATTCTTCCATGAGAAGAAACATCTTCTCAATATATAGCCTGTCAAGACCCCTCAGAAGTTAAACATTTGAATTAAATGGAGGTCACCTTCTAAGAAATTCCACCAAGCATTGACCAAACCTATTCAACCTTTGTTCATGAGACAGGTGCTGGGTCCTCTACTTTTCGTCATTTATATAAATGATTTGGATGTGAGCATAAGAGGTACAGTTAGTAAGTTTGCAGATGACACCAAAATTGGAGGTGTAGTGCACAACGAAAAGGGTTACCTCAGATTACAACAGGATCTTGATCAGATGGGCCAATGGGCTGAGAAGTGGCAGATGGAGTTTAATTCAGATAAATGCGAGGTGCTGCATTTTGGGAAAGCACACCTTAGCCGGACTTATACACTACCTTGAAGTGCAGGTTCATAGCTCCTTGAAAGTAGACTGAAGAAGACGTTTGGTATGCTTTCCTTTATTGATCAGAGTATTGATTACAGGAGTTGGGAGGTCATGTTGCGGCTGTACAGGACATTGGTTAGGCCACTGTTGGAATATTGTGTGCAAATCTGGTCTCCTTCTTATCGGAAAGATGTTGCAAAACTTGAAAGGGTTCAGAAAAGATTTACAAGGATGTTGCCAGGGTTGGAGGATTTGAGCTACAGGGAGAGGCTGAACAGGCTGGGGCTGTTTTCCCTGGAGCGTTGGAGGCTGAGGGGGTCACCTTATAGAGGTTTACAAAATTATGAGGGGTATGGATAGGGTAAATAGACAAAGTCTTTTCCCTGAGGTGAGAGAGTCCAGAACTAGAGGGCATAGGTTGAGGGTGAGAGGGGAAAGATATAAAAGAGACCTACGGGGCAACTTTTTCATACAGAGGGTGGTACATGTATGGAATGAGCTGCCAGAGGAAGTGATGGAGGCTGGTAAGATTGCAACATTTAAAAGGCATCTGGATGTGTAAATGAATAGGAAGGGTTTGGAGGAATATGGGCAGGTGGGACTGGAATGGTTTGGGATATCTGGTCGGCATGGGTGAGTTGGACCGAAGGATCTGTTTCTGTGCTGTACTTCTCTATGATTCTATAGCATTCAAAACTTATGCCTTTTGGATATGGACAGTCGCTGGGGAATCAGGAAGTGAGTTTCTTGCCTTAAAATTCACAGCCTTTGACCTGCTCTTTGGATGGGTATGTGAATATGAAGGGTTTGGAGGGATATGGGCCAGCTGCTGGCAGGTGGCACTAGATTGGGTTGGGATATCTGGTCGGCATGGACGGATTGGACCAAAAGGTCTGTTTCCATGCTGTACATCTCTATGACTGTATGACTCGATAAGTCCTTCAGCACAGGAGAGACTGGGAATTAATAAACAAGATAAATGGATAAATGAACACAAACTGTGTCACCGTAAATTTACATCACTTATTGACTTCTCTTTCCCTTCTTTGAAGATAAGGACTTGCATTTATGTATCTCTTTTAATGATCGCTGGTCATCTCAAAACATTTTATAGCAGTTAGTTAACACACACTAAGCCCCCAAAACAGCTGTGTAATAACAACTGGATTGCCTGTCTTTCCTGTGACACAAACTGAGGAATAAATATTGGCCAGGACACCAGGTATAATTTATCTCTCATTTGTGCAGGAAACACAGTAGGCTAGAACACAAGTGAAGCAGATAATCTGTTGGCTCTTGTCTCAAAGGGGTTAGAGCTGTTGTGGCACAGTGGACATATCCCTACCCTTGGACCAGGAGGCCTGGGTTCAAGACCCCTCTGATCTAGAGATGTGTAATAATATCCCTGAACAGGTTGATTTGACATGTAAGTTAAATTTTAAAAAAAACTTCAATGGTTTGGAATTCTTGTGGTAGTATCCCTGCTTCTTGATCAGAAGACTGAGGTTCAAGTCCCATCTGCTCCAGATGTACATCATAACATTTCTGAACAGATTGATTAAAATATGTCTTAGTTAGGAAAGAAATGGCCTAGTGATATTATCACTTGTCTATTAATCCAGAAACTCAACTAATGTTCTGGGGACCTGGGTTTGAATCCTGTCACAGCGGAAGGTGGGATTTGAAAGAAAACAGTGCTCCTGCAGCGCAATGTAGTGTCTCTATCTCAGAGCAAGGAGGCCTGTGTTTCACTGACTCCAGAGATGTGTAATAATGGTCCTGAAAAAGATTAATTAGAAAATATCTATTTCAAATGGTTCAGAATATAAGAGTAGAGAAGCCTTACTGCAACTGTACAATGTGCTTGTTTAACCAGATCTGGAGTATTGTGAACAGTTTTGGTCCGTTCTTTGAGAAAATATATTATTTCATTGGCAGCAGTTCAGAAAAGGTTCATTTGGATGACCTCTGGAATGAAAAGATTGAGCAAATGTTAAACAGGTTGGGACTCTACAACTTGAAATTTGGAAGAATGAGAGGTGATCTCATATAATTGTTGAGGTGAGCTTATACGATTGTTAAGGTACTTGACAGGCTAAATGCTGAGAAGATATTTCCCCTCATAGGAGAGTCTAGGACCAGAGGGCATAATCTGAGAAATAAGGGATGCCAATTTAAGACCAGGATGTGAAGGAATTTCTTCTCTTAGAGAATTGTGAGTCGTTGGACCTACTTGCCATAGAGAGCTATGGGGTAGAGTCCTTGTGTATATATAAGTCTGAGATATATAGATTTTTGATCAGTAGGCTAATCAAGCATTACATGGAAAGGACAAGAAAGTGGACATGAGAAGAGTCGGATCAGCCATGATCCTATTGAGTGCTGGAGCAGTCGAGAGGGGCCAAATGGCTTACTCCTGCTCTTGTTTGTTATGGTCTTTTATACGAGATATTGTTATGGTATGTTTTTCATCCATCTGAACATATTTATTGCCTCATCCAACTGACAACCCAGCGACCATTACCATATTCCTTCAAAACAACACTGCACTGCCAACCTGGAATTTTATGCTCAGACCCAGGAGTGGGGCATGAACACCAGACCCTTTGGATTCAGATTATTGTGAAATGAGCCACAGTAAGGTGAAGAAAAAAGTGGTGCAACTGACCCAAACGCAAAGTTCCTTGAGTACTAGCATTGACATTGTTGTTTCATGCTGATCACCATTAAGTTGGGGGGGGGGGGGGGGGGGGGGAGTGGAAACTTCTATCAGAGCACAAATGAAAACCTTTTTCCTGTGGTTTTAAATGGAGGACAGTACCAACAATTCTATTTTCTCCAAATATTTGAGTCCATCTGATGGGGGTGGGGAGGCATCTGGGGTGAGGTGGTTTCAAGACTGGGCAGAACTTCCGCCAGTTCAATGAAGATCTATCTGCCTGACCTTGTTCTCATTCCAAGTGTGCAGGTCTTTAAATAATCTGAGCAGGAACAGCATTTGGCACACAGTGAACATCTCAATTTGGATGAAATGAGAACTATCTGTCTGCTCCTTTTCTGTTATTCCTATCTAGTGGCACATGGAAGTCAGTGAGAATGGGAAAAAACACAGCTCTTTTGAAATGAAAAGAATGTCATTTAGACTGTAACACTGGTTCCAGGAAAATAATGTTATTTTAAAGCACTGCAAGATTTTGTTTTGAGCATTTATGACTTCAGACTTCAGTTAGCCAGCAGTGGGTGGCAACCACATCAAAACATTTTTTCAAATGACCAGCATGAAAGTATCTTGCAGCATATGCCTATATTCCCTGGAGGTTGGAAGAATGAGCCAATCTTATTGGAGTGTATAAAATTCTTAGCGTGTTTGACAGAGGTTCAGCGCTGAGAAAATGGTTGAAATATTATACTCCCTGGGAACAGGCTGGAAGGTGTAGGGATGTAGAATTAGTCGGCCTGGCGGAGCCATGCTCATAACCTACTCATCTTTGGAGGTAAAAGTGAGGACTGCAGATGCTGGAGACCAGAGTCAAGAGTGTGGAGCTGGAAAAGCACAGCTGGGTCAGGCAGCATCTGAGGAGCAGGAAATTTGATGTTTCAGGCAAAAGCCCTTCATCAGGAATGAGCAGATGGTTGGATTAAAATTCTTAGAAGCAGGTCATCGTTTCAGGTAGGGGTTTGAGTCACAAGCTGAGACACTCTACAACTGTACAGTCCAATCATGACTTCCTGACTTGCCTCTAACATTTCTGCTAAGAGACAGAGTTACTATCTCCACTAGATATTCTGGCCAAATGTGTCCCCTAGCTGTGGGATTGAAAACACAATGACGCAACCTCAGGATAAGCCATTGGTTATTTGCAATTGAGGTGAGGAGAAATCTCTTCAGTTGTAAGATTGTGAACCTTTCAATATTAGAGAGCTGTGGATGCTCATTAGTATGGTATCTGTAAGAAAGCAGTTACAGTACATACAAACATAATTAGAGCAAGAATAGGCCATTTTACACCTCAAGCTTGCTTCTCCATTTAAAAAGATTATGGACAACCCAATTAAAACTTTCACTTTACATTTTACCTACTCCCGATAATATTTAACCCACTTGCTTGCCAAGGATCTGTCCACTGCTACCTTAAAATTATTCAAGGAAGAGAGTTTCAAAGACATAATGCTATTTATTTAATTCATAAGATCATTCATCAGGAATGAAGGGCTTATGCTCGAAATGTTGACTCCCCTGCTCCTCGGATGCTGCCTGACCTGCTGTGCTTTTCCAGTACCTCCATACCTGTTATCAGCCTAGTCAACTTTCTCAGATTGCCTCCACTGCCAGCATACCTTTCCTTAGATAAGGAGCAGAAATAGGCCATTCAGCCCATCAAGCCTGCTCTGTCATTCAATGATATCATGGCTGATCTGATAATCCTCAACTCCACTTTCCTGCCTTTTTCTATAACCATGAATTCCCTTACTCATTGAAATTTGTCTATCTCAGCCTTAAGTATACTTAAGACCCAGCCTTAATAACCCTCTCAGTAAAGAATTCCACAGATTATTTACCCTCTGAGAGGAAATTCCGACTCATCTCTGTTTTAAATATGTGATCCCTTATTCTGAGATTCTGTCCTGTGGTCCTGGACTCACCCACAAGGGGAAACAGCTTCTCTACATCTACCTGTCAAGTTCCCTAAGAATCTTGAATGTTTCAGTAAGGTCACCTGTCATTCTTCGCATCTCCAATGTGTGCAGGCTGAACCTTCTTAACCTCTCCTCATAAGACAGTCCCTCCATACCTGGTAGGAGAAAGTGAGGACTGCAGATGCTGGAGAGTCAGAGTCTAAAAGCGTGGTGCTGGAAAAGCACAGCTGGCCAGGCAGCATCTGAGGAGCAGGAGAGTCGACATTTCGGGCATAAGCCCTTCATCAGGAATGTGGAGTTGACACTTTGGGCATAATTCCTTTATCAGGAATGAAGGGCTTATGCTCAAAATGTCGACTTTCCTGTTCCTTGGATGCTGCCTGACATGCTGTACTTTTCCAGCACCTCCATACCGAGTATCAGCCTTGTGAACTTTCTCAAATTGCCTCCACTGCCAGCATACCTTTCCTTAGATAAGGTACTCACAGTTTTCCAGCTGGGGTCTGATTCATGCATTGTATAGTTTTAGGAAAACTTTGCTATCTTTATGCTCTATTCCCTTTGAAATGAAGGCTAATCTGCTACAATGTTATCTATATTGTACCTTCATTAAAACAGGCTACATGGTGGGAGACATCACATGGCCATAACAATCCATGAGGCACTTTAGTACAGAATTGCCTTGCTATCTCAAACATCCCTTTTTTTCACACAAAAAAACCCAAAAGATCCTATGCATTAAAATTCACATTTTAAGTTACTCAAGTTGGCCACTATATGCACAACTATTTTCATGCATTAACAGCTTTGTCAGTCTCTGAGGATGCATTGCACTTGTAGGGCTGAAACATACACTTTTTTGATCAATATCACATTTATCAGAGGAATTTTCATGTGTACTCTAGTGGACTTTCTCCTGTAACTTATCAAACTTGCCTCATTAACTTCCTAACCTGACTGCACCACTCTAGATCCATCTCATCACACTCAATTCATGAGCTGAGAAGTGGCAGATGGAGTTTAATTTAGATAAAAGTGAGATGCTACATTTTGGGAAAGCAAATCTTAGCAGGACTTATACACTTAATGGTAAGGTTCTAGAGAAAGGGACCTTGGAGTGCAGGGTCATAGCTCCTTGAAAGTGGAGTTGCAGGTAGATAGGACAGTGAAGAAGGCGTTTGGTATGCTTTCTTTTATTAGTCAGAGTATTGAATACAGGAGTTGGGAGGTCATGTTGCAGCTGTACAGGACATTGGTTAGGCTACAGTTGGAATATTACGTGCAATTCTGGTCTCCTGCCTATCAGAAGGATGTTGTGAAACTTGAAAGGGTTCAGAAAGGATTTAAAGGAAAAACAAACACAAAACACAATAAAGTAAATAGAGTCATAGAGTCTTAGCGATGTACAGCACGGAAACAGACCCTTCAGTCCAACCCGTCCATGCCGACCAGATATCCCAACCCAATCTAGTCCTACCTGCCAGCACCGGCCCATATCCCTCCAAACCCTTCCTATTCACTTACCCAGCCAAATGCCTTTTAAATGTTGCAATTGTACTAGCCTCTACCACTTCCTCTGGCAGCTCATTCCATACACGTACCACCCTCTGTTTGAAAAAGTTGCCCCTTAGGTCTCTTTTATATCTTTCCCTCTCACCCTAAACCTACGCCCTCTAGTTCTGGACTACCCCACCCCAGGGAAAACATTTTGTCTATTTATCCTATCCATGCCCCTCATGATTTTATAAACCTCTATAAGGTCACCCCTCAGCCTCCGACGCTCCAAGGAAAACAGCCCTAGCCTATTCAACCTCCCCCAAAGCTCAACTTCTCCAACCCTACCAACATCCTTGTAAAGCTTTTCTGAGTAACCTGGGACAATCAGGGCAATCAGAAAACAAGGGGTGCATAGACTGTCTACTGAAATATTGGTATCCATGGTTCAACATGGAAATCCTTTGGAGTAAGAGTGAGCTGAGGTCGCTAGATACCTGTTCTGAAACCCATGTCAAGAGTTCTTAATGTTTAGTTTGTTCAATGTGTTTGTTAAGATAGCAAGCTGCACTTAATGAGTGAGTTGTGCAGTTAATCTCCCTTAATTAGCAATTGACTGCTGCCTGGTAATAAACTCACCTCGCTGTGCAGTAGATGCTTGAAAGATGTAGCGAGATGCTTCCAATGTTAAGCTCAGTCTCACTGGATTTCTCATGTGATTCTGCCACATTTCTCACCATAACCCATGTCACTCAGGCCCCACAAGATTCTATTCATCATTTTTAAACTGCGTGTATGTTATTGTCATTGTTCATCTGAGTGATGTTCCTTTCCTAGGAGCTTTATTCTGTCTCATTTATTATGGCCATGGTACCTGTGTACATTCCCATTATTGGTGTGCTGAAAACATCTAGGACTGATGCTCAGTCCGTGCAGATGGTGAACGCATCTTTCCTTGTTTGGTTGCCTGCTGTTGAGGAACAAATTTGTCAGTTGTGTGTGTACATGTCTCTGATTGCGATAGAATATCTGTTTGTTCATTTGCACCACCTATGATCAAGGTGAAATATGTACCAATCTTACTTGGACTCTTATTGAGAGTGTTAAAGATTTATACTCTGACTTGCTCGCTCATGCTCAACTCAACAATGTTTGATAGACTTGTCAAAACCCCTTTTCACCTTGATTTTTTCACTCATGACTGTTACAACTTTTGGCTTCAGCAAAAATAGTTGATAGTCTTTGCATTGGATTACATTCAATGTCTTTAGTTAAAATGTTTCTCCATTTAAGGATCGCCTTGTCATGTATCTATATTGGATCTGCCTGACTTCTTTGTTATTCTTTTGGCAATTTGCACAGCCATCACAGTCTTCCCGTTTGACTAGGCAAAAGGTGGGGATGACGTGTGTGTCGAATTTCTCAATTGTTTATGCAGCAGCTGATTTTTTTTACTCTGGAACTCAGATAATTTTCAATCATCACATTGTGGGGAATTTCATAATAACTCAAATAGTTTGACAGGTATTTGACAACCTCACTGGTAGTTAAACTCCACTGGTCCACTTCCTGTCATCAAAATAGTAGTAAAAGGTGCCAAGGCAATCAGTTCCTGTGAGAGTGAGGGGGTTGGCTCCAAGCTTCATCAATGGTCTGTCTGAGATCCTGTTTGTTATCAGTGTCTCTCTGGCTTGCTTAGATTAGTACTCATGAAAATATTGTATCCTTCTATTTCCTGTATTTTGATATGGATTAAATTGGAAAAGGACTGTTTTGCAACAAAATGATCGAGGAAGGAATTTTCTTTTTTGAGAATTAAGTTACTGGAACGTATTATAAGTCATGTTTACACTGCTGCTTTGTTCCAGCTGTATGGAAGGAAGGATGCTTGTTAATGGGCTGGCACCAGAGGATGTGTACAAAGGGAAGTTTATCCAGTAACACATCGCTTGTGGAGTTGTGACCAGTTGTGGATACCATCAACAATCTGATCGGCTCTTAGGTAGCTGAACAGCTTGTGGGCGCGAATGATACTGGCAGAAGCCTTCAGACTTTTACTCAAGTAAAATACCTCCATCTTGCAAAATGCCAGTTTATTTCCCCTTACCCCTTATCTGTGATCTTTAATTAGTAATTAAAAAACATTGCATCTGTCTCCTGAAAACAAGTGAAAGGCACTTGGACAAGAGAGTTTGAAGAACAGAAAATTCTGCCAAGCAAAAGGATGATCTCAGTGAACCCTGTAAACTGAATTGCTTCTCCAGTTCTTTCTCTATATCCAAAATGCCAATGTTTTTTTCTGTCTGTATATGTGTGTGTGGGAGTTTCCGAAGGGGTTAGAGTTTTAACTAGTAGAGTTATATGTCAATGGATCTACTCATAGTTAGAATCTATTTGTCTTAAATAGCATCTCTTGTCAAGTATAGAAACCTGGTCCATGTTTTCTGTTGGTCTGGGTATATCTAACAGGTAAATTGAGACCTTTGTGGACCCTGATAAAAGTTTTAACTTTTGTGATGACTCCAGGAATAGCAGGGTTAGATTTCCATCCCTCTACTCCAATGATGTGTGAAAGTCTTTACAAGCATCACACTGGACTGATGTACTCCCTGATTCTGATAATGAGTCTGTTTCCTTTCTTGGGCTGTCAATTTATCCCTCGATTAGAGTGGTGCTGGAAATGCACAGCAGGCCAGGTAGCATCCAAGGAGCAGGAAATTGATGTTTTGGACAAAAGCCCTTCACTAGGAATGAGCTTTTCATCAAGAATGATCAGGAAGGGCTTTTGCCCAAAACGTCAATTTTCCTGCTCCTCGGATGCTGCCTGACCTGCTGTGCTTTTTCAGCACCACTCTAATCTAGACTCTGATCTCCAGCATCTGCAATCCTCACTTTCGCCTTGTCAATTCATCCCTGTTTGCCCAATATGTTCGCCTGATTACTGGAGCATCTTAAATATCTTTGTGCTATCCTTTTATCACTGCTTCTTGCAACACTCGGACAGTTGCACTTTGTTAGGTAGCTCAAATTGAGCAAGACATTTGTCTGTTGTATTTAATGTCTCTGTTGGGCTGATGATTTCCAGAGCTTGTCAAACTGCTGCTTGATGTTAGATCCAAAAGATTTTGCTTTCTGTTTTAGCATCCTCTATTTCCCCTGATGTTAGTGCTGTGCTTGACAACATGTCAATGCTTTACATCTGATTCCCTACATTTGTGTGTCATATTCAGATGGTATCTCTGTAACTGGAGTAACAGCTTGAAATGAGGGTAGCAGTTTGATGAAAGTACTTTCAAGTGGCTTGTGGTTGGACATGTCTGTCACTTTGTCTCTTCCAAGCAAGTATTAATGAAAATCATCATGAGTAAAGGCAATAGCAAGTTATCTTTCTCAATCTGAACGCAATGTCATTTCATTTGTATTAATACCCTGGATGCAATAGCGATTAACTATCCTTGCTGCATTAGGGTTGTTCCAAGTCCCATTATCCTGGTGTCACACTGCAGGGTGACATCCTAATTTATGTTATTGCATTTGAGCACTGATGTTGCTGTCACTAGTTGCTTAATTTTAAGGAACTTGCAGTTTCTTGTTCCCTGTCTGACTGATGTACCACCACACACCCTTGACCGTGAGCTAGCGTAATGGTTCACGCTCTGATGACAACGTTGAAGAAAAACTTTGCAAAATATTCCTCAAATTTAGCAAGTTGTTGCACTACCTTTACATCTATTGAAGAGGTCTTGCTGTCAGTTCAGGACCAATGTACTTTATATTTGGAAGCTTTAATTGCAATTTATTTCTTTATTAGTCTCACATTCATCTTGCAAGTTCCGTCCATCAATCAAACTAGATTTTGATTATGGTCAGCAATGGTTTCTTCTGTGGTGTCTTCACAACTACAAACTAGCAGATCATCCACTATTGCTTCCACTCCATGGTTATCTTTAAGTACCTCAAGTTGTTTGCACTGATACATCTCTGGAGCTGTAGAAATGCAAAACGCATGCACATCTATCCATAACGTCTGGTTGATATGCACAATGTAGTGAGAGAATTGTTGCTTTCATCCAGTCTTATTTGACAGTAATCATCCTTTGAATCAAGGGCAATGAAGATTTTTGCCTTTGCAAATAATAACAAAATTCCTTTGGTGGTTGGCATGTGATATTGAGATCTGTGCAAAGCTTTGTTTTGATCTTTTGGGTTAATGCATACGCTCAGCTTTCCCGGTTGTTTTACTCCTCTCATGCTGTGATTCTGTTCTGTAAGAGATGTCACTTCCTTAATTGCTGCTTTCCTTTCCAGCTCTTCAATTTTGTCTTTTGGGCTGGCCTTGAGGGCAGCTAAAATTTCCCTCAGCAGATGCTAATTTGGTTATACTTTGAGATAGTGCTCTGACTTCTGTCAGTAGCTGTGTTTCTATATAACTCCTCAAAATTCAACTCCTCTGAAACTATGCTGCACACACAATCCAGTACCCCTCAAGTAAAGATAAAGTCACCACAGCCTCATCAGACGTAGAGCTGCTCTCTCATTGAAGAGACAAAGACAACTGGCGGTGGCTTCACCATGTCTCAGGCAAGGGGAGAGGTTGAAAAGAAGGGTCCTTCATGGTAAACTTAACCAGTGGGTACAACATGTTGCACATCTCATCTGTCATATTAAGGGTTACTATTCCAAGCTTTAAACTTGCTCCATTCTTAGTACTGTTATCAAATCATCCTTATTTATGTCTATTTGCACTAACAGTTCATCTTTTTTGTTCTGAATTTTTTTAAAAAATTATTCACAGGATGTGGGTGTCACTGGCCAGGTCAGCATTTAGTTTCCATCCCCAATTGCCCAGAGAGCAGTTCAGAGTCAATCACCTTCCTGTGGGTGTGGAGTCACATGTAAGCTGGATCTGATAAGGATGGCAGTTACTTTCCCTGAAGGACGTTAGCAAACCAAATTTTTTTTTCCAATAATCATCAATAGTTTCATAATCCCAATTCTTTTTATTGAAATCAGATTCAATCATCTGCCATACTACAACTTGAACCCCGTTTCTGGAACATTCTTGGGTCTCTGTACTAATAATCCAGTGATACTGCCACTAAGCCACCAGTCTTGAGGCCTGTCCCATGTTCATCAAAACTTGGGAGAAATTCCATATGTAATGCATTTAAGATTTGTTTAAGGTATTGATAAAACAGATGGTGGGATTGGAAGTGTTGGGGGAGATGGATTGAAATATAAAACATTACCTTGGAGTTATGAAAACGTTGAAGAATTGTTTGTGAATATTATATTAAACAATGGTCATTACTTAACTTTAGAAGAATGTTATTTTACTTGGCTTCTATTACAAATGTCATTGATAACACAGCTATGTGGGAAGGAAAGTAGCCAACTAGATTTATAGAATATACTGTAACTGCCAAGCCACTAAGTTAATTTCTGTTACACCCTTTGGCTCAGATCACAAAGTAATTTACAACAATTTTTTCATTCCATTTTGAGTGAAGAGCCCATTTAACTTCTAGCCTAACTTTTGGTCTAACTTTACCCTCACAGGTCTTTAAGGTTTGCTTAGAGAAGATCAGTCTTATTTGTGTATATCTGTTTGAGATTGTAATGTCGAGAGACCCCTTTCATTATGTAAGGTTCTACTGAAAGAATTTGTCTAAAAGTCACTCTTGCCTGTGATAACTGAAAGATTAGCAAACATTTAATTAGCTCTTCTCATACAAGCAAGTGAAGAGGCAATGTTTTTGTTGTTTGGTGCCTCTCCCTACACAATTCCTGAAAAGCATTCTACATAAGAATAACATTATTTCTGAAGTAAATGCTGCCAAAGTTGTGTGGCATCGATAGCAACTGAAGCTACAGTCATGCACACAGAAAGCTTAGTGTTATTTTCTGAGCACATTGAACTGCCCAAGCAGCTGTGAGATGTGATATTCTCCTTCCTCATTCACACTGAATGAGGAGAAATTTTCACACATTTGATAAACCCATTGTAAGGCTTGATTAATTTAAACTATCATTCACTGTTACGATTTTATAATTTGAATTGATAGGATAAAATAGCTTTTAATTTTGAACCAGTATTTCCTGTGTAATGTTTAAATTGCTAAACACCCAGCATTGCAGTTTAACGGTGATTAACCTCAGTATATTAAGGGTCATTTTCCAGATTTGAACCGTCAATGGGAAGCTTTACGTTTCAGAAATTGTTAATTCAAAGTTAAGGTTGGCACTGTGCCAGGTTTTCAAACATTGCCTTAAATCTATGGCATGACCAACTTACCCTTTTGCCCTTGACTCTCAATCAGTTGGACAAATATGTCTTTTTGACATAGCTGTCCAAAACTGGCAAGCAGATGCAGTCTATCCATTATCGCCTGTTTGAACTGAACAGCTCAGAACTAGGTCACTCTTGGAAGCAGGGATTAACATGGCTGAGCACTGGCCCAAGGGGATCAAAAATATGGCACTCAGTGAAGCATGTCTGCATGTTTCCGATTGTTACTTACAGAAGTATGTGGGTGTTGTTGGCTGGACCAACATTTATTGATCATCGCTAACTGCCTTTGAACTGAGTGGCCCTTGTCCTCCCATCAGGCATTTCACTAAGTTGTGAAAATACTCCCCATTCTGAGATGATGACTAGCCAACTTGCAAATGTAAAAAGCACCATTGAGGACCATTTCACGTTTCTGACAGCACGTCCTGCCAAATGGGGAGATTACCAGCTGAATGGAGGTAGCTTCCCAGTGGAGGCCCAAGGATAAGGACTCATGGGCCTTATTGGCAGGGAGGGTAGCACCTGCCCTACTAAGGCCCTTCCTGAAGAGCTTTTCCCTCTGATCCTTAGCCCAGTGAATTATTTTCAGCTCTTGATTTCATGTGTTCCTCAGCAGTTCCTCACCTCTTCCAAAGGCGTCACTGAAGCTTCAAAGTTGCCAACCCTGTGATTGGTGCTGTAACCTCAAGAAACCACCCGCTGTCCTTAATTGTACGGCATGCCCAAAGCCAACCAAACTGGAGGCTGCCCATGGCAAAATTGCTGATCAGAGTCCCAGTGCTGGCAAGTGCAGGCTTGGGACCTGGTTTCCATTCTGACCATAGTGTCTCTCCTCAACAGAAAGAATCGAGCCATGTAATTCAACCATTGCACTGCCACCTAGAGGCATTAAAGTCCATTAATTTCAGTTGAATTCCCTTGAACCAAGGGTGTTCACATTCACCTGTACGGTGTTCAGATATTTGAGAAGTAATATTTATTTGAATAAATTATGTTCCTTCGAAAAAAACAGTAGAAATGAAAGGAAAGAACATGCAAGAGAATGGAAGACAGTGGGAGAGAGCAAAAATTAACTTTTATAATGTTGTCATGATGTCTATTTTAGTAATAGAATGCCAATATTACAGCAATAACGTTGTAGCTGACAGTTCAGTCATATCCATACTGTGTGTTATTGACTTGAGACTGCTTCAGTTTGAGACCCCATTTAAGCAGTGGAGTCTTACAGTTTCTTTCAGTGTCATTACAAATCTGTCGTCGTCGTCATTGTTAACCACTCGCTGATGAAGATGATTTTGCACCGAGGAAATTACATGACACTGGTCATGGAGTCTGTGGGCCCTTGCATGGCTGTATATAATGGGACGTGGGAGGTTTCTCTTATATGTCAGTTGGGGGCACCAGACCTAATAAAATGCTTTTCTTTTTGTCTTAAGACCATAAGAAAACCATAAGAAATAGGAGTGGAAGTAAGGCCATTCAGCCCATCCAGTCCACTCCACCATTCAATCATGGCTGATGGGCATTTCAATGCCACTTATCCACACTCTCCACGTATCCCTTAATTCCTTGCGAGAGTAAGAATTTATCAATCACTGCTATGAAGGCATTTAACGTCCTGGCCTCCACTGCACTCTGTGGCAATGAATTCCACAGATCCAGCACTCTTTGGCTGAAGAAGTAGTCTGTTCCCTGAAGAAGTAGTCTGTAGTCTGTTTGCTCAATCATCAGAAAATTTCTAAAGCACATGATTTTCCTGGTGACATTTTCATGCGAAGTTTGAGTTAATCACTTCTCCACAGGATGTTCTATTATTTCTGCAGTTGATTTCTAATGCCCAGTGAACAGGCTTCCTGGCAGACATTAAGTAAGGTGGCTTTCAGATCATTACATTTCATTTAGAAGTAAACTGACAGAGAAGCCAGTATATTTGTAATATGCAGTATGCAGGTCAACAAATTTTCACTGATAAATGGTCCCTAAAATCTCTCATTACCTTGCAGCCTTCCATCACCTCTTTAAGTAGGCTAAAATAACCCTGGCAATCCTAAACACATTTAGGATTATTCTTGGTTGTGAAGAACAGAGAGACAATGTTAGGAAGACTTTCAATTGTGACTACACTTAAAATAAAAAACAAACAGCTGGAATGTTATGTTGTGCACGGAGTTTAAGAAATGTCCGCAAGTCTCCTCAATAAACACAAGTCATGATTGCAATGGCTTCAAAAGGGGGAATATTACCTGGTTGGACATTATGATGTTGCCTCAACTGTTTTTCAGTATCCAGTCCCTGTTTTGGCAGCACTAGCTGGAAACTGGCAAAGAGTTTTTATCTGTTTATTAAGTAGGGATTAAAAGGCTGAAGTAGGTTTAAACTTCATTTATCGCAATCAGGAAGATGAGCCTTTATAAGGCAGTTTGTCAATTGGTTCAGTCAAGGCAGGCTTTCCTTCATGTTTGTAAACTGCAACACTGCCAGATCGAAATAGATACACCCATCAAAACTGAAATGGTGTTGAAGTTACCATTTTTTAGTTTCTTAGCCCCGCGATGTATATATCGCACAAAATTGCTAAAACAAAGCTCCTATACTATATTCAATCATCCTGAAAAATGACACAGTTCAAAGAGACAAAATATCTTCTATAGTGCTATTGGTCTGGTACTCAAACAAATCTGACAGTTCATTTATCCCACAGATGGCAAATGATCCACTGTCAGTATTTTTGACAGTTACGAAAGCCAATATGTTCAGAGATAATAAAATGTTTAGATTGCTTACAATGTGGAAACAGGCCCTTCAGCCCAACAAGTCCACAACAGCCCTCTGAAGAGCAACACCTCATGCTATAGGCAATTTAGCACAGCCAATTCACCTAACTTGCACATCTTTGGACTGTGGGAGGAAACTAGAGCACCTGGATGAAACCCACGCAGACAGGGGGAGAATGTGCAAACTCCACACCATAGTTGCCTGAGGCAGGAATTGAACCTGGGTCCCCTGGTGCTGTGGAGACAGTAGTGCTAACCACTGCACCACCATGCCACCTCTTTAGGGTTGCTTTGAAAAGTGAAACAATAAGAAACAGGTTGCTCTTAGCATAATGCTGAGAAAGAGGAAATACTTTTCACAATAAGACAATCAGTGATTTCCCAAAGTGTGTTGGCTAAAGTACTTCCAACAGTTAACACTCCAAAACCTCCTTTAAACCCCAGGTGAGAATGCAGTATATTATGATGCATGATTTGGCACCGATAGCAATTATCACACATTGAGTCCTGCAGTAAGTAGACGCCGAATGGATGTGAAGGCGAAGCACAAAGGCAACCATATTTCACAGAGGAGAAACTGTTTATTTCTATCAGAGATTTCTTTCCTTTCTGACTCAAATTTTGTTGACTCACACAAAAACATCAATACCTGCAGTGATGGTGACATCCTTGTTAGGTAGTTGGTTTCGCTGTGGTAGTCAGCTGTTTTAAGTTATGTCTCCAGAGCCCCATTGTAGCATGCCAGTCTCTGTCACATTTTCTGCAAATGGAGACAGTGGGTTGAGAAGCAGCATGATTCTCTGCTTCCATTTTCTCTAGGCTATCTTTTTGAGGACACTAACATTTTTAAGAAAGTCAATTAAGTTTCCAATGATGCATGAGGTTCAAGGTCTTGTAAGCTGAGAAAATAGTGGTTCCATCTCTGAACCAGAGTCTATGGGTTCAAGTCCCAAGTTAGGGCTTGTTGGCTCTCGAAGGATTGTGTTTGAAGGATTTCTGGGAATCTCTTTATCCTCAGATTGTCCCTCAGAATTCAGGATAACTTGCAGCCTCTCAAGTCTGATGGGCTCTGAAGTTGGCTGTTACTTCCAATGCACCACTGTAGGCTTTGCCACATGTGTGAGGCAGATGGTGCTTGAAGAATTAATTGTTTTCCTACTTCCATTCTAAAAGATGAGAGACTTAACAACAGTCCAGGTCATTTTCAATATATAATTTCAGTTATATCAAACAGCAAACCTCTGCTATAAATTCTGTGTCTTACAATCTTGTTCTCCACAATCACCTGATGAAGGATAGTGCTCCGATAGATAGTGCTTCCAAATAAACATGTTGGATTTTTAACTTTGTTTTCCTACAGATGCCTCAGCTTTGCTTTCTCGCCTTTCCGATGAAATCTCTCAATGTTTCCAGTGTCTTCCTCATTGAATGCTCTCTTCTTTGGTCAGTCACAGATTCCCATGAAACAGTAGGGATTGTCTTACTTCATTGCGAATGTTATGACGATGTCTCTAAAACAATTCCGCTACAGGAAGACTCCTGCCTGAAACCAAGCTCCAGATAGAGGTTAAAAACAGAAATTGCTGGAAAATGTCAGCAGATCTGGCAGCATCTGTGGAGAGAAAGCAAAGTTAATGTTGCGGGTCCAGTGACCCTTTGTTTGCTTCTGATTTCCAGCATCTGCAGCTCTTTGGGCTATTTCCAAGCAGAGATATTGCTTCAGGATTCAGGTTTCGGAAAATAAACCTCATGGTCTATTGAGCAAAGCTAATTCTGGAGTAATTAGTGCTTCAATGCTCGCCTTGTTCCCCATTTCAGAGTAGACTGTTATAAATCTTTTATAAGGTTGTTATTTTCTTAAGACTGTGCCTTCAATTTAGGGTAAAATGAAGGAATGAAAGGGGCCACATGCCCTCAACTGAATTCTGTTGACAGCAAACTGAAGTCTTTTGGTTGCCAAAGGTCAAAGGATGACTCAGGTCGTTTATAGGGAAGCAGGTGCAAGATGTTCATGCCTATGCAGACAGTAGATTGACTGTTAAAATGCCAGGAAGGAGTTAAGAATATCAGGCCCAATATGTGACTGTACTTTAACTGCCAATTTAATTTCAAGTTAGAGTATTTGGAGTATTAAAGGATTGCTCATTACCATTTAAAGTTGGATAGAATGTGATTGTTATTGCCATGCGGATGGGCTTTGAATGGTAGGGTATCCAGGAAATCATTGTTAAATCAGGTTACAGTGAGGGATTCCTGATATCAGATTTTGGTGTAGCTCAGTTGGCTTGACGGTTAGTTTGTGATGCATAGCACAGTGTGAGTTTAATTCCTGTTACTGGTTGAGGTTATCATGAAAGATTCTCTTTCTCAACCTCTTCCCTAGTCCGAGACATGGTGACCCTTAGATTAAATCACCACCAGTCACCTCTTCCTCTAATGGGAAAACTGTCCTATAATCTGATAAAACAGTGGTAATTTTACCTTTTCCTGATATAACATGAATATGAACTGGTACTCGTGCTTGAACTGAAAAGAGTCAATTTGTGAATCTAAAACGAGGTTGAAAATTCCTCTAGTCTGAGCTAAAGGGAGAATTTCCATGGAAACCATCACCATGAAAGACAGCTTTGGGATTAAAATTTACTAGATTGGGAAAACAAAAGCATGGAACAAAAACAAAATCTTCAGGAGCTGTAAACTACTTTGGACTGATTTTGGAACAATAGAAAAATGAGTTAATGGATACAGTAAAGTACAACTGTGCCAGGAAATGTTGAGCCATTTTTAAATGTTAGATGGGACCTTTTCCATTGTGTAACATTTAAGTCACCTTTTGGTGTTTAGTCAATGGCGGTTTTGGTTTGTTTGTTACAGGAAAAATCTTAGAATGCAAATCTTGTTTTTTGGAGTGTGGACAATATTGGCAAGGTCAGCTTTACTTGTGTCTTGAATTGAATGAATCCTAATGCACTTCAGAGGGCAGTTAAGAATCAACCACATTAATGAGGATCTGGAGTTACATGGAGGCTGGACCAAGTAGGGACAACAAATTTCTTTTCCTAACATAAGTTACTGAACCAGTTAGCAATCAATGATAGTTCTCAATTATGGAATTATTAATTGCATTTAAATTCTACCAGCAGTTGTGATGAGATCTGAACTCCTATTAAAGAGCATTCACAATTATTAGCGCATGAAATTACCATTGTGCCAGCATCATGGTAACCTTTCAGCTATTCACTGCAAGTTTAAAATTTTGTTTTAAAAGTTATTTATCTCCATGTAAATCATAATAGGGCATGATTGTAAACCACTCTTCTTGCTGCTGAAGTTGGAGGATCTGGGGAAGGTACTGCTGATGATGCTTCTCCAGTGTCTTCTGGTATCTGTTGTAGGTTACTCAAGTCTCCAAACATGTAGGAATGTGGGGGTTGGTGCTGCCAAATACACCTTAACCTTGGTCTTGGGCCTTTGAGAACCTAAGCCTCAAAACCTCTTCCCGTCAATTGGTGGAAGGCTGAGCCGACACATTGGAAGTGAAACCGATTTTGAAATCTATTGTTTCCTTCATTAAGGGGAGCCTTCCAAGAAATTGTAAATATCCCATTGATATTAATTCCTGGAATTATGTTGGAAATTGGTTCAAGATCTCAAAATAATGAAGAAGTGAAAAATCAGAGATTTGAAACAACCAGAACACCATACAGAATACAGATGATTATAAAACAAATAGCGTGGCACCATGATTAGCGCTGCTGCCTCACAACGCATTGAACCCTTGTTCAATTCCACCCTTGGGACGACTGTCTGTGTGGAGTTTGCACATTCTCCCTGTGTCTGTGTGGGTTTCCTTTCACAGTCCTAAGATGTGCAGGTTAGATGGTTTAGCCATACGAAATGTAGGGTTACTCGGGAGGAGTGGGTGTGGATGGGATGCTCTTTGGAGGGTTGGTTTGACTCAATGGGCTAAGTGGCTTGCTTCCATACTGTAGAGGTTTTCTAAACCATTCCTTTTTCCTTGAGGGGGCAGAAATTCCCCAAAATTCTTAACAACTGAATGCTACAATGAGGCAGAAAATCATTATTATCATTTACGCAGAATGGGAGGGGCTGCATAGAATGCCAGTATAACGTTCCACTGTATAATCCATCAGTCATATTAAAGCTAATACAGTGCGGTGATAACTGGAAGGCAACACTTTCTTGATGGCCTGCCAAGAGTTGGTGGCAATTGTGGAAGAGAAAGAAAGTGAGAAGGGTGTTTTTATATCAGCAAAAATAAAACCCAGAAACGAGGATAGATCCGAAGAGTGGAATTAACCAACCTTACCTAACCAAGTTGGTTAACGGGAGTATAAAGTTGAAAGAGAAAGCAGATAAGGAGGCAAAAGTTCATAATAGCTCCAAAGACTTAGATTAATTCAGAATCCAGTAAAGGAGAACTAAACAAAGCTAAAGAGAGAGAAAATAAACTAAGAGGACCCACCACAGAAATAAAAAACTGATTATAAGATCTTCTTTAAACATATAAAAAGGAAGAACGACTTCTAACTGAATGTAGGCCCCTTAGAAAATGGATCTTGAGAGATATCTATTGGAAAGTAGAAATGGCAAAGGAGTTAAACAGCTATTTTGTATAAATCTTTATAATGGAAGCTACATCAAACATCCCATTAATATGAAAGAGCACAAAAGAGAAATTAAGTACCATCACCATCACTAGCAAAGTAGTATTAGACAAACTAATGGGGATAAAGACAAATAAGTCCGAGCCCTGATGGCTTGCATTTTAGAATGTTAAAAGAGGTCATTAAAGAGATTGGGGATGGTTTGGTTGTAATTTTCCAAAAACCCTTAAAATTTGGATTAGTACCAGAGGATTGGACAACTAAATCTAACATCCCTATTCAAAAAGGTACAAATGCAACAAGTGGGTACCATAAGCTGGTTAGCCTAACATCTGTTGTTGGAAATATGTTGGAATCATTTACTAAGGAAATAATAGAAGCACATTTGGAAAACCATAATGTAATCAAGCAGAGTCAGCATGGCTTCATGAAAGGGAAATCATGTCTGACTACATTATTAGAGTTTTTTGAGGAACTGTCAACCAGAGTGGATAGAGGGGAACATGTTGATGTATTGTACTTGGACTTCCAGAATGCATTCAACAATGTTGTTATATGAGCCCATAGTGTTGGAGGTAACATATTGGTGTGGACAGATAATTGGCTAATGAGTTTGAAACAGCAAGTGGAAACAGGGTTTTTTTCAGGTTGACGGCATGTAACCATTATGATTCTGGGACCAGTGCTGGGACCACAACTGTTTACAATATATATTTAATGCCTTGGAGGAAGGAAGCAAATGTATTGTAGCCAAATCTGGAGATGACTCAAAAATAGGTGGAAAGGCAAATTGTGATAGGGACACAAACAATTCACAGAAAGATATTGGTAGGTTAAGTAAGTGGGAAAATGTGAACTTGTCCATTTTGAAGGGGAGAACAAAAGAAAGAACAGAGCATTATTTAAATGGAGAAAAACTGCAGAAAGTTAGAAGACAAAGGGACTTAGGGGTACTTGTGCATGAAACACAGAAAGCTAGCATACAGGTGCAGCAGGTAATTAGGAAGGCTAATGGAATGTTGGCCCTTATTTCAAGGGCTCTGGAATGTAAGAGGAGAAATGTCTTGCTGCAATTTCACAAGGCGCTGTTAAGAACACAACAGGAGTATTGTAAGCAGTTTTGTTCTGTTATTTAAGAAAATATATCATTTCATTGGAGGCAGTTCAGAAAAGGTTCACTTGGATCATTCTCAATATGGAGGGAGTGTATTATGAGCAAAGACTAAACAGGTTGAAACTCTACTCATTGGAGTTTAGAGGTTGAAACATTGGATTTTTAAGGGACATGACAGGGTGAATGCTGAGAAGATGTTTCCTCTTGCAGGGGAGTCTAGGATTGGAGGGCATAGTCTCAGAAATAAGGGACACCAATGTGGATGAAAAGGAATTACTTCTTTCAGAGGTTTGTGTGTCTTCAGAATTCCTTCTACAGAGAGCTGTGGGGGCAGAGTTGGGGGCAGAGTCATGGCCACTGTTCGGCATTCCATAAATGATTCACTTGAACGGTGGAGCAGGCTCGAGGGGCTGAATGGCCTACTCCTGTCCCTATTTCTTGTTGTCATCGGGTGTTTTGAATAAAATGAGCACCATTTCAATAGCTGTTTTCCAGAATCACCCAAATGTTCAAATTTGGAAATGGCAGCTTGGCCATTTTGTAGATGAAATCTGATTTGGGTAGCTTGAACCCTTGACCAATGTGGAAAATTGCAGAAAATACAAAATATTTCTTGATGCATCCCATTTCCAGTTTAAATTTGCTAATCTTTCTCACTGAATTGGCTAATTATACTGGACTTGGGTGAAAATAAGAACAAATTCTACTGCTTCTATATATCAGATTTGATTAGCAGTCGAAATTTGAAAAGAAAATTCCTTATTTACTTTGGTTTCCCTTAACAAAGCAGAGTTCCTCGAAGGCCAATAACTAAACCCAAAAGAGAATTGAGAATATCAGTTTAGATCTCTGTCTTGGCAAACATTTACACTTCAGCTTTCTTATTAAGGGTTGATTTATTTTCATTCTGTACAGGGTTATCTAGGAGAGGCAGATGGAACATTGGTGGACAGACAGATCTTATCCTGCACCAAGCAAGACTCATGATTGACTGACTAAGATGTGGTGTTGACAGTATCAGTCATGACATCTCCATGGTAGGAGTGCATCAGTGTGTGCAGGTATGAAACAGGAAGGAAACAGAGAAATACTGTTATAAATACAAAGCATATGCCAAACAGTTTTTGCGATTAATCCAAAAAATATTATGGAATTTAGTTTTTGACATTACAATGGTGACTGCACTTCAACAGCACTTTAATAGTTGTAGAGTGCTTTGGGACACCATGAAGTCATGATATGTTGTAAATCCAAATTATTACTTTCTTACTTGATGCAACTCTTCACTTTTATGATTTTATAAAAATCAGCTGCATACTGTGTCAGACAGATTTTTTATTATTTTGTGAAAGCAGAAGACAAACATACACATATAGAGTCATAGAGCTATACAGCATGGAAACAGACCCTTCTGTCCAACTTGTCCATACTGACCAGATATCCCAACCCAATCTAGTCCCACCTGCCAACACCCGGCCCATATCCCTCCAAACCCTTCCTATTCATATACTCACTTAGATGCCTTTTAAATGTTGCAATTGTACTAATCTCCACCACTTCCTTTGGCAGCTCATTCCATACACGTACCACCCTCTGCGTGAAAAGTTTTTATACTTTTTCCCCCTCACCCTAAACCTATGCCCTCTAGTTCTGGACTCCCCCACCCCATGAAAAAGACTGTCTATTTATCCTATCCATGCCCCTCATGATTTTATATACTGCTAATCTCCATTTCCAGTGCAAAGTTTTTTTCATTAGGAAGCATTGGACATTTTGACGCAGAAGTTAATACCTTTTAGAAGGTTTCGTTTTGTTAAAACATTGATTTTTATTTTTGTTTTCCATTTCAGAGTTTTCACCATTTTGGTAGATATCAGCAAATTCAGAGTTGCTCTTCCCACCTTGCCCTCTCAATACGTGCCTCCAATACAAGGAAGCTGTAAACTAGGATTACAAACAGTTTGTCCCAGATTTCACCAAGATGGAGGGCTCCTCTACAATGGTGAAAATGGCGATAAAACCCAGGATTTCCCATTGTGATAATCCCTACAAACCTCATGGACAGACACAATTTAAACAAAGAACAAAGAAAATTGCAGCACAGGAACAGGCTCTTCGGCCCTCCAAGCCTGTGCCAATTCAGGTCCTCTATCTAAACCTGCCGCCTATTTTCTAAGGGTCTGCATCCTTTTGCTCCCTGTCCATTCATGTATCTGTCTAGATACATGTTAAATGATGCTACCCCATGCCCGCCTCTACACAGAGGGTGGTGGGGGCCTGAAATGCATTGCCAGCGAGGTGGTAAAGAACTTTCCACTCATATCTCCCTTAAACTTTTCCCCTCTCATTTGAACTTATGACCCCGAGTAATTGAGTCCCCTACTCTGGGGAAAAAGCTTCTTGCTATCCCCCCTGTCATACCTCTCATGATTTTGTAGATCTCAATCAGGTACCCCCCTCAATCTCCGTCTTTGTAATGAAAATAATCCCAATCTACTCAACATCTCATCATAGCCAGCACCCTCCATACCAGGCAACATCCTACACCCTCTCCAAAGCATTCACATCCTTTTGGTAACGTGGCAACCAGAACTGTATGCAGTATTCTAAATGTGGCCGAACCAAAGTCTCTCCAACTGTAATATGACCTGCCAACTCTTGTACTCAATGCCCCGTCCAATGAAGGAAAGCATGCTGTATGCCTTCTTGACCACTCTACTGACCTGTGTTGCCATCTTCAGGGTACAATAGACCTGACCACCCAGATCTCTCTGTACATCAATTTTACCTAGGACTTTTCCATTTACTGTACAGTTTGCTCTTCAGTTGGATCTTCCAAAATACATTATCTCACATTTGTGGGGTCTAAATTTCATCTGCCATTTCTGTACCCAACTCTCCAATCTATCTATATTCTGCTGTTCTCTGACAGTCCCCTTCACTAAATGCTACTCCACCAAATTTAGTGTCAACTACAAACTTGCTAATGAAGCAACCTACACCTTCCTCCAAATCATTTATGTATATCACAAACAACAGTGGTCCCAGCACAGATCCCTGTGGGACACAGTTCACCATTTTGAGAAAATCCCTTCTATTACTACTGTCTCCTGTTGCCCAACCAGTTCTTTATCCACTTAAGTAGTACATCTGGGACCCCATGTAACTTCACTTTCTTCGTCAGACTACCATGGGGAACCTTATCAAATGCCTTACTGAAATCCATATATATGGCATCTACAGCCCTTCCCTCATCAATCAACTTTGTCACTTCCTCAAAGAATTCTATTATGTTGGTCAGACATGAACTTCCCTACATAAAACCATGTTGCCTATCACTGATAAGCCCATTTTCTTTCAAATGGGAATTGATCCTATTCTTTAGTATCTTCTCCAGCAGCTTCCCAACCACTGATTTCAGACTCACCGGTCTATAATTCCCTGGATTATCCCTGCTACCCTTCTTAAACAAGGGGAGAACATTAACAATTCTCCAGTCCTCCGGGACCTCACCTGTGTTCAAGGATAATGCAAAGATATCTGTTAAGGCCCCAGTTATTTCTTCTTTTGTGTCCCTCAGTATCCTGGGATAGATCCCATTCAGACCTGAGGACTTGTCCACATTAATGCCTTTTAGAATACCCAACACTTCCTCCCTCCTTATGATGACTTGCCTTAGAGTAATCAAACATCTATCCCTTACCTCAACATCCATCATGTCCCTCTCCTCGGTGAATACTGATGCAAAGTACTCATTCAGAATATCACCCATTTTCTCTGATTCCTCGCATAACTTTCCTCCTTTGTCCTTGAGTGGGCCAACCCTTTCTCTAGTTACCGTCTTGCTCCATATATATGTATAAAAGGCTTTGGGATTTTCCTTAACTCTGTTTTAATCTTGTTGTGGAGTTTATTGAGTATGAGTTCCCTTGGTAACATAACCAGATGGAACTCATTAGCTGAGCCCTTTTTAAGGCAGATCCAAGGCCCAGTTTTGATGTGGAGATAATGTCCCTATCCCTGAACCGAGAGACCTAGGGTTAAGTCCCACCTGCTCTGGAGGTGTGTAATAACATCTCTGAACAGGTTGATTAGAAAAATAGGATAAAGTAGACCCAAGGAAACCAAAGAAAAGTTTTTTTTTCAATTTCAGACTGCTAATCATTTGTCCCAGGCTGGGACTGTCCGAGTAATGGCTTTATTTTGGTGTTTAACAGTAAATAATGTTCCTTTCCAGTCAGGGCTCCTGAGTTATTACACCAGGTTTCACAAGAGCTTGATTAGGAATGCTTCATAATTGGAGCCATCTAAAAGATCAGTTGCCACCATTAAATCGATTTTTGGAGTTCCCGATGTCTAGAACCCAGAGTGTGGAAATTAGACCAAGTAAGTGCAGGGAGGTTTCAAGAGGTGTTGAGCACTGTCAACACCTGTCTAAGTGTGTTTTCATGAAGGAGAGTTTTTCCACAATAGAGTATAGTCTGCAATATAGAACCTTAAATATTCAAAGTCAAATTGTTCTCCTGCATGCATGGATGTGTTGGTACTAGCTGGGTTTGCATTGTAGGTGATGGAGGAAAGAGTGGTGGTCAGATGGAGGCTCTAAGTTGGCATGGGGGAGATTGAGGGGCGATGGGGATGGATGGGAGGCATAAGGTGTTATAGGATGTATGATGGGTTATGCAAGATGGCTAGAGGCCTTATGTGGTTGGCATGGATGAGACGTGGTGGTGAGGGCATTTGGTGTGCCTTGAAGGGTAAGGGCAGAAGAAATGTTTTAATACCAAACTCGTTTATTTTAAGTTTAGAATATAGTGCTGGAACCTTGAGGCACACTTTCCAACCAGTCTCCTTCAGGAACTGACAGCTTCCTCACCTCCTTGCTTGGGCCAATGTCCAAGCCAGCCCCACCACCAATACCCTCCACCCTGCCTCCTCATACCTGGATCAAAAATGGGGAGCAGATGGATAATTTTAAAAGGTAGCGATTCTCCCGCCTTTGTGCATCTGACCCAGGATCGAAGAACTGTGGCCTTAAACTTCATAATGTAATGTAATGATTGGATTATTTTAATATCAATATCAATTTCAGAATCAACTGCATCTCCCATTCACTCACTTGTCAGTAATTTGATGATCTTTGTTTGCCATTTTTTTCTAATATTCTGCAGATTTCTCCACAATCACTTTGGGTTAATTTGCTAAAATGTTTCCTTGCACTATCAACTAAAAGTTAGACACATTGTCCATTCTGCGATTAACCCCTAAATCTGTTTCCATTGTTATCTCCATTGACTTCAGCTTTTCCAGTTATGCATCACCAGTTACAACGCTTCGTTTTTAAATTTCTTCTTTTGCTGTCTCTTCTCGTACTTATGTTGCATAAATTCCACTGAGGATTCACCTCTTTTTTGCTGAATATAGCTTTCACATATGTGGAAATTGACGTATTAATTCTGCAGAGTTTGGAGCACTTAATTCTAGCATTGAATCAATGTTCTTGTTCCATCCATTAAACACCAATGAAGATTGACTTTGGCTTTTGAAAGCATACCTAGAACTTTCAGTGTATTTTAAATCCAGCCTGTGGCACTTTGATTATATTCAGATTCGGTTTATTTAACTGGATGGGTTAAATTCGTTTTATCTCTAGCAGTAGCTGTAATCCAAGTTTAAATCCAGATCAAAGTTTTAAATAGCTTAACAGCACAATTAAAGTCATGTAGAGGAGAGAAAAGCATGAATGGGGCAGTGGAGAGATGGAAGTAGGGGAGGAGGGAGTAAAGGATAATAGAAAGGAATGGAACAAAGGAGGTGAGTGCATTTTAAAGTAATTGTAATGCCAGTTTGGAGCACATGAGGTAATGGAAAACATCGCCGCAAGATACAAATTATTTGTTAGCGTGTAATCAGGATTTAAACTCAAGTACATTTGAGCTATTGACCGGAAGAACTGTTTTTCTTCATGTAGGCTGGGATTTTAAGCTAACTGCAACTCTCCCCCACCCAAAAACACTATCTTCCATGAGAATTTTGATGAGATTAAAGGTTCCCCAGTTGTTTCTGGAGAAATTAGGGACAGAAATAGTTCAAGCCTTCTCTGCCATTCAACATTATCGTGGCTGATCATCCAACTCAGTACCCATTCTTTTCCTAGTCTCTTTAATCCCTTTCACCCCAAGTTCTAAGCAATTGCCGTTCTTTGACTGTTATATTGGGTCATTTAATCTTACCTCATCAACCTTCATCTAAACTATTGAATTCTGAACAACATCTTGGCAATTTCTTTCAAGTTCAGAAGAGTGACCAATGCTTTATGTTCAGTTTTGATTTTGAACTGTAAGCCTGTTACATAATGGCACATTATCCCTGTGTCTGCGTGGGTTTCCTCTGGGTGCTCCGGTTTCCTCCTACAGTCCAAAAATGTGCAGGTTAGATGAATTGGCCATGCTAAATTGCCCGTAGTGTTAGGTGAAGGGGTAAATGTAGGGGAATGGGTCTGAGTGGGTTGCGCTTCGGCGGGTCGGTGTGGACTTGTTGGGCTGAAGAGCCTGTTTCCACACTGTAGGTAATCTAATCTAATCTAATCATAATCTGAAATGTTTTCACATGCCCACAGCACTGCTAAAGCTTCCGCGCAATGCTGTTTAGATTAATTAGATTCCCTACATTGTGGAAACAGGCTATTTGACCATACAGGTCCACACAGGCCTTGCGAAGAATAAGCCACCCAGAACCATTCCCCTACCTGTTGCTCTACATGAATAACGCACCTAATGCAATGGGCTATTTAGCATGACCGAATCACCTGATCTGCACATCTTTGGATTGTGGGAGGAAAATAGAGACCCAGAGGAAACCCACACAGACACAGAGAGAAATTGTAAACTCCACACAAACAGTTGCAAAATAAATTATGGGCAAAAACTGTCCTCAAGAGCCCTACTCTCAAATGATTCCTTTGGAAAACCATACTTCCTATGAAGTTGCTTCACTTTGTACTGTCTCTGTTAATAATCTAGGGGCATGATCTAGAAATCTAAACTTGCTATCTTTCTGCATTTGAAATTACACTGCCTCCAACTTCCTCACTCTGTTGGTAAATACGGATCATAATGAGTTAAGATTTATGAAGGGATTAGGAGTTGTTTAATCTTTTCAAAGAGTTTTGTTGGTTCATATTCGAGAAGCTTTACTGATTCACCTCAAAACCTATCTCAAAGACTCATTGACTTCAGCCAAATTTGATCAGAATTTGCTCACTTGTTTTGTCATATCAAGGAATTTTGCATGTTCTATGAAATATTGGAGTGCTGAGAATTCTCAAATAGATTTTCTTTGTGCATCATCTGTGATTTCAGTTCCTTGAACAATGTGACTCAGGTGTTATATCTTAGGTTTGGAAAACTCCTGTTTTTCATTAAATGTTCAGCTTCGATTCTGTCAGACTTTTTGTTCATGTTTCTGTACTGTGGATCCATGTATCACCCACATGATATATTGCACATTTGATGCCTCAAAATATGTTGGCCACGGTTCTCTTAAAACTGTCTAGGCTGGATGCAATCTGAAAAGACAATCTGCAAAACATCCAAGCATCCAAAGGGTGTTATGAAAAGCAATCTAGATTCTTCATCAAGTGATAACTGCCAAAGTCCACTGTTAGCATTCAGTTGGGTAAATAGGGTACTCTTGGCTAGTGTTGCTAGGCTTTCATCCAATGAGGCAATTGGGTGATCTCATCTTTGACTGCTTTGTTTATTTGAAATAACCTCATGCAGATTCTTACAAAGTACCACCCTTCTGGCAGGCTGACCATTTGGTTAACTCCTTACTGGTGCATCTTTTCTACTTTCTGTAAGAATTGTGTCCCTTCAAATAGGAGATTCTTTCAAGTCAGATTCTTCTGACCAAGAGTCTCCCAGGTGTTGATGTCTATGTTGCATCCAATAACTCTCAGTTCCAACATTGCCACTATTGGTGAACGTCAGGTATCTTTCTCAGAGTTGCATGAATGACTGGATGTAGTTGGCATGATGGTGTTAGGACCTGACAGAGCTTATTCATTCTTCATCCTGCAGTGAGTGCTTCCCCTCAGTGATGAGGCATTATATGAGGTATGGTACAATAGTTTTTATTTTGATTCCATTAGTGAGGTATGCAAGACATGTACAATCAAATCTTGGGCTCCTCTTACTGATACCATACACTTTTTGCTATGCCTTATTGTTGAGCTAATTTAGGAGAGTGATTCTGGTTGTTCTTGTGCATGAATCACCAAAGGAGAAAATGAGGACTGCAGATGTTGGAGATCAGAGTTGTAAAGTGTGGTGCTGGAAAAGCACAGCCGGCCAGGCAGCATCCGAGGAGCAGGAGAGTCGATGATTTGAGCATAAGCTCTTCATCAGGAATGGGGGCTATGGGGCCAAGGGGGCTGAGAGTCAAATGGGAATGGGGGGGGGGGGGGGGGGTGGGGCTGGGGGGAAGGTAACGGGGAATGCGATAGGTAGGTGAAAGTGGGGGGATTTGATTGTGATGGGTTGGAGCGGAGGGTGGAGCGGATAAGTGGGAAGGGAGATGGATAGTTCAAGAGGGCGGTGCTGAGTTAGACAGTTGGATCTGGGATTAGGTGGGGGCAGGGGAGATGAGGAAACTAGTGAAATCAACATAGACCCTGTGTGAGGAGTGGCAGATGGGAGTTTAATTTTCATAAATGTGAAGTGCTACATTTTGGAAAGGCAAGTCTGGGCAGGACTTATGCACTTCCTGGAAAGGCCCTGGCGAATGATGGCGAACAAAGAGACCTTGGAGTGCAGGTGCAGTTTGGTCTCCTTCCTATCGGAAGGATGTTGTGAAACTTGAAAGGGTTCAGAAAAGACTTACAAGGATGTTGCCAGCGTTGGAGGATAAGAGCTGTAGAGAGAAGCTGAGTAGGCTGCGGCTGTTTTCCCTGGAGTGTTGGAGGCTGAGGGGTGACCTTATGGAGGTTTATAAAATTATGAGGGGCATGGATAGGGTAAATAAACAAAGTCTTTTAACTGGGATGGGGGAGCCCAGAACTAGAGGGCATAGGTTTAGGGTGAGAAGGGAAAGATTTAAAAGGGACCTAAGGGGCAATTGTTTTCACGGGGAGGGTGGTGAGTGTATGGAATGAGCTGCCAGAGGAAGTGGTGGAGGCAAGTACAATTATAGCATTTAGAAGGCATCTGGATAGGTGTATGAATAGGAAGGTTTTAGGGGGATATGGGTCAAGTGCTGGCAAATGGGACTAGATTAGATTAGGATATGTGGTCGACATGGATGTGTTGGACCGAAAGGTCTGTTTCCGTACAGTTTCCGTACTGTATATGTCTATGACTCTATGACTGTGTGGTTGAAGGGTCCCAAGGCAGAAGATGAGGCATTCTTCCTCCAGAAGTTTGGTGGCTAGAGTTTAGTGATGGAGGTGGCCAAGAACTTCCATGTAATTGGTGGAGTGGGAGGGGAAGTTAAAGTGTTCAGCTACAAGGTGGTGGTGTTGTTTAGTGCGTGTGTCTCAGAGATGTTCTCTGAAACATTCTCCAAGTTGGTGTTCTATCTCCCCGATGTAGAGGAGACCACATTGAGAACAATGGACACAGGATGATGTGTGTGGAATTACAGGTAAATCCTGTTGGATACGGAAGGAACCTTTGGGGCCCTGGACAGATGTGAGGGCGGAGGTCTGGGTGCATGTTTTGCACTTCTTGTAGTGGCAAGGGAAGGTGCTGGTAGTGGAGGGTGGGTGTGGATATAACAAGGAGTCACGGATGGAATGGTCTCTGCAGAAAGCAGCTACAGGTAGGGAGGGAAATATATCCATGGTGGTGGGGTCTGTTTGTAGGTGGCAGAAATGGCAGAGGATGATGTGTTGTATCCAAAGGTTGGTGAGGTAGAAGGTGAGGACCAGGAAGATTCTTTGTTGCGATTGGAGGGGTGCAGTTCAAGGGTGGAGGTGCAGGAAGTGGATGCGATGTGTTGGAGGGGCTCATCGACAATGTGGGGGGGCAATTGTTGGCCCTGAAGAAGGAGGCCATCTGGGATGTTCTATAGTAAAATTGGTTCTCCTGGGAGCAGATGTAGCGGAGGCAGAGGAATTGGCAATAAGGGATAGCATTTTTGCAGGAGGCAGGGTGGGAGGAGGTGTAGTCCAGGTAGCTATGGGAGTCGGTGGATTTAAAGTATATTTCCATGTTGAGTCGGTCACCATTAATGGTGATGGAGAGGTCCAGGAAGGGGAGGGAAGTGTCCAAGTTGGTCCAGGTGAACTTGAGGTCTGGGTGGAAGGTGTTCTTGAAGTTGTCGACCTGTTCAACCTCTTCATGGGAGCATGAGTTGGCACCGATACAGTCATCGACGTTACGGAGGAAAAGGTGGGGAGTGGTGCTGGTGTAGCTGCGGAAGATGGAATGTTCCACATACCCGCGCAGAGGCAGGCATAGCTGGGACCCATGTGAGTGCCCATGGCTACCCCTTTGGTCTGGAGAAAGTAGGAGGGTTCGAAGGAGAAATTGTTGAGGGTGAGGACCAGTTCAACCAATCGAATGAGTGTGTCAGTGGAAAGGTACTGGAATCACAAACGTTCGTTTGCAGGTGCAGCAGGTAATTAAGAAGGCAAATGGAATTTAGTCCTTAATTACTAGATGAATGTAGTTTAAAAATAGGGAAGGTATGCTACAGGGAAAGAAGGTGCTGGTGAGACTGCACCTGGAGTACTGCATACAGTTTTGGTCTCCTTACTAAAGAGAAGATTAACTGGCGCTGGAGGGGGTGCAGAGGAGGTTCACTCGGTCGATTCTGGAATTGAGCAGGTTGCCTTATGAAGAGAGACTGAGTAGACTAGGACTGTACTCATTGGAATTTAAAAGAATCAGAGGGGATCTTATAAAAACATAAAATTTTGCAGAGAATGTATAGAATAGAAACAGGGAGGTTGTTCCCACTGGCCGGTGAAAATAGAACTAGGGGGCATAATCTCAAAATAAGGAGAAGCAGATTTAGGACTGAGATGAGCAGGAACCTCCTCACCCAGTGGGTTGGGGATCTGTGGAATTCCCTGCCCAGTGAAGCAATTGAGGCCATTTTGTTGAATGTTTTTAAGGCAAAGATAGATTTTTGAACAGTAGGGGAATTAAGGGTTATGGTGAGCAGGAGGATAAGTGGATCTGAGTCCAAGAAAAGATCATCCATGATCTTATTGAATGGTGGAGCAGGCTCAATAAGTTGGAAGATCTATTGCTGTTTCTATTTCTTATATTCTTACGCTTTATCACTTTTCCACTGACATCCCCTCTGTTCTTCTTCAATCTTTTTTGTGACTATTGGTTGTTTCACGGTATCCCTGGATATTCATGTTCTTCCCTTGATTCCACTCCCATCTGGATTACCATGCATTGCCTTAACCTTACACCACCCCTTATTCAGTTCACCTGCTCTTTATCCCTTACAGTACATGTAATTACCCCCTTTGTGTTCCTCACCTTAAATATGCTGCTCCCAACCCTCCTTGCCCCTCAACCTCTCAATTTCTTCCACCCATTTCCTAGGATCTTCAGTGTCCTTGTGACATCCCCTTGAAATTCCAACCCCTACTAATCTTTTTTACATTAACAATCTTATCTGAACCATGTTGTGTTAAGTCTACTTTTGATTTAAGCTCTGTTTGCCTGTCTTGGTCAAGTTTGCTGGCAACCAGCCTGTTGTGGATGCCTCTCTTGGGCAGATTCATCAATGTGATCAGATGTCACCTCTTATTCCACAAGTGTTTGTATAAAGAAATGGCTTCTGAAGTTCTGAAGAAGACTCAAACTGGACTCAAAACGTTCATGCTGTTTCTCTCTCCATAAATGCTGCCAGACTTGCTGAGTTTCTCCAGCATTCTGTGTTTATTTCAGATTTCCAGCACCTGCAGTATTTTGCTTTTATTTGTGTTACGGAAGAAGTTTGTAGTTGGCCGAAGCTTGGAAGTAGTAATCTATCTCACAGATGCATCTTCATATGATATAGTCAGGGTTGTGAACAGACATGTTTTTCTTTTTTTCTGGCGAGACTTCTGAGATTAAACCCATGAATACGATTGTAAAGTACTGGAGTTTCCATAAATATTCAGGGAATGTTAATGAATGCAAAAGCAAAAAGCCATCTGTTTGAAAGATTCTGAGAACCTAATAAGTTGGACATTCCATTGGGAAAATTATTTTTTGACACCCTGCCCAAAATTAAGATGCCCGGCCCACCACCATCGCCATCCCCATCTAAAATCTCTTGGTGGGCCTGGAAGATTCTGCACCAGATCTCACTGCAATACATGTGTGTGTGGTCATGGCAATTTCTCTGTACACTTGGACTTCACTATAAATTAAGAAATCTTTGTTGTCAAACACTCACTCTCATAGTTCGTAGAAGGCTGAGTTGGTGAAGCTTATCAGTGTTGGATCTCCTCATCTATGGTGGCCTATTGAGAGAGGTGACTGTCAAGGTATGGGAGATGCTCAACATAGTGCAGAGCCCTTCCTTCAATATTAGTGGGTGGAGTATTTGCGTTTGGGTTATTTGACAATACTGGTAACCTTCAAGGACAGGTCAAACCTCATGTATGTGGAGCTGAAAAGATTGAGAGTGCCTTAAAAAGGTGGGGAATGATAGTGTAGTCAAATAGCATATTACAGATTGTGTAAAGCTACAGTGGTTGGTTCACTTTTGGCACAGAAGCAACCGAGGTCACACCAATTGGCAAAACAAGGGTCACATTCCTGAATTCATAAAGTCATGTGCATATTGGGGGGAGTATCCTTTTTCTTCCACATTCTCAAGAGGAATCCATGGAGTCTTCATGTTTATAGAAGTCTGCCAGTCTAGAGGACCTGAACTGGAATACCATCAGGGCTGCAGGTTTTGTTTGTTTTCAATCATTAGATTGCTTGTTGCAGCTCTCCCATGAGAGGCGGTTCACCCAGGATTCTACCACTGGGTCTGATGAGAGCGTCTGGAGACTGTAAGCTGCCTCACGTGGATTCACAGCTGAGGGGTTGTTGTAAGTGTTCTGTCTAGCATTGACAAGTAAATTTGCCATTCTTAAGGAAAGCCATCCTCCATTCTGTGAGTAAAGGGATTTTGTCCTTTTGACCTTGGTCTGTGGAATGCACAGGTGGCATCACTGAGATTTGGGAGGCACAGATGGTTGCTCAAGCTATTTGTCATCTCCACTCCTTCAAAAACTTACCAATGTATCACTGATCCTTCTAGTATAGGAAGCAGTTGTGGGTGATCTGCTAATCTATGCTTATGATAGAAGAGGTTATTGTAGATCACCATGATAATCTAGTGAGATTGCTTCAGGTAAGTCATCAGATGGATTTGAATCTGAACAAGAAAACAATGCAGTGGAATGTGACTGAGGTTAAGTACATAGATCATGTACTCACAACAAAATTATTTCACCTGATAAGATGTCGGATAGATGCCAAGTGCACGAGATGTGATGATGGAACAAAGTTTTCTGAATGTGTGAACTACCAAGCAATGTTCTCACCTAGTTTGTCATTAGAACTATAAGCGTCTACACAAGCTTACTGCAGAAAATATTCAGTTGCATCCATGACAGTATTGGAAGTTGAACAACATTCTCTGATGTAACATCACTTCAGGAATGAGAAGATAAACAGACAAATGCAACATGTAACATCAGAAGAGCTGAAAGCTTTTGTTACAAGATTGATTATTGTGTCTATTTATGCTGTGAAAGCCAGTTCTTGTGGATGTTTCAAAATGTCATTCAAGTCATTTCACGGTTAGTTAGATTGTCAATGAGAGAGCGTCAGAGAAAGTGACTCCATTTTGATGAATTGCTGCTGTTGCTGTTAATGGATGGGCCATGGACAATAGGGTTCTGCTCAGAGTAGCTAGAAAGCAGAATTGTGCCGGTGATTAGATCCTAAAATTTCAATGGGATGCACTCTCGGAAGAAAAGATTGAGTAGCTCTGGCAGCAATATGGCTGAAGTATGTTTAGATGCTGGAATATAGCCTGGTCACAACAGTGGACGACAGACTCAGAAGGAGGTCAGCTCTGCTGCAAAAGAAGGCTGGGCTCGGGAGGTCAAATGGGAGGTCAACAGTTCTTTGAAGCTAGTTGTTTGATTAAAAAACTGAAATTGTGCTGGTAATTAGGTACTTGTGAGCATTCTTGGGATTCCAGGGATATATGGTCTTGAGAGAGAAAAACATTGAATTATCAGTGCTTGATCCATCATTGAGGCAGCATGGTGGCTCAATGGCTAGCATTGCTGCCTCACAGAACCAGGGATCTGGGTTCAATTCCATCATCAGGCAACTGCCTGTGTGGAATATTACATTTGCTGGGTCCTCTTTTTGTTGGTGCTGGATCCTCTACTTTTTGTCATTTACATAAATGATATGGATGCGAGCATAAGAGGTACAGTCAGTAAGTTTGCAGATGACACCAAAATTGGAGGTGTAGTGGATAGCGAAGAGAGTTACCTCAGATTATAACAGGATCTTGACCAGATGGGCCAATGGGCTGAGAAGTGGCAGATGGAGTTTAATTCAGATAAATGCAAGATGCTGCATTTTGGGAAAGGAAATCTTAGCAGGACTTATCCACTTAATGGCAATGTCCTAGTGAGTGTTGCTGAACAAAGAGACCTTGGAGTGCACCTTGAAAGTGGAGTCACAGGTAGATAGGATAGTGAAGAAGGCATTTGGTATGCTTTTCTTTATTGGTCAGAGTATTGAGTATAGGAGTTGGGAGGTCATGTTTTGGCTGTCCAGGACATTAGTCAGGCCACTGTTGGAATATTACATGCAATTCTGGTCTCCTTCCTCTTGGAATGATGTGAAACTTGAAAGGGTTCAGAAAAGATTTACAAGGATGTTGCCAGGGTTGGAGGATTTGAGCTACAGGGAGAGGCTGAACAGGCTGGGGAAGTTTTCCCTGGAGTGTTGGAGGCTGAGGGGTGACCTTATAGAGGTTTATAAAATAATGAAGGGCATGGATAGGGTAAATAGGCAAAGTCTTTTCCCTGGAGTTGGGGAGTCCAGAAATAGTGGGCATAGGTTTAGGGTGAGAGAGGAAAGATATAAAAGAGAGCTAAGGGGCAACTTTTTCACACAGAGGGTGGTATGTGTATGGAATGAGTTGCCAGAGGAAGTGGTGGAGGCTGGTACAATTGCAACATTTAAGAGGCATTTGGATGGGTATATGCATAGGAAGGGTTTGGAGGGATATGGTCCGGGTGCTGGCAGGTGGGACTAGATTGGTTTGGGATATCTGGTCAGCATGGATGGATTGGACCAAAGGGTCTGTTTCTGTGCTGTACATCTCTATGATTCTATGACTCTATGTGCTCCCTGTGTCTGCATAAATTCCTCCGGGTGCTCCGGTTTCCTCCTACAATCCAAAGATGTGCAGGTTAGCTAGTTTGGCCATGCTGAATCATCCATAGTGCCCAGGGATGTGCAGACTAGGTGGATTACCGGTGACGAATACGGGGTTACAGGGATTGGGTAGGGGGTGGGTCTGAGTGGGATGCCCTTCAGTGGATCAGTGTGGACTCAATGGGCTGAATGGCCTGCTTCCACATGGTACAGATTTTATGATTCTTATATATAGTAAGTTGTGTCATTTCTTGATTGTAAGGTTTGTTTTGTTTAAACCGTGGAATATTTTGGCTTTATTTTCTTAGGTAGTGCTTGGGATTTCAAACTATGTCTCCTTTAAAATTACTGGTCCTTATCCAGATCATGATGACACAAATGTAGTGTCTCATTGTAATGATCATAATGTTCAAGTGTAGGGGCAAATGAAAGTGAGATAAAGCAGTTTGTGTTCATGGGTGCTAGCTTTCTTGATTGACCACAAATATTGGGTAACATGTCGATGCAAATGATAGAAAATGGCATGCACTCTTTATTTATGAAAAAGGGAGATGTTTTGGAGAAATCTGTTTGTGCATTTTAGCTTGTATATTGCAATTTGCCATCATCATCTTCTGTGGCTGCTTTCTGGACTGAGGTATGCTGGCATAAGCCATTAAAAGTTGATACATGGACCATCTTTCATGCCCAAATTGCCAGTGCAATGCAGGGCAGGTCTCTGTCTTGGACTTGCAAGCCTATCTACTGTAGCTCGTAATTGGCAGGTAATACAGCAATCTTTCCATTTTTGTTGTATGAAGCACATCTAATTCACATTATGCCTTCAACTACAGGTATACATCCTTCTCATTTGTTTTGAACTGTGAATGTATCTACTTATTAAGCAACTGCAAGATTTTCTCTTTTAAGAAACAGAGATTAGATCATTAGACACTTTTGAATGAAAATGGAGTAACAACCCAGAAACCATCCCTAAAATCAGAACATTGACTACCATGTAGACTTGATTGTTACAGATGATCCGGTCAAGAATTTCCTCATGTTTGAAACTGGCAACAATTCTTGTGAATCCAAAAGGGAAGCTTAGGAGCAGATTATAGCACAGTACTGTGGAGGAAACTTTGCTAAAATAATGCTTGTTCAGAGTGAAGAAAATCACCAAGTTGGAATAAAAGTAGTGTCTGTAACCAGGAGAAAGTGAGGACTGCAGATGCTGGAGAATAGAGTCAAGAGTGTGGTGCTGGAAAAGCACAGCAGGTCAGGCAGCATCCGAGGAGCAGGAGAATCGACATTTCGGGCAAAAGCCCTTCAGCAGGAATGCTGATCAGGACGGTCTGTACCCAGCCAGGAGAGGTGTGGGAAAAAAAAATCAGTTGCAAGAATTGCTCAAGGTTGAGTTCAGAATGAGTCAGACCTTCAGCCTGAAGTGATTGGAGAAAAATTGGGAGACTGGGAACTTCAATTCCTGATACTAATTAAGCCATTTTGGTCTTATGGTTTGGCATTATGGAACTTAACGCATCACCATAAAGCTGAGATTTATTTACAGAAAAGTACCAGAGCATTGATGCCTGCACCATGTATTTTGTTGTATAGTTGTTCCAATAATATTACATATCTTTTAAAAACTTTGTGTGTATAATCAATTCTCTATTTCTGTTGTCATGATTTTTGGTCACTTTTTTTATCTCAACATTTAATGTTGAAACTCCCTGCATAACCAGTTAGAATGGAGATCTTGTGAGTAAACATGTAAAGTTATCAACTAGGGTTTAGTTGGCAGCATACTCACCTGTATTGACTGCAATTTTTAAACATTTCCTATATTTTTGATTGTGCAACGAAGTAGGAAAATGTCAGCTTCAAAAATCCAACATTGTGGGAGGGACTGCTACATTGTTTAAGAGCAAGCATTCAGCAATTATTGTGAGTGCTGTTTACATTGTTGTTTGATCAAACAGGAGGGGAAGATTACTGGCAGACAGACTGACACTGGAAATATATATTACTATGGACCATATCAGATTCTCTCAAAATATATTAAGAAGGTAACCTTGACACGTGATTTAAAAATAAATGTGAGATGCTGTATTCCAGATGCAATTTGACCGATCAAACGACTTGACGTTAAGCAAATCACACAGTTTATTCAAACATTATAGTTAAAACAAAAGAAAGAGGAAGTTGGAATAACTTAATTCTATTGGAAAACTTAACAGAATAATAGATTATTTTACTACTAAACAGTAACTGTTATAGTAACATCCCATAAACACAGCCCTGGCAAAACGCAAATTCAGAATACAGATTACCTCACAGCAGGCAGAGAATCCACAGCTTGTGGCTGTAACTAAGAGATGGAAAAATAACTGTCATTTCTTCAAGATTCCAACTGCAACTGCTGCAAGCTAAACTACAGATCCTGGTTCTCTGGGCTTTAGAACAAACCCTTCATACTACTTCTATTGTTCCAACTTTTTAAAAAAAACTCAAGATCTCATATGTTATTTATCTTCTCACAGACCGCTTGATACCTGTCTCCCAATCTCTTTCTAAAAGAAACCAGGACAAAATAACCTCTTAAGGCTACAGCATCATCACTGTACAAAGTTGGAGTCAGCCAGCAACGGGTGACTGAGTAGTCTGTTGATTTGTTCCCAATTGTCAATGACCATAGTCACCTGCCTTTCAGCAACCATACGATTGACTCCCAGGTAGCTGAACTGCTTGAGTATGAATGATATAGGCAGAAGATTTCAAACCTAACGAAAGGAAGGTTTTGCCCTTATGTCTACAGTTAAAACATACCTGATGTGTGAAGAAAACGGATTTATTTATTTTCCCTCAAGTCTTTGTAAGCTATTGCTTTTAACCAATAAGTCAGAGACTTTAAGGTGTGAATGCTGTGCCTCCTGCAAACAAATGAATATATCTGGAGAAGAGAGATTGATGTACAGCAAGTTCTAACAAGCCAAAAGGATCAATTCAGCAAGCCTTGTGGACACAGAGCATTTGAACTCCCTTACCAGTTTTCCCTTCATCGATGCTTTCTGTATGTCTGTGTCTATTTGCATGTGTGTATACATGGAGTTTGACAAGGGTGGTGGAGTTCTAACTAGTAGTTATACGTCGACGGTTCATCGTGTTTACCTGTAGTTTGTAAAATTGTAGTAATTCTTAACAAGTACCGAAACATGGTCCATGCTTTCTGTCAGCCTGGAATCGAGAAAACCAGAATTATGGGGAGTTTTGCAAGCTTTTACAAAATCTTTATCTGTTGTGACAACTCCAGGAATAGTAAGGCTTGATTACCAATCGTTACCCCAGTGAAGCATGGCACAATGTTGGAGCAAAAGGTTGTGACTTCAAGACTGTCTCCAAGGACTTGTGTGCCAATTTATAAGCTGAGACTCTACAGCAACATTTAAACTAACTTCATTGATATATCTGGAATATAAAAACTAGTTCTAGTAATGATGATCATGACACTACCAGATGGTTACGAAATCTCATCTGGCACACTAGTTCCTACAGCAGAGAAAATTGTACCAGGTTTTGTCAACATGAAACTGTAGATCCACACTGTGATACAAATGACTTTTCATGGGCTTCTGAAATGTCCAAGGAGGTTACTCAGTTGTTTCCCACCACTGAAGGAAGAAGTGACTTTGGAGATACTTGCTAATATGATGGATGATTGGTTCACCCCTACCTTCTCAAGGGATTAGTGATGGGGAACAAAACCTTCCCAATTCATTTGTGTCCTGAATGAAGCTCACAATACTGGAAAACTTACCAATAGAACAGACGGCATAAAGAGAATGTTGGACCTTGAATATCAATGAAAGATACTACAAAGTGCCATAATGATGGCCAAAGTTATGCCTCATCGTCAATTATTTATATTGGGAATTGTGTTGATCATATTCGATTTTATAGTCTCACTTCTCACTTATCTGCACAATTGTCTTCTGCCACAAAACACAAGAAAACACAAGCTCTAACCAAAGCTCCTCAGCTCCTTCTGTTTCCTTCTCTTTTCTCCTTTCTTCCCACTTTGGCCAGTTTCAGCCTGGCCTCCCAGTGGCTCATGGTGGGTACTGGCCTGGTCTCTCGCTGGGTCGATGGTTACCAGCCTGGTCACTTTGCAGTGTGGCAGGTTCCGCCTGGTCTCTTGGTGTTGCAGTGGGTTCCAGACTGCCTCTTGGTGCTATGGTGGATCTTGGCCTGGTCTCTCATTGGTGTGGTGGGTTCTGGCCTGTTCTGTTGGTGGTGCAGTGGGTCCCAGCCTGGTCTCTTGGTGATGCGGTGGGTCCCAGTCTGGTGTCGCGGTGGTGTGGTGGGTGCTGGCCTGGTCTCTTGGTGCTGTGATGGGTCCCAGTCTGTTCTCTCAGTGGTGTCGTGGGTCCCAGCCTGTTCTCTTGGTGGTGTGGTGGGTCCCAGTCTCTTCTCTTGGTGGTGTGGTGGGTCTTGGCCTGGTCTCTCAGTGGTGCGGTGGGTCCTGGCCTGGTCTCTTGGTGGTGCGGTGGGTCCCAGTCTGGTCTCTCAGTGGGGCAGTGGATCCTGGCCTGATTTCTTGCTGGTGTGTTGTGTCCCGGCCTGTTCTCTCAGTGGTGGTGAGTCTCGGCCTATTCTCTCAGTGGTGTGGTGGGTCCTGGCCTGGTCTCTTGGTGGTGTGGTGGGTCCTGGCCTGATTTCTTGGTGGTATGGTGGGTCCTTGTCTGGTCTCTCAGTGATGTGGTGGGTCCCGGCCTGGTCTCGCAGTGGGGCAGTGGATCCTGGCCTTCTCTTGCTGGTGTGATGTGTCCCGGCCTGGTCTCTCAGCAGGGCAGTGGGTCCTAGCTGGTCTCTCAGCAGTATCAGCTGGTCTCTCGGTAGTTCATGGTGATGTCTTGGCTCAGGTATGAGTGGATCCTGAGGCACCAGGGGAGATTGGAGAGGTGGCAGTTTCAGCAGCAGCTACAGTATCTGCTGCGGCTGTATTGAGAGCAGCCGGCTGAGCGAGAAAACCAGAGGACTGAAAGACAGTTGAACTTTTAAATTATTCCTTTGTTTTCCTAGTTAAAGTGATGAAAGACTTTAATGTAAACTATTACTTATTTATTTTTCTAAGATTTTATGAATTAATGGTTAACTTTTTAACTCATAATTCTCTTACTACTTTGTACCTAAGCTTTTTTTGTACTTAGAGACTTTGGTACCTAAGATGGTGCCATTTGTGGTAACATTAGACACTTTTCAATGTACTCCTGTACTTCTGTACTTGAATACATGTGACAATAAAACCTTTAAATTACAGACTGTTGTGATTTCCTTTTGTGTAAAACAAATAATCTTACCTTGTAGAATATTCATGAGTGCCATCATGATTCATGATGCACTTGGTGAACTTCTCTTGTGATTGTTCCTCCTTGGAATTTATTGGGATTTTTATTAAGGGATTCCAAGAAATTACGTTTTTTTTGACAAAACCAGCCTTTAATTAAGTGTTTATATTGATTATAAGGCATGTAAGATTTCTATGTTACCATGTAAACATCCTGTTCCTTTCATGTTACCAACAATCATGTGTCAATTAATCACTGTGGAAAGCTATCTTTTCTGCTTGCAGCTATTCTGGTTTACAGATGCATTTATTAACTTAGTGTTAATTAACAGCTTATTATATAATCAAATGTTAATTAATTAGTTGTTCATTCATTGTTACAGCGAAGTCCTGACATTATCCATACACAATGATTAGAATTCAAGCTCTTGCTGATTTTTTCCTAATATCTGAGGCAAACATTCACATCTCTGCAAATTAAAACAAGTCCATTGCATGAAATAAAGTGAAACCGAGTGCTCCAAGGCCTTGTGTTTGCTGTAATTTCAATTGGGTACCTATTGAAATAAGTTATTTGCTGTGGCCCTTCAAACACAATCCAAGATACAACACCTTAGTCCACACCAATCCAAGTAGCATTCAAGCAGAGCTATCATCCAGTAAAAGAGATGATTATTGACTTAAGCCAAGACATTTTGGGGACATTGGTTCAGTCGTACTGCATATAAAATAGAGTGAAACAGCAACCCTTTGAAATATTTCTTATTTCTCTGCTGGAAGGCAGGCCTGAACTCATAGCGCATGGCCTCCATCACCGGTAGTATAACAAAACCAGTGACAAATCCACCCCAGCTGGAGCAGGGAGCCAATCCCATCCTACTCACATCAACGTGATCCACACCATCTATTGAGTCAATATCCTGTGCCCCACAAACCACACACTCCCTCCACCCTAACATCCACTCCCAATCCCCTCCATCACCACAACAGAGTCTAAGTTGCTATGGCAACTCATCTTTTTACATGCATGCTCAGAGCTATGGATAGTGACAGTAGAAGGCTCTAATTTCTTTCCAATAATCTCTGCTGCTTTTAACTATGTGTCATTGATGTGTGTTGAAAGAATCTATAAGTTCATAACTCAACTTTCTCAGCTGCATTATGAAAATATCCTTACCCATCTAATCCTGAAGAAGAGTCTTATTGAATTTGAACTGTTAACTTTGTTCCCTTCTCTCCAGAAACTGCCAGACCTACTGAGTTTCCTTTAACTCTTACAGTTTGTACTTCAGGTCTCCAGCATCTGAAGCACTTTGCTTTGCCTGCCAACGCATCTCGTCCACATCCCGCACCGCCGCCCTCAGACCCCACCCCTCCAACCGTAACAAGGACAGAACGCCCCTGGTGCTCACCTTCCACCCTACCAAATGTCGCATAAACCAAATCATCCGCCACCTCCAAACGGAACCCCACCGCCAGGGATATATTTCCCTCCCCACCCCTTTCTGCCTTCCGCAAAGACCGTTCCCTCCGTGACTACCTGGTCAGGTCCATGCCCCCCTGATACAATAAAGTTATGAACTTTGTTACGACAGTCATTACCACTGAGAAAAACATAATCACCTGACTCAGTGACCTGCATACCATACTGCAGGAGACCACAATGGCTTTTGATAGCCTCTGGTACACAGATCCCCCTAATAGCTCCGTCTTGCAGGGGAGGATGAATGAAGCAATGAATAGTATCAAGACTTTTTTGATAATCAACCAAAACTTATCAGTCAGGCATATGAAGTAAAGACTAGGTAATGCATGGGGAAACTCAACCATTCCGGTAACACTTGTAGAGAGAGAGAGGAAACAGGGAGCAGAATCACGCAGCCATCTGAGCCATGTGGTTATAATGAGATGTGAAGCGGAATCAGATGAAAATTCTGGTGAGGGGCACTTTGGAAACATCTCATGACCCCTTTTATACTTTTGACAAGCAGCACGGTGGCTATCTCACTGGGAGTGGTAAGTTGCTAATTTAGGGGATTTTTGCTTGTTAAATGTTTTGATGATGGCCCACTTCACATAATTAATTTTCAGCATTCTATCTCACCAAATTTTCAAACAAGCTAGATGTGGAGACACAAATACAGAAGGCTGGAGGAACTCAGCAGGTCTGGCAGTATCTCTGGACATAAAACAGAGTTAATGTTTCAAGTTTGGGATAGCTCTTCTTCCGAACAGATGGCAAGTTCTACAAGGAGCTGGTGCCTGGCAAATTCAGCTCACCGCTTAGTCCAAATGACCTACATGTCAGACACTGGGCAGCAACATCTCAAGACACAGTCTGTAGGCACTAATCACATGTAGCAACATCCAGAGACATTGACATGTCACATGGCAGGCTCTCAGAATCCTCATGGCATACCTCCAATCCACTTTCATGCTGCATCTCGGACTGCCCAAGTAACTATCAATATAATGTTGCAGCAAGGACACAGTGCACTCAGGACACACACCCAGCTCACGGATTGAGCCAGGTTGCACATCCAAGCTCTCACTTGTCAGAGTGCTCACTCGTTCTGTGATTACCTGAATGCTTACAGGATCTCTGCTCCGCATTGTCTTATCTATTGTTGTTTTGCCTCCTAGCCAGATACGTCAGGTTTCTGTCTGGCCTTGACATTTAGAATGGACAAAAGGAAGAAAGGTTGATCATGCTTTGGCAGCAGGTCTCTGCCAAATCAAGGACAATAGCCTTCGTTCAGAGTGTCCCAGCATGGTTAGTCAAGGGCAGCTTGGGCACAGTTTGTCAGGTGATCAGACCATCATGGCCAAGTTGCTGTCCATATCAGAGGTGAGGAGCTGAATGTCAGGCAGCCCACCTTGACTTTTCTTATCCTATTGTGGGCTATTTTCTTCCTGGAATGAGAGAGAGGCAGGTTTTAAAGAAATGAAAGTGGGTGACATGACTGTTGTTTTTGTTAAGTAGGAAAGTGTTCCAAGAGAGTGCTACGCAGCGGGCATGTGGGTTCATGGTGTCAGATTGGAGTGGGTGACAGCGGGTGAGGGAAGATGTTGTAGGCAATAGTGAGAGGCAATACACTGGCAAATTGGAAAATGTCATTGACCTTCGTTTTACAATGATGGTCATTCCTCCAGTGTACTAACCTCAGACTGGGCTAACATGTTGTGGCTTCCATTGGTGATCCTGGAGAAAGAAGAAGTCCCACCTCTGCACTACCAAATTGCATGATTTTCTGGTCTGCACTGGCAAAGCAGGATTACCCTTTATCTATTATCCACTATCATCTTCTACCCTTTATGCAAATATTGGGAACCATGAAGGGTAGCTCCAGATTGACAGTGCCTGATTGGGTACACAATGGGTTTTTATTATGGCACTGGTGCAAAGGATGACAGTCTTTTGCCAGATGTCTGCTTAGTAGCAAATTTGTTCTGAGAATAGTGGGTGGCAGGATGAGGCTGAAATTGGATGTGAGAGGCTCTGTAAGGGCAAGGTGGCTTTTTAATGTGGTGAGCTGGTAAGATACAGCGAGAGAACTTGCTTGGCCTCATTGCATCAAACACCTCAAATGATTGACACAACTCAGACTTAGTCAAATAAAACACAAGATTGTCAGCGTAGTATTAATGCTTCAAATCCAATATCACTCTTCTTCAGAACTGAAAACTGGTAATAAGATGATGGGTGTAAGTTGTTAAAGAAGGATGGGGTGGAGGGAGGGCCATGTGGAACAAAAGGGAAGACCAGGGATTGGCCAGACAGTGAGACAAATTAAATACCAAAAATTTCATGAAACAAATGGGCCAATTTAACCACGTGGGAAGGGAAATTGTGGTCTCCAAAGAAGGAGGCCATCTGGTGTGTTCTGAGGTGTAACTGATCCTCCTGGGAGCAGATATGGCGGAGGCGGAGAAATTGGGAATACGGGACGGCATTATTGCTCCTCGGATGCTGCCTGAACTGCTGTGCTTTTCCAGCACCACTAATCCAGAATCCCCTCTGTCATGTCAGTCTTGGTCCCCTGTGAGAGAAACTCACCTCGTCCCACTCCTCAGCCTTCTCCTGTTAGCAGTTAAAAAGATGCAATTTAGTTGGAGCGTTGTGACGATTAGAATGCTTATGGAGCACATCCTAAGATTTTACAGCAAGGCTTTTGGTGCCCAAATGGATCTAAGTTATATTTGTTCCTCTCACCATTACGGCTTTTGTCCTGAATGATAATGATTGTCCCTTGCATCACTCTGCCAAAAAGATAAATGCATTTTGGGGGGTACTGGTCCTCTATATCCCCTGATGATCTCTTTACTGGATTTTGTTTTCCTCCTACACTGAGTACACCCAGGGTAATGTCCCAGTGAACACAGGAGCAGTCATCTCACAAAAATCAGCAGCACTGGCGGAGTTAAAAATGGAAATACTAACTGGAGCTACCAAGTGTGATTCTTTTTAAATATACAATTCAATTGATTCAGCATCAGGGGATTTGTTCGCTTCACAGTGACCTTTCAAACAGCAATAGGAAACAGACTTTAATAGTAATAGGAAATAATTAGGAATGCATTAAAAACATTTTATCATGAATTTGTGAATCATAAACAAATCCTTGGCCAATCACTTCAGGACTACTCAATACCACAAAACTAATACACTGAGCAGTACCAATAAGAAGAAATCTCATAGAATTTTGTTGAAATTGATGATTCCATGAACACAATTTTCAATATGACTAATTTTTTACCACTGGATTAATTGAGTAGATATTGGTGAGAGGTAGTTATAACGGGAATTCAACAATCCCACTTCTGAAAGATCTATGTTTCAAATTCATTGTCACCATTTGGTCTCTGAATGTGTCAATGTTTTTTGTAAACACTTTATTGCCATGTTGAGGTGCTTTCATAACTAGAACTGAAAAATTTCTAAATCTAGGCCATTGTAGCAGTTCTTTTATATAGAATTATTTAGCCTGCTTCAGGCTAGAATTACGATAAACTTAAAAATGTAAATATTAACTTTTTTTTGGCTTCACAGTAAGGAGAAGCAGATGTTTAAGAAATGTTCTGATTTTAACAGCCTGCCATTGATGGTTTTCTTTCTGGCAGTCTCCTTCTCACAGTTAAAATGTGGCTGACTAGGACAATAATGTTCTTCTAATAAATAACCAAGCAAAACCAAGTTGTAATAAAAAGTTTTGTGCACTTTTTGATGGGCAATCTGTTAAAACTACAGGTAATAAGACCCTAATAATTTAACCAGAGCTTAATTATTCTCAAAGGTTTGCTTGATATAAGGTGTGTGTTTTATCTATACTTTGATATCATTTATTTTAGAGTTTGGATTTGATCTAGTGGCATGTGGTTTTGTTTTGTTTGTGTGTTTCAAGGAGTTTAATGAATAACCTATAAGTATTTTTGTAGTCATGGTGATCTCTTTTTAAAAAACGTTAATGAGATTGTTCTTGAAGATAATGGATTTTTTTTACATTGGAAGACATTTTACATGTGGCAAACAGTTGTGCATTCTTCTTTCAGTTTAGAAGGAATTTCAATTTCAATTGTTTCAGTGAAAAAAAAACTTTGATATCCATTTGAGCAGTTTTGCAGGTTTGGCTGAAGCTGGATGTGTGAAACAGTTGTTCCTGAGAAAGGGGGATGGTTTAGACCTGTGAAGAAATGGCTTATTTCAATGTAATGAGTTCAGTTTTAAAGTATAATGTGTCTGGCAACCTGTTTTATTATTATGGCATCTTTAGCAGTAGAGCTTGGCTCCAGTGTATCAATGGGAATATGTTCGCATCCTTTCTGGTGACCTCCACTACCAAAGCTTCATTTTAAAACTGGAGAAAAGGGTAACTCTCTGGCTATAGCCCTTTTGGAGGCAGCACCAGATAAAGCATTTAGAAATTTGATCAAAAGCGTTTTGGGAAGAATGGAGTTTTTTTTCCTCACACAAGGAATTGAAAATGCAATAAATAAAAGCTTTTCTCAGCATGAAATTTTTAACAAGGATAATTTATTAAATATAGGAATCTATTCAAATAATTCAGTTGTGAGCTTTCCATGAAACATTTGCAATACCTTCTCATCAAGGTTGCATTTGACCAAGTATGGCATCACCGAGACCTAGCAAAATGGAATCAATGGGAGTAAGGGGACAAACTATCTGTTACTTGGAGTCATAGCTGGCACACAAGAAGATAGTTATGGTTGTTGGAGGTCATTCATTTCAGCTGCAGATTATCTCTCCAGGAATTCCTCAGGGTAATGTCCAGTACCTAACCATCTTCAGCTGCTTCATCAATGACCTTCCCTTCATCCTAAGGTATAAAGTAGAGATGTTCGCCAATGATTGCACAATATTCAGCACCATTCACACTGCTTCAGACACTGGAGTATTCCTGTTCAAATGCATCAATATTCTGGACAATATCTGAACTCGTAACATTCGAAACACACAAATGCCAGACAATGACCATCTCCAATAAGAGACAATCGAACCACCACCCCTCAACATTCAATGGTGTTACCACACTGGACTCACGACATAAATACAGTGTCTACAAGAGCAAATCAGAGGCTAGAAATAATGCAGCAAGTAACATCTTCTGTGTCCCCTGAACCTGTCTGTGGTCTACAAGGCAAAGTCATGAGTGTGATGGAATACTACCCACTTGCCTAGATGAATGCATGTCCAACAATACTCAGAAAGCTTGACACCATCCAGGAAAACTCATCATGCTTGATTGACACCACATCCACTTGCGTTCATTCCCTCCACCGCTGACACTCAATAGCAGCAGTATGTACCATCTACAAGTTGCACTGAGAAATTCACCAAAGATCCTTAGAAAGACCTTCCAAACCCATGACCACTTCTACCTAGCAGGACAAGGGCAGCAGACACATGGGGACACCACCACCTGCAAGCCACTCACCGTCCTGATTTGGAAAGATGTCACCATTTCTTCACTGTTGCTTGGTTAAAATCCTGGAATTCCCTCCCCAAGTTCATTGTGAGTTTAGCATCAGCAAATAGATTGCAGTGGTTCAAGAAGGCAGCATTGCAAGGGCAACCAGGGACGAGAAATAAATACAGGCCAGCCTGCAATGCTCAGATCCCACCAGTGAATAAAGAAAATAGAAATGGATAAAAACCAAAAAAAAACCTGCAGATACTGAAAATCAGAAACAAAAACAAAAATTGTTGGAAAAGCTCAGCAGGTGTGGCAGCATTTGTGGAGATAAATCTGTTTTGAGGAAGGGTCACTGGATCCAAAACATTAACGCTGATTTGTCTCCACAGACTGTGCCAAATAGATGTTAACGCTTAGGATGACTCGGGTAGGAATAAGGCCAATCAAAGACAGAAGTGGGAAGTTGAGTGTGGACCCTGTGGAGATTGGAGAGGTGCTAAATGAACAATTCTCATTGGTTTTCACTAAGGAAAAGGAGAATATTGTAGAGGAGAAGAATGAGATACGAGATATTAGACTAGAAAGGATCGCAATTAGTTACAAAGAGGTGTTAGCAATTCCAGAAGGAGTGAAAGTAGACAAGTCTCCTGGGCTGGATGGAATTTATCGGAGGGTTCTTTGGGAAGCTAGTGAGGAGGTAGCAGAGCCTTTGGCTTTGATATTTGAGTCATCATTGTCTACAGGATTATGAGAGATAGGATTTACAATAATCTAGCAAGCAACAATTTGATTTCAGATAGTCAACATGGTTTTGTCAAAGGCAGATTGTGTCTCACAAACCTCATTGAGTTTTTTGAGAAGGTGACCAAGCATGTAAATGAGGGTAGGGCAGTTGATGTAGTATACATGGACTTCAGTAAAGCCTTTGATAAGGTTCCACATGGTAGGCTGTTGGAGAAAATGCAAAGGCATGGAATTGAGAGTGATTTAGCAGCTTCGATTAGAAACTGGTTTTCTGAAAGAAGGCAGCGAGTGGTGGTTGATTGAAAATATTCAGCCTGGAGTCTGGTTACTAGTGGTGTGTCACAAGAATCTGTTTTGGGACCACTGCTGTTTGTCATTTTTATAAATGACTTAGACGCAGGCATCGGTGGATGGATTAGTAAGGTTGCTGATGACACTAAAGTCGACGGAGTAGTGGACGGTTTGGAAGAATGTTACAGGTTGCAGGGGAACTTGGATAAACTGCAGAATTGGGCTGAAAGGTGGCAAATGGAGTTCAATGCAGCTAAATATGAGGTGATTCACTTTGAGAAGAATAACAGGAATGCAGAGTACTGGGTCAATGGAAAGATTCTTGGTAGTGTGGATGTGCAGCGGGATCTTGGAATCCATGTACATAGATCCCTGAAAGTTGCCACCCAGGTTGATAGTGCTGTTAAGACTGCATACGGTATGTTAGGTTTTATTGGTAGAGAGATAGAGTTCCCGAGCCGTAATATCATGCTGCAACTATACAAAATGCTAGTGCGGCCGCACTTGGAATATTGTGTACAGTTCTGGTCGCCATATTTTGGGAAGAATGTGGAAGCATTGGAGAGCAGATTTACCAGGATGTTGCCTGGTCTGGAGGGAAGGTCTTATGAGGAAAGGCTGAGAGACTTGGGTCTGTTCTCATTGGAAAGAAGATGGCTAAGAGGGGACTTGATAGAGACATACAAGATGATCAGAGGATTAGATAGGGTAGACAGTGAAAATTTTTTTCCTAGGATGATGACATTAGCTTGTATGAGGGGGCATAGCTACAAGTTGAGGGGTGATAGATTTAAGACAGATATCAGAGGGCAGGTTCTTTACTCAGAGTGATAAGGGTGTGGAATGCCCTACCTGCCAATGTAGTTAACTCAGCCACATTAGGGAGAGTTATCAATCCTTGGATAAGCACATGGATGATGATGAGTTAGTGTAGGGGGATTAGCTGAGAATAGTTCACAGGTCGACGCAACATTGATGGCCAAAGGGCCTGTTCTGTGCTGTATTGTTCTATGTTCTATTTCAGATTGAGCAAACAAACAATGCAGATATGGCTTTAAGATGTGCAATAGTTATGATATGAAAAGATTGGCATGGTATAGGGTGTAAAAGGTACTTGATGGCTCAATAGATTGTTTTGTGAAATATGTATCCTAGGATTGTTGGGGCTAGTAACTCATCAGAACCAAGGCACCTTTGAGTCTATTTTATTTAACCCCTTTCTCTTCACTGCACTACTATATCTTTTCCATAAAATGTTATACTAGATAAAATTACCTCCAATTTTATCTTTACTTTCCTCACCACAAAAATGGGGTCCAAGCCCCTTACAATGGCAGCTTGCCCACCTCTCATTGTCCTCATGAAAGTGGTAGTGGGTTGCCTTCTTAAATCTGATCTGCCCTTCCAATGCAGGTATACCCGCAGTACCATGAGAAAGGGTGTTCCAGGAACTTTGACCAGGATTCAGTGAAGGAATGGTTTAACAGTTGCAAGTTAGGATAGAGTGATTTTGGGCTTGGGGTTAGGATAGCAGCAATAGGAGGATGCAGAAACCTACAGGTTGTATGACTGGATCTCATGATTACCTTTCCTGGATGCTTCTTCCTCAGGGCTTTGCCTTTCCTGTACTTGCAGAGTTAATGTAGCACATGTTTCTTCTTGGAGCATTCATTCAAAACAAACCAAGAGAAACATCAGACTTTGTCAGCCAACACATTGCTCAATTATATTAACAAAGTGTCTTGAATGAAATCTGCCAAAAAGGCCTTTGAAGGATGAATGTTAAGAAAACCTAATTGCTGCATACATCAAAATTGGGTGACTCATTTAACCTGTTTATATCACTGTGACAGAGGGGATGGGACCTGGCAGTCCTAGTGTTTTTCCATAAAGGAAGTGTAGGAGGGAGGTAGATCTGATCATCAGCAGTGACAGGGACAACCGTTGCCATGAAAACAGATGAAGATGCTGGAGCTTAGAGACTTGATTCAGCATTAAAATCTCTCGAGCAAAATTTTAGCCTTCAGTTCACCACTGTATTGTGGAGATTTCTGTTGACAGGTATTAGAAATAGACTGTAATGAAATTCTGTGCAGTGATTTTATGCCTTTATATAACCATTTCTGTATGCAATTTAATTGACAGAAAATTGAGAGTCATATTTGTTTGTGACATGGTGGAATAAACTGGATGTGATTGGTAATCTCAGAATCTGATGCAATACCGAAATAGGAATGAGATGTTGTTGAGTGAATTTCAGCTAATCCTGGGATTGAAGTCACTATGACAGAGGAATTACAGCCTGAAGGTTATCTTCGATGTGGCAACAAGTAAACCAAAATCAAAAGGTGCCTCGAACACTTGGCTAAACTTTGTGACATGTGTACTGAGTAGAGGAAAGTGACTGAGATGTATAAATGTTGATATTATCTTATATAGAGAGACATAAGTATACAAATCAGCATAAGCAGAAAGCCTGAAAGAACTGTTCAGGATTCTTGTTCCTTTATGCAACTACTACCTACAAGAACAACAAGGGGTTTCAATTATGATCAGAAAGGTTCTCCCGGGTTGGGAGGGCAATCACCCGGTAAATGAATTCTCATTGATGCTCCCCCTAATTGATCCACTCTGGTCTGAAAATTCCTGATAACGCACAAGGTGAGCAGTCACCATCTCCAGTACCAATATGTGCAATTTGTGGGAGTAAATTGTTGTTTTAAAGTCTCACATAGATCTGAATTCATTTGATCAATCAATGTCTAATTTAGATTTGCCTGAAGACCATACATATCAATGTAAATCCTGTGAGTCTGAACATACATCCAAATCATCTTTGCACAATATGGCAATGGTAGCAGATGTGACAAAATAAAATGTCAGTGAGACAACTTGTACCATGGTCTGTTATGAATGAATACTTATACATTACAGAAATCTTCAATTGGTAACATACTTTATTTTGCAATGACAATGCAGTTTTCTCATTTAGTAGAAACTAATTGCGTGATTGACTTTGTGCTAGAAATCAAATTAAAGTCTCTAGTCCAGCCTCTCACTTCAGTGGAAATGATAAACCACCCACTTCTGCTTCTGTGGTTTATTTTTGAAAAGAGTTAATCAGAAGCTGCCATTTGTTAATGTATTGGATTTCCCCTGTGAGCATGGTAGGATTATCTGACAGATGCCTGGCTCAAGTGCTTGTGAAATTTATTGTTTTTTAAATGGCACATTCCCTTTTACATTTCTCATCTTCTGACTAATGACAATAGAACAAAGATGTAATGAAAGAAGATTTGAACTTGCATTCATATAGGACCTCTGTGATCTTGAGATGTCCTGATGGCTTTGCAACCAATAAAACAATTGATGTCAGTCTTCAAAACAATTTGGTCATTCTCATTTTATCGGAATATCACCACATGATTGATAGGGAAATGCTAAGATACTAATTATAGTAATCAAAATCAGTAATTTTGAATTTGAGAATGAAACAATATCCAATTTCAGTTGCTGTATATGTCACAAGATGGAATTTCCATTCACTTGCACCACTACTAATCCAAGTGGAAACAGCCAAACCTGGGCAAAAATTCAAGGAATTTTCAATATAAATGAGATACATCCAAAATACCTTACTTCCTGTTGTCCGTGCTTTGACCAGTTACACATTTAAAACACTTTATCCAAGTGCTCAGTTTGTGGTTCAATGCAATTTTATTCACAAAATATTCCTTATTAAAAATGCTACGTAAGCATTTCCCAAATTCCCACAATATTTACTATCTGTCCATCTGAGAAATGATATTATCCAGAATGATCCTCATTTTTGAGCTGGGCCATTTGAATCTCCTTCCTCTATGCCATAGGGTTACCTCTCTTCCATGAAGGTAGGCCCTGCAGATCAGGGCTGAGCTTCTCCTGGGTTTTCATGGGTTGCCGCATGGTCTTCTGGTGTGAGTCTAGTTGAGTCTACGCTGAGGGGGTAGCTTCCAGATGTGTGCTTCTTTCCTCCCTCATCCCTGACCTTCCAGCATGATCTGTGGCCTTTGGCCAAAGGGGTCATCAGATAGGATTCTAAACGGTGAGAAAATTCATAAAGCCAAAGTACAAAGGGATCTGGGAGTGCTAGTCCAGGATTCTCTAAAGGTTAACTTGCAGGTTGAGTCCGTGGTTAAGAAAGCAAATGCAATGTTGTCATTTATCTCAAGAGGGTTGGAATATAAATGCAGCAATGTACTAATGAGACTTTATTAAGCTCTATGTAGGCCCCATTTAGAATACTGTGTCCAATTTTGGGACCCACATCTCAGGAAGGACATACTGTCACTGGAGCATGTCCAGTGGAGATTCACATGAATGATCCCTGAAATGGTAGGTCTAACATATGATGAATGGCTGAGGATCCTGGGATTGTATTCATTAGAGTTTAGAAAGTTGAGGGGAGATCTAATAGAAATTCACAAGATAATGCATGGCTTAGAAAGGGTGGTCACTGGCAAATTGTTTCTATTAGGTGGGGAAACTAGGACCCATGGGCACAGCCTTAGAATTATATGGGTCAATTTAGAATGGAAATGAGGAGACATTTCTTTCGCCAGAGAGTGATGGTCCTGTGGAATTCATTGCCACGGAGTGCTGTGGAGGGCAGGATGTTAAATGTCTTCAAGGCAGAGATTGATAAATTTATGATGCAAGGAATTAAGGGCTACAGGGAGAGCATGGGTAAGTGGAGTTGAAAAGCCCATCAGCCATGATTGAATGGCAGAGTGGACTCGATGGGCCAATTGGCCTTACTTCCACTCCTATGTCTTATGATCTTAAATCATCCAATAGGGTCATGCCAAAACCCTTTACTGTTGCTATGCCAGGAGGTACATTATGCACATACTCAGACTGGCAGTCAAGGTGCCAGAAAGTCTGGCTGATACTTCTCCCAATCACAACTCTTGGGCTTTTTGTAACTAGTTCCTCATAAACGTACATGATCTCTTTGATGTTGGTTTCCACGGTTCTCTGTAGCCAATAGCTGCTGGCTGCGATTCAATTTAACTTGGCCAATTTTATCTCAGGTCCGATTTCTCAGAATGTGAGTCAATTTAGAATGTCCAATTTTGGGACTGTGATCGCTTGACCACATTCTATATTTTTGATCCATTTTACACATTTGTTCAAGGTACTTTTTTTAAAAAATCAGAATCTCCCAATCCCTCTCCCTTACAAAACCAGGCAAATGTCAACTTGATTGCAATTGCAGGTTTCCGTTGACAGTGCTGGCTCAGGAAAGCTCTTCAAACTGCATTCATTTTCTTAGATGCATTAAGAGGCACACTTATTGGCTTTTTGGATCAAAGAGTATGTAATTTATTAGTCAAGTGTACACCAATGAAGCTATTATTAAGCAGTAGGTTTAATTTTATAAAGTCAGTTTAAGTGATCTTAAATCAGATAATTTATGAGGCAAGACTGAAGATCCTTATTAAAAGACCCTTATTTTCAACTATTGAAAATACCACACCAGGTCGTCACTCCCCAATACAGTTGCGATAATTTTTAAATACAAACAAAAATGATCTACTATTCTGCTATAAAAAGAGAAACTTAGTAGATATGGTAGCATTTTTGAGAGAAAGCAGAGTCAATGTTTCAGGTCTTGTGACCATTCTTAAGTTCTGAAGATTCCATGACTTGCTTGGGCTCAAGCTCCCTGTAATAGGGACACCTGGGAGATTCCCACATAGAATCTTTAAGACAACCACCAGATTAGAATATCAACACCAACATGCAAATCTGATTAGACAACGGACTTGCATTTTAGTCACACTTAAGCTCCTGTTGGTCTCAAGTTAACAAAATCTAGATGAGAACGGTTCTACATCTAAAGTCGAAAAGCATTTAATCTGTGGTTAAGCAAGATAATTAGTTGAGACAAGACCATTACTTCAGGTAGAATTGTAATGGTTGTTTCATGCATTAATGATTCCTCAGCAGACTTCAAGACATCATAAGCACATAATTAATAAAACTTAATTTTAATTTGATTTACTTTGAATTGAATGTTTATAAGTTGCATCTGATGCTCATATGTGTGTTGGAACATATGCACCTGGCATAACATACTCACTCTCATCTGTGAAAATGGATTGTGTGTAAATTAAATTGAAGAGACAGCTTGTACAACTGAAAATGTCCTATCCTTAGCTGAGACTCACTTTTCCTACAGGCAGAAGAAAATCAGGCCTACCCATCAGACACGTCTTTTCCATTGAAGATCCACCTAATTTACTTTTAAGGCAGGCTTTTAAATGAGTCCTTTACCATTCGGCTATAACAGGCTGGAGGTTACTTGAAAATTCAAAATGGGGTTTTATCTGGTTCAGAGCACACCAAGGTCAATTTGCATGCGCAAATCAGCAGAGGGTTTATTTTATTTATTCTAACATTTATTACTCTTACTAACTCCCAATCCTGAATGGTTTGGTGGGCCATTTCAGAGGGCTGTTAACAGTCAACCACACTGTGAATCTGGGGTCACATGTAGGTCAGACCGGGTAAGGATGGCAGATTTACTTCCTTGAAGCACATAGTGAACTGTATAGGACTTGTAATCATTATTAACGAGCTGAGAATTTTTATTCCAGTCATATTAATTATTTGAATGTCACATTTTTCAGTTGCAGAAATGGGTTTTGATGTCATGTCACAAAAATACAGTAATATTACCATGGACACTAGAACCTGTTATAAATCTGGCCACACAAGATTAATGTAGCCCACTTTCTGCTCATTCTCATCTATACTTGGTATGTACCCACTTCTCATTAGCATCTACCCACATCAAGCTCCACCTGTCACACAAAACATGGCTGATTCTCAGATCTTCCTATATTGTGAATTGTTGGTTGATACCTGCAATTCACCAGTTAAGTTCAAAGTGGTTCAGGTCATAGGAACATAGAGTTATAGAGATGTACAGCATAGAACCAGACCCTTCTGTCCAACTCGTCCATGCCGACCAGATATTCTAAATTAATCTAGTCCCATTTGCCAGCACTTGGCCTATGTCCCTCTAAGTAAAAGGTAAAACCAAGGACTGCAGATGCTGGACACCAGAGTCTAGATTAGAGTGGTACTGGAAAAGCACAGTAGTTCAGGCAGCATTTGAGGAGCAGGAAAATCGATGTTTCGGGCTAAAGCCTTTCATCAGGAAGGGATTTTGCCCAAAACATCGATTTTCTCCTCGGATGCTGCCCGAACTGCTGTGCTTTTCCAGCACCACTGTAATCTAGAACCATATCCCTCTAAACCCTTCTTATTCATATACCCATCCAGATACCTTTTAAATGTTGAAATTGCACCAGCCTCCACCACTTCCTCTGGCCCTGAAGGTTCACTTTGGTGGATACCACAGAAGTACCAGCAGCTTTGTGACTATTTTGAGCTGAATTTGTATATTAACTCCACTTTTTGTGAAATAAAACTATAATAGATGTGGGAAAGTGTGTGCATAACTTGCCTTTAAGAAGGTTCACTTTAATAATATCATGTATGTATACAATGTTTCAGAATTGCCTGTCAGCTGGCTTACTGTGGATTTACAAGTCAACTTACACAAAAATCATTTGTTTTTTTGGAATGTCTGCTTCATAACTTTTGTTTATCATTGTTTTAAATGAAATAATCCACAGAGTTAAATCCATCCCTGATGAGTGATTGATTATTGAATGTTTGTCATTAAAATACCATGATGGCAGCAGTGGGATAACATCATACTCAAGGCACTTATTGTGCTTCAAAGTCTATTGTTGTGAAAATGCTAGAGTTCGTTAGTAAGAAAGAAATAACAGGACATTTAGAAAATCTTAACACAATCAGAATCAACACGGATTTGTGAAAGAGAAACTGAATAATTTGCTCGAGTTCTTTGAGAGTATAACAAGCAGAGTTGATAAAGGTGGAACAGTAGATGTATTTAGATTTTCAGAAAGATTTGAGAAGTCACCAAATGAAAAGATTATTGCACAAGATAGGAGCTCAAGGTAGTGGTAGTAATGTATTAATGTTACTTGAGGATTAGTTCACACACAGAGGACAGACAGTCGGGAATTAAGGATCTTTTTTCAGGGTGAAAAAAATGTAGCTAGTGGCATACCACAAACATTAGTCCTGGGTGTTGGTTAGCTCACTTGACTGGACGACTGGTTTGCAATGCAGAATAATGACAACAACACAATTCAATTCCTGCCCTGGCTGAGGTTACCATGAAAAAGTCTCCTGCTCAACCTCTTCTCTCACGTGAGGTTAAACCACCACCAGTCTTCTCTCTGTAATGAGAGAGGAGGACATGGTGATTATATCTTTAGTCCTAAAGCTTCCATTATGCTTTACCCATATTAATGAAATGGGGGAGGGGACAGTGTATATCCAAGTTTACTCATATACCAAAATAGGTAGCAGGATATGTTTTGATGAGGATATAAGGTTATTGTAAGAGGGATGTGGATAGGTTGGGTGAGTGACGGAGTTTAATGTAAGGAACTGTGAGGTCACGCACCTTAAGAATCAAACTGAACTCAAATGGAGAAAGACTCCCAAAAAAAAAGTGCAGCAGAAAAGAATCTGGGTGTTCTGGTGCATGAATTACAAAATATTAGCAATTAATTAAGAAGGCAAATAAAATTTTGGCTGTCATTTTTGGATTTAAAAAAAATGGAAGTCAGAATGCACTTGGTGTACTGTGTAAAGTCTTGGTCCATGATTTGAAAAAGGATAAATTGGAATTCAAGACAGTTGAGAAGTGATTCACTAGGCTGATTCCTGTTATGAACAAATCAAATGAAAAACTACAGCAAAAGTTTACACTAGATTTGCCACTGATTGAATACATGCCTCAGGTTGTTTCGATTGGTTCTAAACATCTTGACATTTACTGTAATGATCTTAGGGTCTGTCAGTTAATTTTAAGCTTCTGGTTTTAAATCCAGGATTCTAACAATTTCATAGAAAGTTTAGTCTTTGTTGGTCCATTATATTTTATTCCCTTCACACAAGTTCTAATAACTGTCCAGTCACTTTGAACAGTGCGATGTCTATCACAAGATTCACTGAATAAAATATGCATTCACCATTCCTTACCTTGTTGTACACGTAGTCACATTCGGGTTTGTTGATTAATTCATGTATACATCCCTGATGGGACACCACATAGTCTCTATTGTGACTTGAAAGCACTTCAAGTGCATGGTGTGTTTTGGGTCTGGGCATGGCTCTTTGTAGCAGCATCAGCCTGTCTCTAGCCCATTGCCTTTGACACTGCTTTCCTATCCCTGTTTTATAAAATTGATCAGAAACCCAACATTTCTCTGGTGCATGCTGAAGGCCAAACCTTCTACATGCCTTGCCATTTCTATAGTAGCTTTTATGACCACAGACCTTCCAAACCATGTTATAACCAATGAAGTACTCTTGTAATGTACTCAATCATGTAATGTAGGAGACCTGAAAGTGAATTTGCACAGTGAGCTCCTATGGACAACAATGTAATAATCATTAAATAACCTGCCTTAGTCATATTGATGGAGAGATATTACCTTGGACACTAGGGAGACTATACTGCACTTCAAAATAGCATCTTAAAATTTCTTACATCCATCCGAGTGTTCCAATGCAGCCTTAGCTAAATATTTCAGAAAGTTAGCATCCCTCACAGTAAAGTATTCGTTGAGTATTGCAATGCAGTATCAGCTTTGATGTTTTTTTGGGACTTCGATCCACAATCTTTGACTGAATGGTATAAGTGCTCCCAATAGAACCACACTGATTTATTTGGGTTTTTCCAAACTGGAGAAAGGAAATTGATGTAACAAATTTCATCATAACTGAGGAAAGCCCTCAACCATAATGCTAAAGTTTGCAGAGGAATTGGAAATCCCAACAGCATGACTTTTAGAATAGTAATTAATCTGCTAATTTCAAAAAACCTTTTCAATCGTTGATAAATTAACATAACAAACTAGCTCTATAAACTTCCTGTTCATAGTATCACCACTTCTTTTCTTTCACGATATATTAAGAGCATGAATATTTGATAACAATGATATAAAATTTTAAAAATACTTTTTAAGTTGCAATATGGCCAGGATATTAATTTAATTAAGAATCTGTCCATTCTATAACCTTTTATTCTAGCTAACAGTGATAAATGATCTAAAATTGGCTCATATTACAGGTGATAATTTTGAGTAATTGATGGGAGAACATTTTCATAATACTTAGCAATTATTGACTTGAATAGTTTCAATTGCAGATACCTGGTTCTACCTGTTATCCAGTAATCTAAGAGAGTTTCATTGAGAAACGCCTCGGGTTTTCTTTGATATTTTTGTCTCTTACAGAAATTGATCCAATTGATGTATATACATGAGGCTCATACTCATAAAATAATTGTTCTAGTTACCCAGCTATTTCAAGATGACCCAAATGTTTCCCTCCACATTTTGTTTGTAATTACAAATCAAGGGTCTCAATGATGTATACTTTGAGAGAGTGTGAGTGAGTTAGTGATAAACATTTTACCTTCAACTTAGCACACTTGTCAGTCTGACAGGTTTGATGCCAACCAGATATCCCAAATTAATCTAGTCTCATTTGCCAGCCCATATCTCCCTAAATCTTTCCTAATCATATGCCCATCCAGATGCCTTTTAAATGTTGTAATTGTACCAGCCTCCAACACTTCTTCTGGCTGCTCATTCTACATACACACCACCCTCAGAATGAAAAAGTTGCCCCTTAGATCCCTTTAAAATCTTCCTGCTCTCATTTTAAACCTATTCCCTTTAGTTTTGACTCTCCCACCTTGGTGAAAAGACCTTGGCTATTCGACTTATCCATGCCCCTTATGCTTTTATAAACCTCTATAAGGTCACCCCTCAGCGTCTAACACTCCAGGGAAAATAGCCTAATCAGCATCTCCCCATTGCTAACATCCTTGTAAATATTTTCTGATCTCTTTCAAGTTTCACAATCCTTCCTGTAGTTGGGAGACCAGAATTGCACACAATATTCCAAATGTGGCCTAATGAGTGCTCTGTACAGCTGCAACATGACCTCCCAACTCTTATACTCAATGTACTGACCAATAAAAGCAAACTTACCATACACCTTCTTCACTATTCTATCTACCTGAGACTCTATTTTGAAGGAGCTATGAACCTGCACTCTGAGGTCTCTTTGTTCAGCAACACAACCCAGGACCTTATCATTAAGCATATAGGTCCTGCCCTGGTTTCATTTTCCAAAATGCAGTAATCTCACATTTATCTAAATTAAATTCCATTTCAAGTCTTCTCAGCACCTCATAGATTTCATTTAAGTCATCTCGGACTCTACTAAAATCAAGAGGTTATGGGTCTAGCCTGTCTAGCCATTCCTCAAAAGGGTATCTACTATTCCAGGTCTGATAAGCCTTCTCTGAACTGCTTCCTATGCATTAACATCCTTCCATACATATGGTGACCAGTACCGTATGCAATTGTTCAGATGTTGTCTCACCAATGCCCTGGATAAAATGAAATATAATCTTGCTACACTTGAATTCAATTCCCCTTTCAATAAAACACAACATTTTATTAGATTTCCTGATTACTTGCTGTGCCTGCATACTAACTTATGTGATTCATGTAGTAGCACTCCAAGATCACTGCAACCTTTCATCATTTTTTATTCTTTCTGCCAAAATGGGCAATTTTACACATTAAAATCCATTTGCCAGATCTTTGCCCAATCATTTAACTTACCTATATCCATTTTTAAGCTTCATATCTCCTCTTCACAACTTACTTTCCTATCTATCTTTATGTCATCAGCAAAGTTAGGTACCATACTTTTGATTCCTTCATCGAAGTCATTTACATACATTGTAAACATGGTGAACTTAGCACTGATCCGTGTGCCACATTAGTCATGACATTTTGACAGCCTGAAGAAAAGTAATATATTTATTCCTATTTCTATTTGCGTTAGTCAGCCAATTTTCGATCTACATCAATGTATTACAACCAATACTTTCAGCTTTCATTTTCCACAATAATCTTTAATGTGGCATCTTACCAAATGCCTTTTGGAAATGAGGTAGTCGGTGAGCTGGAGTTTCATTTTTGGACAGTAGACATTTGAAAGACATCATCAAGGATTGGTCAACAACCTTAGTGTTGTGAAGTATCCAGACTTTGTCAAGTCTAAGAGAGAGAAGACTTAGACCTTTTGTTTGAACAAAGTATGGATGGAAAACTTGAAAGGGTGGAATGGAGCCAGACATTTGGCTTAAAAGGCAGACTGGTTCCAGATATTGCTGCTCTAGCTGAGTGGTCAACAATCACTGAAGATTACAGAAGGAAGGAACATCAATGGAGTGAGGGAGTGACTGCAGATCCATGCCCTATGTAAAGTGATTTGGAGGCTTGGTGTAAGTGTATCATGGGTGTTTTATTTGTCATTTTGTCGAGGTTGGGGTTATTTTATGCTTTTTGATTGTAGGCAAAGCAATTCAAGGTTAATATTTGTGCTTTAACAAAGCAACAATCTTCCTTTCTTCTGATATGTAAATATGTACACAGTGTGCTTTCTTTCTTTTCAATAACATCATCCTTCTTTCTTCTTATTTGTTTCTAAATATCATTCTATCTCTATTTTTACCATTTATAATTATTTTATAATTATTATATAACCATAATCAATAAGTTAATCAATGTTCAATAAAATTCTTGTTTTAACATATTCCTGGGTATTGTCACTTATTCCTGTTATGACCAGAGTCCAGCTCACAACCTTGTTAAAACTGTGGATAGACCCTCACACGAGAATACTGAACACAACAGTAGTCAGGCTATCCCACAGTTAGTGGACAAGTGCTGGACCCAGTGTGGTCTCAAATAATGAAGACCAGAAAGATTGATAGCTGATGCCTGATCAGTTGATGCCAGCTGTACTGACAATAAAGATTTGCAGTGGATTTCAGGTACTCTGGGGTTAGGTACTGTCTGGGATTAGAGGAGAGTTTAATTTTAACTCTGTTGCTCATCAAAGATGAGTGACAGCGAATTGGCAGCCTGTTTCATATAATGCCCATTTTATTATCCAGTTGCAAAATGACATTGCACCAATGAACTATCACATATGTTTAGAGTAATCAAAGTTAATTTCCGTTCTTGAGAAAATTATCTAAGGCCACTACCTGTGATCACTATACAGCAACCCCTGTTGGAATGTTTGAATGGAAGCAGAGCGGAGCAAGATTGGACTAGGCTGTGAGAACCTTAACGTTGTTAGCTAAGTTTCAATGCTTTTGTTCACTTGAGAGCTGTTATTTCCCGAGCGAAACTTAATCCACCCAGTGCCAATGTCTTCAGGAGAAAGGGAGACAAGTAGAACAAATTGACAACTGCATGGAAAGAATCTGCTTTTCTGTTAATGCTGAAAAAATTGAGCTGGCTTATATAAAAATTAGTAATTATGTTTCTTTTTCCTGTTATTGCATAGACCTGTATAATGCATTGTAATTTACAACACATGAACAAAATCTTTTGTCCAACAGTTCTTGTGGTGCTTATTCTCCATACAAGTCTGCGCTAACCTCATTTCATCTCATACTATCAACACTTCTTTTTACCTCCCAAGTGTGTGTGTGTGTAGTTTTTTCTTGTAATTGTGTTTATACAGTTTACCTCAAATATCCCATGTGGTAGTGAGTTCTGCATTCTTACAACTACGTAAAAAAAGCTTCTCTTCAGTCCCTAATCAGACTTAATGGTTACTGTCTTATATTGGTGCACCTACTTTTTTTAGGACTGACCCACAAATGAAAATGTAAAACATACAAAATATATAGAATGATGAAAAATCATTTGGTCAATTTAGTTCACCTTTATGTGCATCATTGTAAAAGCAAAGAATGCAGGTGCATTAGCCCTATGGGAGGATTCTTACCTAGTAGACAGATAGATTCACTAGATTCTCGGTCCTGCTGATAGTGCGGGGTTTTTTTTCCCTTGGAGCTTTTTCTGCCTCATTGCTTCTGCAGTCTTTCTGTCACTCTACTGACTGACTTATTCAGGAGTCTGCCTTAGTCTTAAAAAGCAACCCTTCAAAGATTTGGCAGAGGTCATAGGAATTTGTCAACATCCACGTATCTCCTGATTAACCAGGGATGGCCAAAGAATGGAGTATTGTTTAGGATCAATTCAAACAACTAGCTATTCCATATACTTGAATCACCACTTTTGCCTACAAACAGGCGACACAGCATGGATTTGTTTTCAAAAGCTATTTCCTTTCAGACAAAGTTAAGCCCAAACACATTCAATCCTCTTCTGTGTGACTCTATTCATGAAATAAATTATCAGCATCAGGAAAAGTGAGCTGGAGTAAGAAATGAGACTGAAGGACTTGTTAATGAGTGAAAAGCTGTCAAAAGCTTGCTGTAGAAAGGATACGGATTCTGATCTGAAGTAAAAGTACGACGACAAAGTTCTTTTACTGATAGTTTTCAGCATAGACTGCAATGACTGAATATCAAGCAGAAAAACAAATATATACATTGCAATATAAGCATCACTTTCTTGCTGTTTGTAAGAGTTTGCTGTGCACTAATTCCGAAAGTGGCTGCAGTTGAATAGCACTTCATTGGTTAAAAGGCACTTGAGACATCAAAAAGCTAAATAAATACAAGTCTTGATCTTTTTAGCTCATGTACAGTAAGAGAAATATTTGGAATAACAGTGTTGGAAAAGGAAATTTATTAAATTGTTTACAAAACAATTAGCAGCAAATAAAGTGACATATGGTCTTTCTGTTATGCTGCAGGCTGTGCTGAATTGTAAAAGGGAGCAGGGTTGCTGTCCGTAGACAACTGGTCGAGGTCTGGATCTTTGTCCAAGTAACTCTCCCCTATCCTGTGATATCACGGTGTTCAAAGCTCAGACTTCAACTCATCAACTCTGAAACAGTTTCTCAAATAATCAATGTTTGCTCCTGATATAGTCATGTTGAACCACAATGGGGTTCAAATAGGTATATAGGTACAACACATCATCTGGCCCTGCAGCTCTATTTCATATACTTAGTTCTGAATCTGTTGTTTTAAAAAATTCTACTAGTTTTTTTACTTTGTAATTCTGTAAATTTACCCTCAATCTAAAGATAACCGATAATATATAGTCAAATTAGCAACTAAGACCAACCAATAAACTTACAGTTTTCCTGTGATGTCATGCTGCCTTTGCTTTGCGCTGGACCCCGATCCTGGGCTTCACTTTATCCTTCAGCCTTACAAACTAGCAAGCAGAAACACACCTTTCCTTCTGCACCAAATCTCCACACTGCCTCCAAATTCCCAAAGTCGATCCTCGTTGGGCTGTCTTTCACTCCAGATGTGATTTCTCCTTCCTGACTCTGTGAAGCTTACTGATCATGCGTTTTCAACGAACCTCTTATATGGTCAAAAATCACATGACACCGGGTTATAGTCCCACAGGTTTATTTGAAACCCCAAGCTTTCGGAGCTCCTGCACCATCCTCAGGGGCTGAGGTGAACCAGGATGATCCACACTAGCTAAGCTTCAATAGTAATCAGCACCTCTTGAGGCCCTATTGCTGGCTTCAGGTGACTGATACAGCTACCTTATTAACTTTTTCACTAGACTATTTAAATTTAAAAGCAGACATAAAAGAAAGATTTACCAGTTCTATTCCTGTGCTGCCTGCCTAGTCCCCGATCTGCACACTCACTTGAGTCTCACTCTGGATGTCATCTCTCCTTCCTGACTGTGTGAAGCCTTGCTTTGTCTGGCATTGTGTGGCACTTAGCACTTGCACTCCACAGGCCAAGCCTGGATGTTGGCCAGGCCTTGCTGCATTTCGAGTTGCTGAGGAGATGTAATGCTGTTGAACATTGTGCAATCATAGATGAACATCCCTACTTTTGACCTTAGGATAAAGGGAAGGTCATTGGTGAAGCAATCAGAGACAATTGGACCAGGTCACGGCCCTGATTCCCAATGGCTACAGCTTTATTAGAGCTCTTTGATGGTCAAATGCTACACTGATGTCAAAGGCACTCAGTCTTATCTCACCTCTGGAGTTTAGCTCTTTTGTCCATGTTTGAACCTGGGCTGTAAAATGTTTAAGAGTTGTGTGGACTTGTCAACACCCAAACTGAGCATTGGTGAGCAACTTCTCCCTTTGTAACTGCCACATTGCCATTGTTGATAACTGCTTCCATCACTTTGCTGAGTATTGAGTATAGATTTATAGGATGGTGATTAACCAGTTTGGAATTGTCTTGCTTTTTGTGGACAGGACAATTCTTGGTCATTTCCCACATTGTCAGGTAAGTGCCAGTGTTGCAGCTGTACTTGAACAGCATGGCTAGGTATGCTAATACTCGAGCATAAATGTTGAGTACTATTGCAAGAATGTTGTCTTTGCTCATTGCCTTTGCACTATGTAGTGCCTTCAGGTGGTTTGTGAATCAGATTGACTGAAGATTGGCGTTGTGAGCTGAGGTCCTTAGGAAGAAGCCGAAATGGATTACCTATTTGACACTTCTGACTGAAGATAGCTGCAAATATTTTAGCCTTCTCTTTTGCATTAATGTAGTAGTCCCTCCCATGATTGAAGATTAAGGATACTTGTGCAGCTTCCACCTCCTGTTAGTTGTTTAATTGCATGCCATAAGTCACAACTGGATGGGGCAGGACTACGGACCTTAATCTGTTCTAGTGTTTGTGTGGATATGTCTATTGCATACTACTTATGTTGTTTGGCAGCCAAGTAGTCCTGTGTTGTAGCCTCACCACATTTGTTGATATGCTTAGTGCTGTTCTTGGCATACCCTCCTACATTCTTTGTTGAACTAGGGTTAATCGCCCAGCTTGATGGTAATAATAGAGTGGGGGAATTTGCCAGGCCATGATTACAGCTCGTTCATTAATAACCTAAAGCTTTTGTTCATGTAGTCATCTTCAGTGAAGCCAGACAGATAGTCTTGTCATACAAGTTGGCTAATTTGGTTGGAATGTCGTTATCTGCAATATCATAGCTTGCGGTTCATCTGGCAACATTACATAACATCAGGCATACATTGAGAAAGTCATTAGTGTCAGTCTCTGTAAAAATATATTTCTCATTTTTGTTACATTTTTAAGTTTTATTTTATTGCTAGAGGTAGGATTTGAGTTTTAAAATATTTGGGTCACAGAAATAGCTGAGCTAATTGTCAAACACAAGCACATTAACTCACAAACTGTACCATTCATGTCTACATTATCATTCATCTACTTATAGCTTCCTTGGGCTATACAAAGGAGTAGTGCTTTCTACCTTGGTGCTTTCCATCCTACGCATTCATGTAATCTGCTGCTTCTTTTCAGAATAAACCACAGAGGCTCTGAGTACCCATTAAGAATTTCCCATGATTAAAGTGGTTTCTGAGATAGGCCTGCTGCCTTTGCAAATCTGGAGGAACAGACTGATTTAGGTTACTTTCTTGACAGAAGATAAGACATGGAATAGGGTCCAGTAGACCACTGTAAATACGCTGTTGTCTGTAGCGAAGACATCATTACATACCGGACATTGTCAAATTGAGCCTGTCCTTATTCCCAATCACTGTGTCACCATGGTCATTGTCAAGCTCTATTACAGCAAAAGACATCACTAAAAGCCTCTGTCAATTGGGCTCACTATTCAAGCAAGCTAGGAAGTTGTCTTGTCCAAGGAAAAAAAAATATTGCAGCCAAAGTTTTGTTTGGCAACATTCCAGATGTTTCAGACAAATGCACAATGTTCTTGTCATTATCACTTATTCCAAGGCTGCATTCTCCAAACTAGTCGTAAAATTATTCGGCACACGTACTCCATTAATCTCATATACTCCAAAAGTATTCTTTTCACAGAGGGCCTTACCTTCACCACCTGTGTTTGGAGACAAGTTTACCTTATAGTCACAGGCATTTTGCTCCTCTCAAACTGTTCTCATCTGCTCACTTATCGATTTTTCTAACTACCCTAAAGTGAGAGCCTCCTCACTATGTTAGCATTTTTGCTTCAAAATTTCAGAATGGCATGTTTTGAATAAGGAGCCATTCCTGCCAGAACTGACGTTGTTGCTGACTATTATCAGTGGTTTACTGAAAACAGATATGGTATTTTAGCTTCTGTTGCGACCACTCTGAAGACATGCAGACAACTGTGCCTTCTTATGCAATGTGATGTATTTACTCCTGGATCCTATGAAGATAGGTTATTGAAATAAACAATTAAATTAATGTAAAGATGTTTCTCAAGCAATACTTCTGAACTAAAATTTATAAACCCATCAAAGAATAGACTAAATTAACTATTATCTTTCTATATTATAGTTAGGAAATACCTTTAACTGTGTTATACTTCCATGGGATGAGGACCTTGCTGTCAAGGTCAGTATTTGTTGCCAACTTTAATTGGTGAGTCTCCTCTTGAACTGCTGCAGTCTTGTGCTGTAAAGACACCCACAGTGCTGTCAGGGAGTGAGTTCCTGGATTTTGGCCTAAGTCAGTGAAGGAGTATCATGATATAATTCTGAGTCAGAATTTGTGTACAAAGTTAAAAATCACACAACACCAGGTTATAGTCCAACAGTTTTATTTGGAAGCACTAGCTTTCGGAGTGCTGCTCCTTCATCAGGTGATTTTTAACTTTGTGCACTCCAGTCCAACACTGTCACCGCCAAACCAGAATTTTGTATGGCTTAGACAGGAACTTTCAAATGTTGTTACTGTCATGCATCTACTGACTTTCTAGGTTATGGAGATCACAAAATTTGAAGTTGCTGTTGATGGAATCTCAATGTGCTGCTGTGTGCATCTTGCTTATGGTGTACACTGCTAACACTCTTCATCAGTAGCGGAGGGAGTAATATGCCAACCAAGAATCTCCTTTATCCAAGTCAGTGTTGATAAACTTGATAGTTGTTGGGGCTGATAAGTGAGGAAAGTGTTCCATTGGTATGCTTTCCTTTGTTGGTCAGAGTATTGAGTACAGGTGTTGGGAGGTCATGTTGTGGCTGTACAAGACATTGGTTAGGCCACTTTTGGAATATTGCAAGCAAAGGGTTCAGAAACGATTTACAAGGATGCTGTCAAGGTTGGAGGATTTCAGCTATAGGGAGAAGTTGAATAGGCTGGGGCTGTTTTCCCTGGAGCGTTGAGGCTGAAGGGTGGCCTTCAAGAGTTTCATAAAATCATGAGGGGCATGGATAGGATAAATAGACGAAGTCTTTTCCCTGGGGTGGGGGAGTCCAGAATTAGAGGGCTTAGGTTTAGGGTGAGAGGGAAAAGATATAAAACAGACCTGAGGGGCATTTTTTTCATGCAGAGGGTGGTACATGTATGGAATGAGCTGCCAGAGGAAGTGATGGAGGCTAGTATGATTACAACATTTAAAAGGCATCTGGATGGGTATATGAATAGGAAGGGTTTAGAGGGATATGGGCCGGGTGTTGGCAGGTGGGACTAGAATGGTTTGGGATATCTGGTCGGAATGGATGAGTTGGACCGAAGGATCTGTTTCTGTGCTGTACATCTCTCTGACTCTATGACATTCAAAACTTGTGTCTTTTGGAGGTGGACAGTCTCTGGGGAATCAAGAAGTGAGTTTCTTGCCTTAGAATTCACAGCCTCTGACCTGCTCTGGTGACACAACATGTAAACAGCTGGTCCATTCAAATTTCTAATGATTTGTGTAGGAGGGTGAAGTAGTTCAGATAAGGAGGTATCCTAAAGAAGTAATAGTTTTATTTATGGCTATTTCCTGTTGACGGGCATCCCTTCACTATGTCCATTGATCCACATGGAGATGTACTCCTAGGCAATCAGGCTGCAAAACCTTAATCAGCAGTTCTCTCCATATGATCTGTACCATACTGAAGCTGGAGGAAAGAGCCTCATAAAGTTTGCAATAAAGAATCTTTTGATAATAGCTTCAGCATTCATAAAGGACTCTTTCATTGTGAAAGAGCCTCTTTTCACTTACAAACAGAAACCTTGCAATGGGTTTCTCCAGTTGCCTATATTCAAGCTTTTGTGAAGCAAGCAGAGGGGGACTAAATGAGGAATGCAAGGCAGGGCCTAGCTGCATCAGAATGACTTTGAATGTCTGTCAATAAGTGTCCTCATCTGTGGGCAGATCATTGGCAGAAAGCCAGTGATTCTGAAGGTTCTGAATCACAAGCAGCTGAATTGGGTGGAATGCTCCATGTCGAGTTGAGGACAAAATTTTCCCTAATCCAGCATAGTTGCAGTTATTAAGGTCACAAATGCCCATAATGTTTATGCTTCAGGCCTTCTCAGAGCTGCACCTAAGGAGATAAGCATTTTAAACCAATCTGCTATTAGTAGACATATTGTTCATTCAACAAACCATTTGGTCTCCTTCCCGACGTGAACTGACAGTAGCCTGTGCGTTTTACTGGAGTGTCAATATTCCCAACACCCAGGTGGTTATAGATTACACCTAATTGGATCAATGCTTCTCTTTGCACAGTGCTGCTATCTATTGGAAATGGAAAGGCTTCTACTTTACAAATGTGCAGCTCGTTTGCAATTATTAAGGCACATTATACAGGTCAATGCTTGTTTCCAGGCAGCTGTTGCAATGCTTTCATTTTAAGCCAATCCGTAATGCCAGCAGTCCTTGGTCTGCAAAAAGTGTCACCGAGTTGCTAGGCAACCAAAGCTGTAATCTGGAGCTCTGATTTGTGTATGCTGTGTGGCCAGCCGAAAACAGGTAAAATAACGTAGCTCATAACAGCAAAGCACATCATGGATATGTTGAAGGAATATTTCAGGTATTTGGATAAGTCTAGAGCACCCTATCATATAAACTGGCTAAGATGGCAATGATCCATAGTCTACACTTTCCCCCTTTAAATGAACATTGTGGAGGTCAACCAGGCATAGCATGGAGCCCAGGAGGTGCTTGAAGAATCTTTAGGAAGAGAATACATTGAAGATTGAACACTATCCTTTACTTAACTGCATCCTTTTGAAAACATGCTCCCAGCAAGCAATGTTCTCCACTGCCTGGGAGTATTTAGACATTCCTCCCACCCCAACAATGCTTTATAATTCACAACAGGTATACAATTTGACAAAAATAACGTGATAGCCAATTGCCCCAATCACATTGCCACACCATTTGAGATCAATAATGGCTGTTATTTTAAGTAACCGAGACATGTTTTAATGCTTGCTTTGACAAACATGAGCAAACCACACACTCCTGATTTTAGCGCTGTTCCAATATTGCAGAAGATTCTCTAACAAATAGTAAAATGAGTATTTTCAACTGAACCTGAGCTGGGTACAGTGTTGACTTTTTAAATTCATTCCTAGGATGTGGGCATCTCTGGCTGGCCAGCATTTATTGCCCATTCCTCGCTGCCCTTGAGAAGGTGATTGTGTGCTGCCATCTTGAATCACAGTACTCCACCTATGGGTTGACCCACAGTGCTTTTAGGGAGAGAATTCCAGGAGTTTGACCCACCAACAGTGAAGGAACAGTCATATCTCTCCAGGTAAGGATGATATGTGGCTTGGAGGGGAATTGTAGGTGATGGTGTTCCCATGTATCTGCTGCCTTGTCCTTCGAGATGGAAGTGGCCATCTGTTTGGAAGGTGCTATCTGAGGACATTTGGTGAATTTCTGCAGTGCATCTTGTAGATAGTACACACTGCTGCTACTCAGATCAGTGGTGGAGGGAGTGAATGTTTGTTCATGTGGTGCGAATCAGGTGGGTTGCTTTGTCTTGAATGATGTCAAGGTCTTTGAGTGTTGTTGGAGCTGCACCAAAGCAAGTATTCCATCACACTCCTGACTTGTGTCTTGTAGATTGTGGACAGGCTTTGGTGAGTGAGGAATTGAGTTACTTGCTACAGTATTGCTAGCCTCTGACTGCTCTTGTCGCCAGTGTTTATGTGGTGAGTCCAGTTGAGTTTCTGGTCAATGGTAACCCTCAGGTAAATAGTTCAGGATTCAGTGATAGTAACGCCACTGAATGTCAAGGGCTTATGGTTAGATTATCTCTCATTGGTGATGGTCATAGCCTGGCGCTTGTGTGGCATGAATGTTACTTGCTACTTGTTAGCCAAGCCTGGATATTGTCCAGATCTTATTGCATTTGAAAATGGACTGCTTCAATATTTGATGCATCACAAATGGTGCTGAACATTGTGCAATCATTGGCAAACATCTCCACTTCTTACTTATGATGGAGGGAAGGTCATTGATGAAACAGCTAACATGGCTAGGCCTAGGACATTACCCTGAGGAGCTCCTGCAGAGATGTCCTTCTTGGAGCTGAGGTGACTGAATTCCAACAGCCACAACCATCTTCCTCAGTGTCAGGTATGATTCCAATCATCGGAGTGTTTGCCCAATATACACATTGATTCCAGTTTTGTTAAGGCTCTTTGATGTTACACTCGGCTAAATACAGCCTTGATGTCAAGGGATGTCATTCTCACACCACCTCTGGAATTCAGCTTTTTTGTTCACGTTTGAACCAAGGCTGCAATGAGGTCAAGAGCTGAGTGACCCTGGCAGAACGCAAACTAAGCATCACTGAGCAGGTTATCACTGAACAGGTGCTGCTTGATAGTACTGTCAATGACACCTTCCATTATTTTATTGATGACATGTAGATTGTGTATTGAATATAAGATGGGGCACTAGGTGGGTGCAGGATAAGCATTTAAAGGACATTAAATTTATGTATTTTGGACACAGGATAAGTGCAAATATGGCCTTAGTGAGCAAGAGTTGTGAAAGAAATGGCCATGGAAAACGGATGCTGAGCATGGAATGGGGAATGGGCACATGATATCTAGGAGATGGGTGTGAACTGGATGTTGCATATGGAACACAAGATGAAGATGAGCTAGTATGAAGTCATTGTGAAATGGGGCATGAGATGGACACAGGATTTGCGTTTCAAATGGAGCATTAGCCGAAATACATTCCCTCGAGGCTTGCTGCAAATTGAACCCCATCTGAACAATACTGATGAGCTGTGGACAAACGTTGAAGCTTGTCATTGGAAACTTTTGAGAAGTCCAATCTGTATTCCAAATATATACTGGCAATATTGCTGTGGACTCTGAATAACTGAACTAACTTGACTTCAGCTGATGCAGCAATGAGTTTGGGGCAAGTGACTTTTACAGCACAGGCTGGGAAGCAGGAACATTTGCCAAGGTTTAGCTCTTAATAGCCATTAAGTGACTCTTAGTAAGCAGGAATCCTATAAGGACCTGTTTAATGTTGGGAGGAATGCTTTTGAAAGCTTGAGTTGGGCTCACATGTGAACACGACTATAAATTCACAATTCAGTTCCAGCTGATGAATAAATTTCCATTATGACCTGTTCTAACTACCCATCTCTATGACGGCAAGAGTATTGTAATCTAAGTTCAGAAGATAAATATGCTTTACTCCAACTTTTTACTGAAGACAGGATCTGTGGGCCTGGTAATTCACCCTTTATTGTCCAAGTGTAAAAACAGATTGAGAGAGCTGCTGATGTACTTGTTGATGATCTAAATGCTATATTTCCATATGTTAGGAATCAAATAAAAGGAAGCATTATCATTCATGGATTTGCCTATTCATTAACCTTTGAATTAAATTGCTGTTGAAAACAATTTTCTCAGTGACAAACATGTCAAAAGTGAAACACAACTGTTATTTATGATTCAATAATGCATGCTAATGTGTGGCATGTGTCTATTTTATTAATTAGATCTGAACATAAATTGTAAAATTCCTTTTTAATGTAATAGATTTGACCTTGGGGCAATAGGCTGCATGAATAATCCATTAATCTCTCTGACGATTTTGGTTCTTTATGAACTGATTATCTTTAACACTATAAAAGCTACAGCGCAATTTGTTCCAATTGCTTATTTTAAAAAGGATCTTAGGAACTTGACTTTTTTAGTGGCATAAACAATTTATTAGACTCATCTAAAATTCTGTGGTACATAAACTAATTTACTCCAAATTCCATTGACCTATAACACCAATATTTGATGCCTTATGTTGACTCCCAGTCTGGCAAAGCCTTGGGTTTTAAAATTGTCATCTTTGTTTTCATCACCTGCCATAGCCTTGTCCTTCCTTTCTCTGTAACCTCCTTCAGCATCACAACCCTTTGCAATCTCTACATTCTCCAATCCAGGCTTCCCGATACAAATTCTTTCGCCATTGGCTGCCTGAGCTCCAGTCTCTGGAATCTGCTCCATAAACCTCTTCACCCCTCTACCTTTCTCTCCTTATAAGATACTTGTAAAAACCTACCTCTTTGACCATGCTTTGACCTTTCAGGATATCTCGTTGTTCAGCTCAGTGTCACATTGTGTTTTTCAATGCTCTTGTGGAACGCTTTAGGATGTATTATTATGCTTATATTTGTTAAAAAATGCAAACATATTCTGCTGTTGTTGTACCTTACTTTATAGCAATGTCACAAAAGTTGCACGAATATCTTCAAAGAAATGATTCACTGATCCATGACTAGATATTATTTAATAAAGCCACAGGACCAAAAGAGAAAGGTACAGGAGTAGGCTGTTTGGCCCATCAAGCCTACTCAGCTATTCAATAGGATCATGGCTTATTTGACATTCTTTCTGGTGTTTTCCCTGTAACAGTTGATTTCCCCTACTGATCAACAATCTATCTATCTCAGACTTAAATACACACAAGGACTCTATCCACATAGCTTTTTGCGGCAAAGATTTCCAAAGATTCACAAACGTCTGAGAGAAGTAATTCCTCCTCATTTCAATCTTAAATTATCATCTCTTAATTCTGAGACTACACCTTCTGATCCTATAATCTGCCATGACGGCAAACATCCTCTCAGCATTTACCCTATCAAGCTCTTTGAGAATCCTTCATGTTTCAGTCAGATCATCTCTCTGGCTTTGGGGCAGCACGGTGGCCCAGTGGTGAGCACTGCAGCCTCACAGCACCAGTGTCCCAGGTTTGATTTCTTAGACGACTGTCTGTGTGGAGACAGTGTCCAGATGTTTGCATGGGTTTTCTCTGGTTTCCTCCCACAGTCCAAAGATGTGCAAGTTCGGTGGATTGGCCATGGCAAATCGTTTATAGTGTCCAGAGATTTGCAGGTTGGCCATGGGAAGTGCAGAGTTACAGGGATAGGGTCGGGGGTGGATCTGGGTGGGATGCTGTTTGAGGGGTTGGTGTGGACTCAATTGACTAAATGGCCTGCTTCCACACTGTAGGGATTTTATGATTCTCTCATTCTTTAAATCCGAAGGAGTAGAGTTCCAAACTTTTGCTCATAAGGCAATACCTCTAGACTAGGGATCATTCTTGTCAACCTTCTCTGAACTTCCTCCAACAATATCTTTCCTTTATTAAGGGGACTAAAACTGCTCACAGTACTTCAGATGTGATCTCACCTGCACTTTACACAATTGCTGTCAGCCTTTCCTACTCATATACTCCAACCCCCTGAGATAAAGGCCAACATTCCATTAGCCTTCCTGTTTATCTGCTGCACCTGTATGCTAGCTTTGTGTGTTTTGTGCACAGGTACTCCCAAATCCCCTAGGTTGAAGCTTTCTGTAGGGGTTTTTCTCCATTTAAATATGAAATTTTGTTTTCCCTTCCAAAACTTCACATTTTCCCACATTATACTCCATTCGCCAACTTTTTGCCCATTTACTTATCCTGTCAACATCTCTCTGTAATCTTTTTGTATGCCTTTTGAAACCTGCCTTTCAAGCTGTTTTTGTGTCATCTGAAAAGTTGGCTACAGTATATTAGCTTCGTTTGTTGAAGTCATTAATATATATTGTAAACAGTTGTGGTCCCTGGCACTGATCCCTTTGGAACACTGCTGGTTACAGGTCACCAACCTGAAAAAGAACCCTTTATTCCCACTCGCTATTACAGGTAGGATGCTCTTCAGAGGGTCAGTGTGGACTTGATGGGCTGAATGGCCTGCTTCTGGATTAGTGGTGCTGGAAGAGCACAGCAGTTCAGGCAGCATCCAAGGAGCTTCAAAATCGACGTTTCGGGCAAAAGCCCTTCATCAGGAATAAAGGCAGTGAGCCTGAAGCATGGAGAGATAAGCTAGAGGAGGGTGGGGGTGAGGAGAAAGTAGCATAGAGTACAATGGGTGAGTGGGGGAGGGGATGAAGGTGATAGGTCAGGGAGGAGAGGGTGGAGTGGATAGGTGGAAAAAGAGATAGGCAGGTAGGACAAGTCCGGACAAGTCATGGGGACAGTGCTAAGCTGGAAGTTTGGAACTGGGGTGAGGTGGGGGAAGGGGAAATGAGGAAACTGTTGAAGTCCACATTGATGCCCTGGGGTTGAAGTGTTCCGAGGCAGAAGATGAGGCGTTCTTCCTCCAGGCGTCTGGTGGTGAGGGAGCGGTGGGTGAAGGAGGCCTAGGACCTCCATGTCCTAGGCAGATTGGGAGGGGGAGTTGAAATGTTGGGCCACGGGGTGGTGTGGTTGATTGGTGCGGATGTCCCAAAGATGTTCCCTAAAGCGCTCTGCTAGGAGGCGCCCTGTCTCCCCAGTGTAGAGGAGACCGCATTGGGAGCAACGGATACAATAAATGATATTAGTGGATGTGCAAGGAAATCTTTGGATGTGGAAGGCTCCTTTAGGGCCTTGGATAGAAGTGAGGAAGGAGGTGTGGGCGCAGGTTTTACAGTTCCTGCGGTGGCAGGGGAATGTGCCAGGATGGGAGGGTGGGTTGTAGGAGGGCGTGGACCTGACCAGGTAGTCACGGAGGGAACGGTCTTTGCGGAAGGCGGAAAGGTGTGGGGAGGGAAATATATTCCTGGTGGTGGGGTCTGTTTGGAGGTGGCGGAAATGTCGGCGGATGATTTGGTTTATGCGAAGGTTGGTAGGGTGGAAGGTGAGCACCAGGGGCGTTCTGTCCTTGTTATGGTTGGAGGGGTGGGGTCTGAGGGCAGAGGTGCGGGATGTGATGAGATGCGTTGGAGGGCATCTTTAACCACGTGGGAAGGAAAGGTCATCTGGTGTGTTCTGTGGTGGAACTGGTCCTCCTGGGAGCAGATACGGTGGAGGCGGAGGAATTGGGAATACGGGATGGCATTTTTGCAAGAGGTAGGGTGCAAAGAGGTGTAATCCAGGTAGCTGTGGGAGTCAGTGGGTTTGTAAAAAGTGTGAGTGTCAAGTTGGTCGTCATTAATGGAGATGGAGAGGTCCAGGAAGGGGAGCGAGGTGTCAGAGATGGTCCAGGTAAATTTAAGGTCAGGGTGGAATGTGTTGGGAAGTTGATGAATTGCTCAACCTCCTTGCAAGAGTACGAGGTGGTGCCAATGCAGTCATCAATGTAGCGGAGGAAGAGGTGGGGAGTGGTGCCGGTGTAATTACGGAAGATCAACTGCTCTACGTAGCCAACAAAGAGACAGGCATAGCTGGGGCCCATACGTGTGCCCATGGCTACCCCTTTGGTCTGGAGGAAGTGGGAGGATTCAAAGGAGAAATTGTTAAGGGTGAGGATCAGTTCGGCCAAACGAATGAGAGTGTCGGTGGAGGGGTACTGTAGGTGGAGATGTAAGGATTCTGTAGATCCGTATCCTGAAAAGAAAATGGTGGCTACACGTTTACCTTAGCAATAGCATAGTGAACTCAGAAACATACTTGAACATTTAGGCAATTCCTATAAGAGCAGGATAACCTTGCCTGAAAACCATGTGAGTGATATCAGAATGTTTATTCCATTACTTTCGAAGGTTCTACCTGAACGATACCTGAAAAAGAATTTATCTCAAAGGATGGCAGAATTTTCTTTTTGTGTGATGCGCCAAAAAGCATTTATGAATGGAGGCAAGCACATGGCTGAGGTATTAAATGCATACTCTACATCTGTCTTTACCAAGGAAGAAGATGCTGCCGAGATGGTGGTGAAAGAGAAGGTCGTTTCAGACACTTGTAGATACTGAGGGAAATGAGTGTGGAAATTGCAGGACAAAGTTAAGAATCAGTCAAGTAAGCATGAGTTAATTAAGGAAAGCCAGCATGAATTTGTTAAAGCAAAATGTTTCTCAAGTTTTCTGATGAGGTAACAGAGAGGGCTGATGAGAGTTAGGCTGTTCATTTCTGCTCAGTACATGCAGTGATAGTCAGCCGTATTGGGTAAAAAGGATTAACTGCTTTAGTTATGAACATTTGTCAAAAAGATTCTTGTGGCGATGGTCAGAATCAGGATTATACTGATTTGGTTTGATTTTCTCATTATGAGAGTCTAATTCATGTGGGAGAAGGTTTCTTGATTTTGCTGAAATACTGCGTGGTGGGTGGTCCACTGCCAACGTACTTTGTAACTCTTTTTAGTGTGGACTGCTGTACTTTGATCCACATGTGAACATCATTAACATGCTTCTGGCAACCTTCCCCAGTGCTGTTGACCTGGAAGGTTTGCATTTATTTTCTCAGCTATTTCCTCCCAGCAGTCTTTCTTCTTAAAAGGGCTCAAACCTTTTTTTTTGGTGCCTCTCACATTCAGTATTTATTTAACAGGGCTCCCTTCAAAGGCAAGGCCAATCTATATTCTGAAAATATATTTCACATGATGTGTCACACGATTTTATTCATCTCTGTCTCTCAGCACTGCCCTTAACACAATGTGTAATGCAATTACTCTTGTGCAATGTCTAGCACAGGTTTGGAACTGGCATAGTACTTGAAATTAGTAAAGTATTTCTCTAGTATTTGCATACTTAGCAATTAGAACTGATGGTGTTGGCACAAATTTGTAAATTTCTACTTTGCTGTACAAAAAGTGTTTGTGCAAAATAAACCAGGAGAAACTGTTTCCGCAGACAAAAAAGTTGTTAATCAGAGAACAGAGATTTAAGATTACTGGCAAAGTATTGGGAGGGGACATGAGAAATCCTTTTTTTATGCAGTGAATTGTTCATGATCTCAAGTGCACTGCCTGAAAGGATGATGAAAGTAGATTCAAAAACATAAACTGAATTTATAGAGCTAAAGAGGAAACAAAAAGTAACATGATGTGAAAAGGGCAGGGAAATGGAATTAATTGGCTTGCTCTTTCAAGGAGATGGTCTCCCCACGTGGCAAGATGCTGCTGCCCATTGAATCATAATGTCGGGATAAGGCTGTCATGGTTCATTTCAGGACCTCAACGGGCCTATATTAATAAAACTACACCAAGCGATCAGTCTTAAATATATCCCAGATTTATTTTTAATGGAACATTTTTCAAAAAGAATATATTTATGTTGTAAAACTCTTGTTGTAAAAATGTTGTTGGCACATTTTAAATTTGGGGATAAGACAATGACTTTCAGTTGAAACTTGTTGGGTGAGAAAAGTCTTCTCTAATTGTTCACAATTTTCATTTGGAATTGTGATTGGCTGCAAAATGCAAATTCTCAGAATTAGAATTCGGCTTTGTTGTAATGTGTATTCAAGTACAGGGATACAAGAGTACAGTGATAAGTGTCATTCCTGACACCATCTTAGGTGCAAAGGTACTTAGGTACAAAGCCTTAGGCACAAAGTAGAAAAATAAAGAAATTAAACTACAAGTTCAACATTACATTCCTTCTTAAGTGTTTAGCCATGCTGGCATTGCAGTCCTAATAAGGGCTCAATCTCCTCTGCACTGGGGTCCTCCACTGCAGTGGGCTCCCTCTCCCCAAACTGGCTCCATTCCCCCCCTTGCTTGATGTTGCTGCAGAGGCTGGGAGACCTCAGGCTGCCTGCTTACACCACCACTGCAGATACCAGGGGACTTCTCTCACTACCACGCTGGCTCAATCTCCTCCACACTGCACAAACCCACTCTCCACAGAAGGTAAGTAGATTAAAATAAGAAAAATGAGAAGTAAAAGAAGAAAGAAAAGTACAAGCAGATAGATTAAATGAGCCCCAGGCAGGACCCCGCATACAGTGCTGCTACTCGGCCGCCATCTTGATTTGGAGGAGCTGATGTTGGACTGGGATGGCCAAAGTTAAAAATCACACTTGTAGTCCAAAAGGTTTATTTGGAAGTACCAACTTTCGGAGCGCTGCTCCTTCATCAGGTCGCTGTGGAGCAGAATCATAAGACACAGAATTTATAGCAAAAGCACAACATATCATTTCAATTGAAGATTTAACAGCAATCTAGGTTTGTTCAATGCATTGTTTCAATTGCATGACATTGTGATCTTTTGCTGTAAATTCTGTCTTTTATGATACTGCTCCACAGCTACCTGATGAAGGAGCAGCACACCAAAAACTAGGATTTCCACATAAATCTGTTGGACCATAAACTGGTGTTGTGTGATTTTTAACGTTGAATTAGAAAAGCTAGGGAGGCCATTATGTACTATTACCTAGAAAAGGAGTTCTAATCCAAATAATAAACAAATGACAAAAAGAATTATGAATGATTTGGTGGACAATCAAGATTGTGCACAGTGAAGTGTTGGGTATCTTGAGTTTTTTTTAGTTATACCTAGATGATGGCTATTAATTGATGCGTCACTTGATGAGCACATGTAAAAGACACTTATTGATAACTGTCATATGATTGAATTAGGAGCTGTGTACTTGTTATGTTCCACTCTGCAAATAATTGTGAGATTGAGTAAAATAAATTGCTTCTCATGTTACCCTCCACCAACTAGTTTTCTGGGATAGAATATAAGACTTCACTAAACAAAAGCCAGGTGAGGTTCTGCAACAGGCAGGGGCTTTGGCATTGAAGATATGAAAAGAATGTGTTGTTATCAAACAAGCCAAGGAGAAATCTATCATTTACTTGGACATAGCACCAAAACTGAAGCCCATTGGAATAAAGAGGCTGTGGCTGACTTTGGTGGCTGGTAGACGATGCACTGATCAATAGTGCCATCAGTTCATTAGCCACCCTCAAACTGTTTTCAACTGCATTAATCAAACTGCCATCAAGATATCACTCGTATCTACATCCAGGAATCTTTAAAGCAATGTTTTTTTAAAAAGCAAGTTGAAAACATTGCACCATTCTGCTGGTCAATGGCAGAGTTTGCGTCTGGATATAATTGACATCTCCAACAAATTCAAGGAGTACAGGGAAGATTGAGCCCATATTCCAGGCAGTTAATTGCCTGATCAGCACTGAATCAAATTGGAGCCTCCAGAAATAAGCTTGTACCCAACTTTCCAGGCACTATCACGATCTTCACTGTGCCAGCAAATAGGCAGCCCAATGTTGCTGGTTTCCCTTTTGGTGTTGAACCTTTGAGACCCCATAATGGTTTGAATCAAAGATAAATTTAAAAATGATTTGTAAGAGTGAAGAAATGAGCAAAACTCTACGGAATAAATTCTGATGCTCAAACTTCTTAATAAGTGTTTAAGTATGATCGCCCTGAGTGTCTCTGAGGGAAACTTCCTATCTCTGATAAATGTGCAAAAGAAGATAGTTAAACTGTTGCTGAAGATTATGTCCGAGAATGTCAAGGAAAGGCAAAAGAGCTGAATAATTTTACTGCAGTAAAAAAGCTCAGGGAGACCATAATGAGATGTTCAAGTCTCCAAGATAAATTGAGCCATAATAGATTTTTGACAGAACTAGAAACTCTGTTGGGAGTCATGGGTTTCAAGCTTAGAAGAGGGAATGTAAACATTACTTAAGTTTAACTGCTGTACACAGAGGGTGATGTGTGTGGAATTCTCAACCACAAGCTGTTCTTGAAGCTGGAGCCATAAATTGTTTTACAGGGAATTGGTCAAAAGGTGTTGCATTATTCCAGTAACTTAATTTTACCAACAATTCATTGCTAATTTTTAACACCCCTTTCTCAAAGATATGTTTATTTTTTCTGCAGTTACTGAAAGTTAAGGAGTGTCCACAATGTTTTTATCTTTCAGCTAGTTGAGTGCCCTATTCCTGCTCCTAATGATGTGCAGTCCAAAGATGTGCAGGTTAGGTGAATTGGCCATGCTAAATTGCCTGAGGGAAATGGGTCTGAGTGGGTTACTCTTCGGAGGGTCGGTATGGACTTGTTGGCCGAATGGCCTGTTTCCACACTGTAGGGAATCTAATTTAATCAAATAAGTATACTGGTATGTTGGCATTATTGCAGACATGATGTGGGCTGAGGCACATTAGGTTCTTGTTGTCTAGAGGAATTAAGGGCTACGGGGAGAACGCTGGCAAGTGGAGCTGAAATGCGGGGAGAACGCTGGCAAGTGGAGCTGAAATGCGCATCAGCCATGATTGAATGGCGGAGTGGACTCGATGGGCCGAATGGCCTTACTTCCACTCCTATGTCTTATGGTCTTATGGTCTTATTATTGGGGTACACTTTCCTGCAGTATGAAAAAGAAATACTCACTGTTACCCTGTGTTCTGTGTTCCTTGGTCAAGGTTGCACCAAAGTCACTCACAGCCCCTTTATTCCAATGGGATTCAGTTTTGTGAACTAATCTGTTATGTAATGAATCATCATTATTACAGCTCACTATCTGTCCTGCTGGATCTTATTTGGGTAGATTTGCTGGCACCAGCTTTTCTTATGATATTAGTCTATGGGACTTACTAATATTATAGTGAAGGATTAGCCACTAATACATCTTCAGCAGAAGAGACACATGCTTGCATAACAAGAAGTTGTTTATTATATAATAGCTTACGTTAGTTTAAGACTGCTTAATTACATTAACCAAAGCACAATATATCATTATCTCCTAAGGAATAGTAATGAGACCGATGATAAATAGTTGGAGACTACATAACTTGATTCATTTAGAACCAAATTTTGGAACCAACTACTTAGATAAACTCATTGTGCTCAGAGATAATCATTTATATATTAGTTGGTGGAGCTATTACAACACTACTCTCAACAGTCTTCATCATTACTTCATCAAATAACTCAATCAAGTCAGTTAACTGTAAAGTACCATTAAAATTCCATATAAACTTTAATTTATTAACTCAACTATTTACAAGTGCTAAATAATTTTTTCCTAGATTGTTACCTCTGAAGGTTGTCAGATGCCAGTGTCAGGTTGACTAGCTTGTGGGCGTCAATATTCTTCCGTCTTACCTTTGATTTAAAATTTGCAATCCTTTGGTAATAATACCCATATCAAAGTGAGATTAGAAGATTGTGGCCAGATCCTCTGTAATTTCCGCTCTTACTCCCTTCAACAACTGAGGATACATCCCATTGGGACCAACTGAGCAAGGATTTGTTGACTTTATTTTATTGCCTACCTGTGACAGAAGCCATTTCCTACTACCTAGATTTTTCAGATTGCCAAGCATGATAATTTCATACAACGTGTTTTTGATTGTTCGAATAACTATCATGAGAAAAATATATTAGGGAAACAAATGGCGCTAAAAGCCAATAAGTCCCCTGGAACTTGATAGATTGTATCCTTGAATTTTAAAGGAACTGAGTCATGAAATCCCTACAGTGGGGAAGCAGGCCAATTGACCCATCTAGTCAACTCTGCCCATGCTTCAGGCTCACTGCCTTTATTCCTGATGAAGGGCTTTTGCCCGAAACGTTGATTTCGCTGCTCGTTGGATGCTGCCTGAACTGCTGTGCTCTTCCAGCACCACTAATCCAGTATTTGATTTTCAGCATCTGCAGTCATTGTTTTTACCCTCTGAAGAGCATCCAACTTGAACCCACCCTCTACCCTATCACCCTGCCTTTCCCAATGCTACTCCACCTAGCCTGCATATATGTAGACACTATGGGCAATTTAACATGGCCAATCCACCATCTTTGGACAGTGAGAGGAAACCACAGCACCAGGAGGAAACCCATGCAGACATGGGGAGAATGTGCAAACTCCACACAGTCGCCTGAGGCTGTAATTGAACCCAGGTTCCTGGAGCTGAAAGATACATTAGCATTGAAGGCAATCCAGAGAAGATTCACTTGGTTGATCCTGGCTGTAGAATTTTCTTATGAGGAAACTTTGAGTAACTTGGGCTTGTACTCATTGGAGCTTAGGAGTATTAGAAAAGACCTATTGAAACATAAAAGAATTTTAGGGATTTAAAGAATTCGAGGCAGGCAAGTTGTTTCCCTTGCGGGAGAGGATTGGACCAAAGGGACTAGTCACAGAGGGAGGGGTTTAAGACAGAAATGAGAAGGAATTTCTTTTCTTAGCATTTGGTGAATCTGTGGAATTATTTACTGCGGGGGGATTCAGGCATAGATCATTAAATACGTTTATGGCTGAGCTAGATGCTAAATCAGTCAGGAAAACAGGGTTATTGGGATAAGGCAAGAAGGTGGAGTTGAGTGTTTCCCCCTTGAGACTTTCTCCACATTAAAGACATGGGGACAATATGGGATATTTAAAATAATTTTGATAATTTGATAATTCTCACTTTTGTGAATATTGTAAAATAGGTGGCTTATCAATTCAGCTGTATTGCATAGATATGTTTAATCACGCCATGCACACTTAGTTTAGTTAGGGTTATGTTCAGTATGGTCTGCTTCCATGCTGTATAACTTAGATTACATTACATTACAGTGTGGAAACAGGCCCTTCGGCCCAACAAGTCCACACCGACCCGCCGAAGCGCAACCCACCCATACCCCTACATTTACCCCTTACCTAACACTACGGGCAATTTAACATGGCCAATTCACCTGACCTGCACATCTTTCGACGGTGGGAGGAAACCGGAGCAAACCCACGCAGACACGGGGAGAATGTGCAAACTCCACACAGTCAGTCGCCTGAGGCAGGAATTGAACCCGGGTGTCAGGCGCTGTGAGGCAGCAGTGCTAACCACCGTGCCACCGTGCCGCCCATTATGACTTATTATGATATATTCTAGAGTAGGTGAGACTTAAACCTGGGCTTTCCGACCACAGGTAAGAACACTATCACTATATCACAAGAGACCTCAGCCACCTTTCATGCAATCTCCTCCTGGTTGATTTCAGTGGTTTTGCAAAGTTAGCATAAGCGTTTAAGAGACCAGGCAAAACAGTTTGGAGAAGGAGACACTTTGGATATTTTATTAAGCAACTAAATTTATACTCAACAAAAGAAGACGATAATATTCTAGTTCAGAATTTCAAAAGAAATGCAATTTCAGGCAAGGATATAATCAGCTGCCTTCAAGTTAAAACTAACCCATCATGAGAAAAGAGGACAAAATTTGACTATAATTAATAATTTTATACTGAAAATCTATAAAACTCTCAACATGGCTTATTTTTAAAAACTTTTATACATATATTTTATTTATTTTTATGTTCATTTATCCTTGCCAATACCATTGCGTCTATTAATTAGAAATTGTGTGTAAGTGCCTGAGGTAACTGGCTCTCTGGTTGTCATTCCCTGTCAGGAATTACCTCATTACTACTTGGCATATCCATACAGCAACAGAAATGGACCTGGCAGTGGTTTTGAAAGGACAACATCAACAGCAATATTGTCCTAAAGCACAGTTGCTGCAATTTGTTAATATTATGAGAGATTTTGTAGTATTAATATAGCGTACATCAGCTTCACCATGACTACGACTGATACAAGTTCTAAACTGGCATTTTTTAAAAATGCTGTGCTCAAGCATGTAGTCAGCAGACTTTTAAAAGCTCTGTCAAAAGTCAAGGTTTTGCAGTGTGGTTTGAATTTTTTAAGGTTATTTGGCAATCACTCCTAGGGTAGGAGTTCCCATTCAGAACAAGAGAGGTAGTCATGCTAAACATTAGTGACAGTTGTGCCAAAAAGGTACTCCTTAAAAAGGCTGAAAAACATTAACAGTTTTTGAATAAAATTTAACTTTCCATCATTATCAAACTAGGTCCAAGGCAGAAATCTGCAGTGAGTAACTCATCTTCTGTCTCCCAAAGCCTGTGCCCCGTCTGTATGCAAAATTTAGAAGTGTGATGACTGAATGTAGTTTCAACTACATACAAGAAGCTTGACACCATCAGGACAAAGCAGCCCACTTGATTAGGATTTCCCTGGCACTCTACTCCCATATCCAGTTGACATCCAAGCCACACGACAGCCTGAATGCTTTCTTAGGGTTACAAACAAAAATGAATTGCCTGACAGTCTTCAATTTCTCAGGAAATTCCCTCTTCGTCTGCTATGTCAAGGATTCTTAGGGCTCCCCATGCACAAATTCCATCAACGCTGCAAAAACAGTTATCAGGCTTGCAGAAAATTCAGGTCATATATCTATATCTCTGGCTGGCTGACTAGCTGAAACAAATTGTGCCAATTGATCAGACTGACTGTCTGCTGGGAATAAAAGCATGCCTTTTTTACAAGACCATTAAATGTCGTGATTTCATCTAGTGGTCTTAAAGGCATAGTACTTTGATGAGATCAGTGCAGGAGCATAACTTCTATAATTGTCTATCAAAAGTTACATTCACTGGTCAACATACGTGTTGGGAATCCTACAATTCCACATGCAGTAAGATTGCAACCTCAGAAACAGAGTCCATATCATTTGTTGATTGTGAAAGCCTGATGCTGAAATAGGTTACAACAAAGCCGTCATGTAGTAGAGTGGCTAATCTAACCAGATCCTTTCACATTGTATATCATGGAACTTCATGAACGAGCTTTAGGTTTAACGTTGATATTGAGAAGTGTCTAGTCTGCCTCAAGTTACTTTGGAATGTTTCCTCAACAGGTAAATCTAGCTGTTACATGTTGCTACAATTCACTTATACAAGTGTCTTAAAGGAGGTTACCATCAAGCCAGAAAGATGTTCTGCCTGTCTTATCGTGCATACATTTCTGTGCTGGTGAGATGCTGGGAATGTACATCCTAAGGAGTGGTGCCTCTGCTTATAAAACTGAAAACAGGGTGGAATCTTCCTTGCCAGTGAACAAAGTAGACCTTGACAAGAAAGTTGTGAAAAATTCCATGAGATGGCCAGTGAGGAACTTGTTGACATCAAAAGCAAAAAGTGCCATTTTCCAACCAAGTGTTGAGCAGGAGAAATGACTCTCATGAGTGAATGGCAAGAGGCCTATTTGTGTGCTGCAGCATGCATCAATATCAGTTAACCTCCCATCATTATTATGCTGTTTCACTTTCTCCAAAACAACAGATATAAATTCGATCATGACGATTCTGACAAGACTGTCAGAGTGGATACCGAGTGACTCCAGCTCATCGCTTGCTCCTCCTGACCTCCACCTTGGACACCTGGCATCAACATCTCAGGGCGCATTTCATGAGCAGCAACCACAAAATGTCCATTACATAAGAATTTCTTGTGAATTTTCCCATGTAACACACATGCATCTTCTCACTCATAGAGTCATAGAGAAGTACAGCACAGAAACACTTGTCCACGCCGACCAGATATCCCAACGTAATCCAATCCCATTTGCCACACTTGGCCCATATCCCTCCAAATTCTTCCTATTCACATAGCCATCCAAATGTCTTTTAAATGTTGTAACTGTATCAGCCTCCACCACTTCCTCTGGCAGCTCATTCCATACACACACCAGTCTCTCCATGAAAAAGTTGCCACTTAAGTCCCTTTTATATCTTTCCCCTCTCACCCTAAACCTATGCCCTCTTTTTCTGGATTCCCCCACCCGAGGGAAAAGACTTTGTCTATTTATCCTATCCATGCCCCTCATGATTTTATAAACCTCTATAAGGTCACCCCTCAGCCTCCGACGCTCCAGGGAAAACAGTCCCAGCCTATTCAGCCTCTCCTTTTAGCTCAAATCCTCAACCCTAACAACATCCTTGTAAATCTTTTCTGAACCCTTTCAAGTTTCACAACATCCTTCCGATAGGAAGGAGACCAGAACTGCGGACAATATTCCAACAGTGGCCTAATCAATGTCCTGTACAGCCGCAGCATGACCTCCCAACTCCTGTACTCAATACCTTGCCCAATAAAGGAAACATACCAAACGCCTTCTTCACTATCCTATCTATCTATGATTCTACTTTCAAGGAGCTATGAACCTGCACTCCAAGGTCTCTTTTTCAGCAACACTCCCCAGGACCTTATCATTAAGTGTATAAGTCTTTTTAAGATTTGCTTTCCCAAAATGCAGCACTTCACATTTATCTAAATTAAACTCCATCAGCCACTACTCAGCCCATTGGCCCATCTGATCAAGATCCTGTTGTAAACTGAGGTAATCTTCTTCACTCTCTACTACACCTCCAATTTTGGTGACATCTGCAAACCTACTAACTATACCTCCTACATTCATATCCAAATCATTTATATAAATGATAAAAAGTCGAGGGCCCAGCACTGATCCTTGTGGCACTCCACTGGTCATAGGCCTCCTGTCTGAAAAGCAACCTTCCATAACCACCCTCTTTCTTCTACCTTCGAGCCAGTTCTGTATCCAAATGGCTAGTTATCCCTGTATTCCATGAGATCTAAATTTGTTAACCAGTCTCTCATGGGAAACCTCGTCAAACACCTTACTCAAGTCCAAATTGATCACATCCACTGATCTGTCCTCATCAATCCTCTTTGTTACTTTTTCAAAAAGCTCAATCAAGTTCATGAGTCATGATTTCCCACGCACAAAGTCATGTTGACTTATACGATTATGATTTATCACCTACCGTTATTAACTATATGGCTTCTTATACTCAACATAGAAAGGAGAATTGCCTAATCCATGAGCCATGGATGGTGGGTGTTGCAACCTCGAAGAGTGGGTTTGATACCTTCAGATCTTGAAGGACTGAGATTGGGTTCTCTTCAAAATCATTGTAACAATGTCTATCATAATATATATTACCTGTAACTAATTGCCTGGTTGCAATAAACTAAGTCATGATTAATTAGTTACACTACCAAGTGGTTTTCCTACCACCACACGAGAACAAGCAGGGCTGTAATTTCCTACACTTAAAGAGGATATGTTTGTAACCTTCATGGTAAGCTGCAACTCATGCAGTGTGATGAGCTGACACATTCATCTGACACCTTCCAGTTGGAGTTGGGCTGGAGCTCGCGATGGGCTTAAAGTTCGACCGCACTGGAGCTAAGCCTGTGTAACTGGAAATACCAATACAATTGGTCGAAGGAAGTGGTTGGAGCTTGCAATGGGAATTGGGTTGGAACCGCTGCTCATACATGGCTTGGAGTTCGAATCAGATCTGATTGTAGCAATCAACTCCAGCTACCAATAGGATTCCACTTAAGAAAAATCCAACCTTTTTCTCAGATATCACCTGTTGGATACTTATTTCTAACATGCTTTCTTGAAACTTTGAAATTGTGTGATTTCTGCATAGACCAGATGCACTGGCCTGATCATGAGCACTGGTCTCATTTGATAAATTTTCCCTTTCTTCTTCCATTGCAAAATTGCAGAATATTCTTGGTTGACCTTTGAGAAACTCTGAATAGTTCTTAGGGAGGATTTAAAGCAGAAGAACATAACTCACAGAACTAATTTTTAAATTGCAGAGTGGGATATTATAATAACTTAGACAATTTAATGCTCTTATAATCAGCACTAGCTCTTCTGACACCAGTAACACAAAAAAAAATGGTTAGGTTGAATGTCAGCATCACTCTTGCAGGTTCTTCATGCAGTACTCCACTCTACAAGTCATATTCATTCCTATATGTAGTCCACTACCAATACATTCAAACAAAGCTATTTTACTTTAAAAATCTTTCAAACCTTTCAGATTTATTGGTGTCTGGATGCAAGGTTTTCACACAAGTATCCTATACCTACAGTTATCGGTGGAATTTATGGTAATTGTTTGAATTAAGCCATTGTATTGATATTTCATGATCCAGCATGCAGCTATAACAGCTAGGAGAGCATAAGTCAGTCATGTTAAATAGTTTAATAGTAATCAAAGACAGGACAAGACAGGGAGCTTTAAAACTGTAATTCATTTAAACCACCAAACAGTTACAGTGAAATATACTTAATAACCATAAATCAGATGGATATGTAATGTGTGTTGATATGATATAGTGTTTTAATTAATCCTTTGCTGGAAGATAATCATAAGCATAAATGGTTGTTTGCAAATGATTAACAGCAAGTTATGAGCATTCTACACACTTTAATTTCATGCCTGTCTCTTATGAAATCTGATCCATAAATTCAAGGGAGCAAATGTGAAATGGCAGCAAGGCTTTCTTTTCCAAGTGCAGAGACAGAGGTCTAGACTTTAAATTATGTTCTAATGGGCTGAAATTTATTATAAGACTCTCAGCAACTTTATAGTCATATTATTAAACTGGGTAGGAGGTCACACTGACATTTTTAGAAGTTTGTTCATTTTTGCAGAAAAATATACTGTACTCAATTTGCTCAGCATTCTCAGAGGAGATGGAAAGACTCCTATTTGTTTCCACAGGCTGTTAAGTGATGATTGTTTTTATGTCATTATCATTTGTAAGCCATAGGGTTCCAGTTGCAGTCATTGTGCATTCTCAGTTGAATAATTTCATTGTCTGATGAGTCTTCATCACCCATATTTATGACGGATGATAGTGACAATATTAGAATGGAGAATCTGGGACTGGTCTCTTAGCAGAAAAAGAGAGTTTGGGGACACTTGATGGCAATTCATATAAGATGGACAAATCAACATCTTCCCATTAGCTGATTGTAAAATGGGGGGAGAATAAGGTTTAAGGGTTTGACCAAAAGATGCAGGAAAAATGTGAGGAAGACCTGATTTTAAACATTGAGTGGTAATGATCTGGAACTCGCTGCCTATGAGGATGGTGGAAGTGGAAATAAACAATTATTTTAAAAGGCAAATAGATGGGGAGTTGACAGAAATAAATATTCAGGACCATGAAGATAGAGCAGGGAATTGAATTGACTGCTCAACAGAGAACCAGAACAAAATTGATGAGTCAAACAGCCTCACCATGTGCCACAATGGGTTTGCGCCCCCAAATTAGAACTTTTATTGCAGCTTCAATCAGATTGGGTGGAATTTCATTGGGCTGACCACTAGTAATTGACCTTTGGCTCAATATCTACGTAAGTGTAGTTGGTGCTTGCTGAGTTTCTGCAGGCTGTTCACTCCAATGGCAAAGATTAAACCTTGGGACTATCTGCTTTACTGGGAAAGCCCTCAGGAAAGGTGCAGGAAAAATGGGTAGGTTTGAAGAGAACTATGGATTAGAGATAATACATCAGAAATGTGATGTTTGGTCACTTTCACCTTATTTAGTCTGAAGGCTTATACATTAAAAATTTGGAAGAAAAATACCTTTTATTAGTATTTTGAGTGGCCACATTTAATATTGTGCACTTATATATGTAAATCTAAAGCTACATTTATTTGCAATTATATAAATTATATATAAATGCATATCAATGTATAATTTATAGAATGTTTGAAATATCTATTTCTTACATGACTATCCCTGGATACTCGCTTTATTAATTTAAATCTTCATCAGGCATTTATATTCCTTGGAATTACAAGTCGAAAAACATTCTCTATTGAAGAAAAGTGATGGATAGCCTTTTCGTGGCGAGAGGGTGATTTATCTTTCCACTTAAAGTTTTTCTCTGTGGCTGCTTATTTGGCTGAAACCCTCTGATGAATAAATTCCCACAAGTAAAAAAGGCAAATATAAAAATGTTGGGTTTGTTAAAAGATTACAGTTAGGTTCGAGGAAATGGCCCATTGTGAATTCAGGTCTTCAAGTGTCAATGAATGGACAAGATTACTCTTTGCCAAAGGAATCTAGTGATGAAATATGATGCATGCAAAGCCACTTACTAAGTCTCTCGTTTTTGCAATTTCCCATAATTCATTGAGCAATATATTTGGATCATGATGTAATTCATTGATGTAAATCATTGAAGGCACGGAAACCAGGTCTTTCTTGCACATCGAATGTTAATTTCAGTCTACAGTTTATGTTTTTGATTCTGACTGATTTTCTTGGTTCAGACTGATATAATGGCAGTCTTACAGCAGTAAATGGGGGAATTATGCTACTTCGTAACCCTCACTGGCCTGGAACAGTGGGATACATTTGAGCTCTTGCATTGTGCATTACGCATTGGTTGAGAATTGAGCCACTGTGTTCAGATCAGGTGTGAGGCTGGGGGTCCTGGCTGGGAGGAGCACCTGGGCTCACGATTTTCATTCCTGCCCCTAGCCCTGACTCTCTGACTCAGTGATCACTGCAAACATGGCATTCCATTGAGATGTAAGATTCTATTCATCCATTCAACTTCCAAATGTTTTCATTCAAGTAGGATTAACAACATCATTGAAGAATCAACAAAACCATCTTAATATTGCTTGATTGATTTTTTTTTATTGTGAGGCTCTAATTTTATTATCATGGCTGTAATTTCTGCTCCTGTTCTTAACTAGATACTGAAATAAATTATGTTCAAGGACTTAATTGTCATGCCATTAACTTCTTTGTTGGAAATCAGCATGTAACTATCACTTCACGAGAGACAATGATCTAATTTTAAAGCCCTCAAAGACAACTTTCTGCCTGTGTTATTATGTTTTTTTCATTTCTCATAATTAATATCCACCTAAAATCTTTCAATATGCTTCCTTTTGCATCTGCCCAATTCATTTACAACTGCATTCCCAAGTCATTTGTCCTAACAACTTGCTTACTTGCGTCCTTGTCTCCATTTTTGATGGTTTCAAACATTTTGTAATTCCTTCTAGTTTGTCAGCTTGTGTACCCATCAGCAATACTCCCTCGAGTCAAAGGGGCAGACCCTTGAGCACACCAGCCACACAATGAGCTCACCTATGTCTTTTTCCCCTCTAGCAAGCCTGCCAACTACTCTTGGATTAGCTTGAAGGGATGAACATAACCCGAGTTGAGAGTGTATTGCTACCTGACCTCCTGTGCTTTTCCAGCAACACGCTCTCAACTCTGATCTCCAGCATCTGCAGACCTCACTGTTTCTTGAACATAACCCTAGTCTCTTTTTCCATGTTACTGACTGTTTTGTTTTCTTGGATCCCTGTACCTTTACTTCTCTTGACAAATGTGAGAAGGTCGAGCAATTTTTTTGTCAACAAGATGGAGACCATGAGGGTTAGATATTCCTCAGAATTTTAATTGGATAGTCAATGGGTAGAGCAGTTGTTCTGGCCACCTCATCAGGTGGCATACTCACCCTGAACACATCTAATGATGTTTGATGCCAAACTGATGGAGATAAGCATCAACATTGGATGTATTTTCTTAATACTTACTTAGGACTTGCTTTTGAATCCTTATTTTGCTGCTCTTCTTAACCAGTCTGACATCAGCTTTGATGCCACTTGTATTGAACGATCACATTTTTTTGCACGTAACATTGTAGATTTCTCCACATCTTTGCTTTTCCAAAGGAAAAATTCAGTATTAATTGACAAGCCAATATGCATTCACACACACTTGAATCAATTTTGGGTCTTTCTACATTATAGTATGACCATGGCCTGAAAGAATGTGACTATGTTGTGCATGATTTTGCTTGCAAAGGCAGCAAAAGGATCAGGAAGAAGAGCAAAGGGTACCACTCATTCAAGTATGTGGTAGGTATTTGTGCCACAGATACACAAATAATCTTCAATTGATGTCTACATTGTTTTGTTTTGCTCTTCAGGTCCTGCTTGTTAATGTTCTTCCTCTGTCCAATAAACTACTATTATCCAAACTCAAGGCACCTGATTGAAATCCTTTCCAAACACAATAACTGCATCTGAAACAACTTTATATACCCAAACTTTAGAATTGCCAACATTTCAGTGAAAACCCAAACTGCTTCTTACTGTCATGTTTCTCCTTAGAGTGGTGTGTGAAGTAATAACCAGCAACCCAACCCTTGTGACTCTCTCCAGAAGGGATGCTTGAGGAAACAGCTGGCCAGCAGCCTGGGGTTAATGTCTCAACTAAAGAATGGCACATCCTCCGTATTGCTTTGGAGTGTGAGCCTACATTTTGCGCTCAGAACTCTGGAGTGGGACCTGACCCTCAAACTCTTCTGACTCAGATGTGAAAGTGCTACCACAGAACCACAGCTGAAAAAGGAAGGATATGAATGATGGAATATTTCCTAGTGATGAACAGAGTCATCAAGGACACACCACAGACTAATTTGCCTTGTTAGTAATTGAATAGAGTACATTGATAGTTCTCTGTCAATGAGAAGAAATACTGTATCACACTTTACTAATACAGTGTAAAGTTGAAGGTTGTTGTTGACTTTGTATATCTTAGCTGATCTGATTGGGTCATTATATAATTTTTTGGCGCAGCCTAGTTAAGCAGGAAGTGGCTGAATTGGCAATAACTATCCTTATAATCTTCTAGCTTTGGAATAAAGGAATTGATTTAGGATTCTGCAACAGCAGTTGCGAAAGAGAGTCGCTTTCATCTGGTTTCCTTCACTGTCTATCACAATTTACACTTTCACAATAGTATTTTTAAATCTCACAACATAAATTTCCCTTTACTTTTACAGGCTACTTAATCAGCATCCTTTTTCTCCTGTAGAATACATTGTGATTATTTGAAATTTGAATTTCTTGCTTTTGTCCTGATGAGTAAAGAGGAAAATCTTTGGCAGCACTTCCTTTTTCTAAATTATTCACATTCTGTACAACCGAGCAGCATTAGAATGTTATTATATTGTGGTATAACATCAGTCTGTAACACTGCTACAGTTTGATAACTCTACTGGAAACAGTTCTAAACATAAAAAGTTCCTGCGATCTGTTTCAGGATAATTTTTTTTTAAAGGTTTTCATTTATTTATTACATTTCCCACTCAAAACATAGGAATGTAGGAACAGGAGTAGACCATTCAGTCTCTCGAGCTTGTTCCACTATTCAATGAGATCATGGCTGATCTGTGACCTAACTCCAAATGCCTGCCTTTGGGCTTTATCCCTTAATAACTTTGTTTAACAAAAAGATAATCTAAATCAGATTTAAAATTAAGAGCTGATCCAGCATCCACTGCCATTTTTGGAAGAGAGTTCAAAACATCTACCCCCATTTTGTGTGTAGAAATGTTTCCTTACATCTCTCCTGAATGATCTAGTCCCAGTTATTAGACTATATTCCTTGGTTCTAGAATCCCCAAACCAAATGAAATAATTTATCTTTACCTATCATGTCTTTTTGTTAATATCTTGAAGACTTTGGATCTGATCACCCTTAATCTTCCGTGTTTGAGATAAAGTAGGCCTAATTTATATAATCTCTCCTCATAACTTAACTCCTGAAGTCCAGGTATCATTTTTATAAACGTCTGCTATTCTCCTTCTAAGGTCAATATATCCTTCCTAAGGTGTAGTTCTCAGATCCCACAGTTCCAAGTGGGATCTAACCTGGGTTTTATAAACTGCTTTATGACTTCTAAGTTCTTATACTTCAGTTTTGTAGATACGAAGACCAGCAACATGAATTTACCTTAGCCTCATGAGGAAGTAGAGATATTGTATTTTCATGATCATTGCATCAACATGGGTGGATCAGGACAGATTATTGGTGATCATCACTCCCAGGATCTTTGTTGGTACAAAATCTCACACTTGGAGGATGTTCTGGTGGAGTGCTTTGCAATTCATTAACTAATTTGGAAGAAGCAAGCAACAATGTGATACTGGTTAAATAATCTGCTTTAATAGCATTGGCTGAGAGCTGAATATTAGTCAGGATAATGGGCAGAACCTGCAGCTCTTCTTTGGAAAAGTGCATTAGAATGTTTTACAGCCACCTAACTCGGCAGTCTGTTTAATATCCATCCAAAATATGGAAGCTCCAACAATGTACTACTGGACTCAGTACTGCGACAGAGTACCAGTGTCAATTTTTAAAACTTCATTCATGAGGTGTAGCATCATTGGTTGAACCAGCACTTATTGCCCATCCCTAGTTGTTAATGTAGCTGTATGCTACTTTATAACATTGGAGAGAATTATTCATTTAACAAGATAACCTTCTGGTGAAATGTTTGAGTTGGTCTATACAGTGTTGGAAGGAAAGGAGGCCAAAATTTCAAATTTTGGTGGTGAGATGAACTTTTGCAGTTGTGTTCTCTGAACTTTAAAGGCAGGTCGAGGTTCCTGTTGACAAGCCTTTTTGCAAACATTTGCATATCATGCATAATCATTAAAAAGTCAGCTCACCACATTTAAGTTCTCCATTCCCAACTGAGTTCTCCCTGAATGAGATATAAATGCATTGAGATACCTGACTGTGTATAAGAGTTGTGCACCTGATGAGTGGACATTTGAGTGTTTTGCCCTTCTCAGACAATGACCATAAATATTAAATTAAAAATGGCAAAACACCAGGTTATGATTCAACAGGTTAATTTGGAGGCACTAGCTTTTGAGGTGCTGCTTCTTTATCAGGTGATCCACTACCTGATGAAGAAGCAGTGCTTCAAAAGCTAGTGCTTCCAATTAAACCTGTTAGGCAATAACCTGGTGTTGTGTGATTTTTAACTTTGTCCACCCCAGTCCAACACCGACATCTCCAAATGATAAGTATTAAGATATTCATTATGATCAGTGCCAGTAAGTCAAGCTGCAGAGAGGCTGGACAAGGGAGGAGGAATATACCAGGAAGGGTGGGGCAGACGCTGGCCAGGGAATGGAGTAAGGGGAGACTGGAGAGGAAGACTAACTGGTGCAGGTTGTGAGGTTGACCAATGAAAGTGAATAAAGCTTATCATGTCTGTCATCGTGTAGTCCTTTTGTTGATGTGGGGAGAGACATTCAGGGTAGTGATGGGTAGTTAAGTCAAAAGAGTGATGATGCTGATGTTCAGACTTGGAGTTTCTGGATTTAAGTTAGTAAAGCAGAGGTAACAGTCACAGGTGAGGGAGGAGTTAGATTCAGTAGGATGAGAGTCATGAGTGGATATAATGATCCCAAGATGGATGTTTGAAATTTCACAGTGCAACTGATGCCCAGAACTGGAGGGGTGTCATGGTGAGGGCTGGCCTGGGGGTCTCAATGCGTATGTTCTCAGGGGCAATGCCAAACAAATACTTAAAGATAAGATCAAATGGAATGGGGAGAGATTCAAGGGGAACATGGGGAGAGGACTGTGAATACGAGATTCCTCAAGAATGATGGGAGGAACTTGGTGGGTGATAGAGGGGAGAGTGAAAAGTGCTTAATCTCTGTGAATATGTGATACACACTACTTCCCTGTGCAAGTCTCAATACTATTCTTTGATGAAAGTCATGATGCAAGTTGGGTCTTCTTGGGTGGGAAGAGTTAATGCTATGCCTTTGGAGCAGATGAAAGGGGCAGTCTACTAATGATGAGTTCACTTGGTGGGCAAACATGCTGAGCTGCCGTCTCTTCTATGTATTTGGTTGACCAAAAAAGCAACAGTGCTGCATGACTCATGAGTATATCATACCGATTGGCATCTCCTGTCTATTGTGGGAGGGACGGTAGGAAGGCACCAGGTGAGGAACAGACACAATGTGTCTTGTAAGTTAATGGCTGCATTGGAATATTGCAAAGGCTTTATCCAATGTGCCTCATTGGAAAGAAGCTAAATAGTGCCTGAGGGAGGCTATACACACATGGCTTTCACATGATGCTGGGATCCAGGATGCAGTGAGACTGCAATATCATAAGGCTTGCAGTTCCCTGCAGATGAGTAACAGGTAATGTCAGAGGTGGCTTAGGATGTCTAGGGTTACATCTCATATTTCCAGAAAGGATTTGACAAGGTGTCTCACAGGAGGATGTTAAATAAGGTAAGAGCCCAAGGGAAAGATACTGGCATAGTTGGAGGATTGGCTGACTGGCAGAAGGCAAACAGTGGCATCAAAGGGGTCTTTTCCAGGATAGCAGCTGGTGACTAGTGGAGTTCTGCAGGAGTTCATGATGGGATCACAACTATTCACATTATGCAGTAAGAATCTGGATAAAGGAACTGAGGACATTGTTGCTAAGTCTGCGGATGGCACAAAGATAGCTTGAGGGACAGGTAGTGTTGAGGAAGTGGGGAGTCTGCAGAAGGACTTGGACAGGCTAGACAATTGGAAAAGAAATTGCAGACAGAATGCAATGTGGGAAATGTGGGTTTGTGCACTTTGATAGAAAGAATGAAAGCATAGACTATTTTCTAAATGGGGAAAGATTTTGGAAATCTGAAGCACAAAAGGACTTGGGAGACCCAGGTCACGATCCTCTTAAGGTTAAATGTAGGTTCATTTGGCAGTTAGGAAGGCAAATGCAATGTTTGCATTCTTATTAAGAGGGCTAGAATACAAGAGTAGAAATGTACTGCTGAGGCTCTATAAGGTGCTGGTCAGACCACATTTGGAATATTATGAGCAGTTTTGGGCTTCATAGCTAAGGAAAGACGTGCTTCTTATTTTATTCATTTTGTAGGACCTGGGTGTTGCTGGATGGCCAGCATTTATTGCTCATCCTTCGTTGCCATTGAGAAGGTGTTGGTGATCTGCTTTCCTGAATTGCTGCAGTCCATGTGCTGTTGATAGACCTATAGTGCGCTCAGGGAAGGAATTCCAGATTTTTGACCCAGCAACAGTGGCATTACATTTCCAAGAAGGAAAGTGAGGACTGCACATGCTGGAGATCAAAGTTGAAAAGTGTGGCTCTGGAAAAGTGCAGCAGATCAGGTAGCATCCGAGGAGCAGGAGAATCAATGTTTTGGGCATAGACCTTCCTGATGGAGGGCTTATGCCCAAAACATCGACTGTCCTGCTCCTCGGATGCTGCCTGACCTGCTGTGCTTTCCAGAGCCACAATTTTTGACTCATTATATTTCCAAGTCAGCATGGTGAGTGGATGAGAGGAGAACTTTCATGTGATGGTGTTAGCAGGTATCTGCTGCCCTTTTCCTTTAAGATGGAAGTGGTAGTATGCTTGTAAAGTGCTGTTGAAGGATCTTTGGTGAATTTATAAAGTGCATCTTGTAGATAGTACGCATTGTTGCTAAGGAGCTTTGCTGATGGAAGGAGTTGTTCTTTGTGGATATGGTACCAAATAAGTGGGCTGCTTTAATCTCAAAGGTGCCAAGCTGCTTGAGTGTTGTTGGAGCTGTATCCATTCAAACAATTGGAGAGTATTCCATCACACTCCTGACTTGTGCCTTGTGAAGATGGGTGTTGGAGTGGAGTTATTCACCACAGTATTCTGAGCCTCTAAACTGCTATTGTACTCACTGTGTTTATGTGGCAAGTCCAGTTGGGTTTCGGATCAATGGTAACCCTCAGGATGTGGACAGTGAGAAATTCTAGTGATAGTAACACTATTAAATATCAAGGGACAATGGTTAGATTGTCTCTTATTGGAGATGGTCATTTCCTATTATTTGTGTGGCAGAAATGTTTCTTGCACCTAGTCAGCGCAAGTCCACACCTTGTTTCATTTGAACATGGACTGCTTCAGTGTCTGGGACAGTGTGAAAGATTCTGAGCACTGAGCAATCATCGGTGAACATGCCTGCTTCTGATCTTTTGAGAGAAGGAAGGCCAATTTTGAAGCAGCTGAAGATGGCTGGGCTTGAGGACACTATCCTGAGGGACTCCTGCAGAGATTTCCTGAAGCTGAGATGACTGATCTCCAACAACCACAACCATCTTACTTTGTGCCAGGTATGACTCCAACCAGCAGAGAATTTGCCCCCTAACAACCACTAATTCCAGTTTGTGCCACACTCACTCCAAAGCAGTCTTGAGGTCATGGTCTGTAACTCTCACCACCTCTCGAATTCAGCTCTTTTGTTCATGTTTGGACCAAGGTTGGACTGAGGTCAGGAGCTGAGTGGCTCTGGTGGAACTCAGTAGTATCATTATTGATTCAGCTATGTTGGGTCTGGCTGAAGAAATTCTTCCTCTTCTCCATTCAAAAGGGTCATCCCTTCACTCTGAAGCTGTGTACCTTGGGTCCTAGTCTCTCCTACTAGTGGAACTATCTAAGCTTCTCATTTCCTATAAGATTAAATCAGATTCGTCTGATCCTTCTAAACTCCATCGAATACAGACACAGAGTCCTCAACCATTCCTCATATGACAAGACCTTCATCCCTGGGATCATTCTTATAAACCTCCTTTGGATGAATGGTTGCATGGCGTGGGAGACGATGGCTAGAACATCGCTATAACATTAATGCAGAAACTCATAAAAAATGTTCTGGTGACCTGACAGTGAATCCCACCATGGTAGATGTTGGAATTTGAATTCAATTTTAAAAATCTGGAAACAAGAAGGTACTGACATAGCTGGTAGGCCGGGTATCACTGAACCAATGTTGCTTGATAGCACTATTGATGACAACTTCCATCACTTTACTGATTGACAGTAGACTGATGGCATGGTAGTTGGCCAGGATGGATTTGTCCTGCTTTTTGTGCAAAGTACATCCTAGGCAATTTTCCACATTGGCAGATGGATACAAGTGTTGTAACTGCATTGGAAGAGTTTGGCTGGGGAGTTGCAAGTTCTGGAGCACAAGTCTTCATTATTATGGCTGGAATGAGGATATTTGAGGACCCTCCTCTTCCAGTGAGTTGTTTAATTGTCCACCACCATTCATGACGGGATGTGGCAGGACTGCAGACCTTAGATCTGACCCGTTGCTTGTGGGATCATTTAGCTCTATCACTCACTGCTTGTGCTGTTTGGTATGCAGGTAGTCCTGTTAGGTAGCTTCACCAGGATGACACCTCATTTTCACATATGCTTGATGCTGTTCCGGGCATGCCCTCCTGCACACTCCATTGAACCAAGATTAATCTCATGGCTTGATGGTAATGGTAAAGTGGAAGATATGCCGGGCATGAGGTTACAGATTGTGCTGGGTACAATTCTGCTGCTGTCGATAATTCACAGTGCTTTATGGATGCTCAGCCTTGAGTTGCTAGATCTGTTTGAAGTTTGTTCCATTCAGCATGGTGATAGTGTCACACAACACAATGGAGGTTAGGCTCAATGTGAAGGCAACACCAAGGACTGTCCAGTGGTCACTCTTACTGATACTGTCATTGACAGATATATCGGCACTTGGCAGATTGGTAAGGTCAAGATCAAGTATGTTTTTCCCTTAATGGTTCCCTCACCACCTGCTGTAGACTCAGCTGAGCAGCTATGTCCTTTAGGACCTAACCAGTTCAATCAATAATGATATTGCCAAGCCACTTTTGATGGTAGACATTTGAATCCCCCACCCAGAGTTCGTTTTGCACCCTTGCCACCATCAGTATTTCTTTCAAATGTTGTTCCACATGGTGGAGTACTGACTCATCACCTGAGGGAGTATGGTACATGGTAAGTAACAGGAGGTTCCCTTGTCCATGTTTAACCTAAAGCCATGTGACTTCATGGGGTCCTCAATCAATATTAAGGAATCCTAGGACAACTCCCCCCTTCAACTGTATACCCACACTTATGCTGGGTCTGTCCTGCTTAGACGACAGGACATATCCAGGGATAGTGATGATGGTGTCTGGGTTATTGTCTGTAAAGTATGATTCTGTCAGTATGACTCTGTCAGACTGTTGGTTGACTTCTACATTGGGGAAACTGGGCACCTCCTAGCAGAGCGCTTTAGGGAACATCTCTGGGACACCCGCACTAATCAACTCCCCCTCCCACTCTGCCGAGGACATGGAGGTCCTGGGCCTCCTTCACCGGCGCTCCCTCACCACCAGACGCCTGGAGGAAGAACGTCTCATCTTCTGCCTCGGAACACTTCAACCCCAGGGCATCAATGTGGACTTCAACAGTTTCCTCATTTCCCCTTCCCCCATCTCACCCTAGTTCCACACTTCCAGCTCAGCACTGTCCCCATGACTTGTCCGGACTTGTCCTACCTGCCTATCTCCTTTTCCACCTATCCACTCCACCCTCTCCTCCCTGACCTATCACCTTCATCCCCTCCCCCACTCACCTATTGTACTCTATGCTACTTTCTCCCCACCCCCACCCTCCTCTCGCTCATCTCTCCACTCTTCAGACTCTCTGCCTTTATTCCTGATGAACGGCTTTTGCCCGAAACGTCGATTTCGCTGCTCCTTGGATGCTGCCTGAACTGCTGTGCTCTTCCAGCACCACTAATCCAGAATCTGGTTTCCAGCATCTGCAGTCATTGTTTTTACCTAGTCTGTGAGACAGGTTTCCCAGTTTTGGCACTAGACCCCAGATGTCAGGATCGACAGGGCAGTTTCTGCCATTGTCATTTCTGGTGCTTAGATCAATGTTAGGTAGGCTGTCCTGTTTTATTTCTTTGTTGATATAAGTACGTGGCTTGCTGGACCAATTCAGGCGGCAGTTGAGAGTCAACCACATTCCTGTGGGTCTGGAGTCACATGTAGGCCAAGAGAGGTTGGAAATTTCCTTTCCTGAAGGACATTAGTGAGCCAGATAGGATTTTCAGTCAGCAATGGTTTCATGTTCATCAGTACCTTCTTGTTTCCAGATTTTTAAAATTGAATTCAAATTCCAACATCTACCATGGTGGGATTCACTGTCAGGTCACCAGAACATTCGCTGAGTTTCTGCATTAATGTTATAGCGATGTTCTAGCCATCGTCTCCCACGCCATGCAACCATTCATCCAAAGGAGGTTTATAAGAATGATCCCAGGGATGAAGGTCTTGTCATATGAGGAATGGTTGAGGACTCTGTGTCTGTATTCGATGGAGTTTAGAAGGATCAGACGAATCTGATTTAATCTTATAGGAAATGAGAAGCTTAGATAGTTCCACTAGTAGGAGAGACTAGGACCCAAGGTACACAGCTTCAGAGTGAAGGGATGACCCTTTTGAATGGAGAAGAGGAAGAATTTCTTCAGCCAGATTAGTGACTCTGAGGAACTCATTGCTGCAGAGGCTGTGGAGGACAGTTCTGTTGAATGGATTTAAAACAGAGATAAGTAATTCTTAATTGGTAAGTGAATCAAGAGTTATGGGGAGAAGACAGGAGGATGGGTTGAGAAACATATCAGCCATGATCGAATAGGGGAGCATACTCGATGGGCTGATGGTCTAATTCTCCCCTATGTCTTATAGTCTTATACTAGCTGCTTATAGTGATCAGTGCCCATAAGAACTAGGAGGCAATGCTGTGCTGGTGGCATTAAAAATAACACTAACCTTAAACCTCTTTCAGTGGAATCTGTCAGGGATCTCATGGGGACCTGTGTGGGATATACCATCATTCACACAGAAGTGGGAACTGACAGGAGCTGTCTTCAGGAAAGTGCAAGATTCTGAGAACCACAGAGTAAGTACATTGGGCTTTGTTACAAGCACAGGCTTTCTGCAGGTGCAAGTGGATATTGACTGCACAAGTGGCCCTGACAGCTCCAGTGCAGCAGCCAGTTGAATTCATTAACAATGTTAGACACTGCACATCTGCAGCAATGCATCTTTAAACCTGGAACAAAGGCCATTAAACAGTTGGCTTCCTAAGTGGCTGCTGCACCTGAATGTTAGTGACTTTTGACCAAGGACTTACAGATCCCTATATACATACATCCACACTTCCCAATCTTTCACTATTTAGGAACTACTCCACATCATGAAAAGTCCTACAAAACTGTTGAATTATTCCATAATAAATTCTCGTTGCCGTATTCTTGTACATTCAGTTAGCCTGCCTTGGAGGCCTCTTAGTATCACCTGCACAACTCCCAGCAGAACAACAGCAAGATCTGAAATGAAGTCATGAAATGGCTGCAGCATTTGTGTGGGAATCCAAATGTGTCTCCACACATGTTGACTTGAATAGAGCATTCCAAGGCCACAAACTCCTAAATGATAAGGCAAGGATCATAACTACATGTGTTAGGAGACTTAGTGATGACGCAACTGAACTAGTGTGACTATTGTCTATATCATTTGAGATTGATTGCTGATGAAGTGGAACACCGAAGAAGATCGTGACCATTGGAGCAGCCTTCAGCTGAATATCACAAACATCGTTAAAAATCACACAACAGCAGGTTATAGTCCAACAGGTTTATTTGGATGCACTAACTTTTGGAGGGCTGCTCCTTCATCAGCTGGTTGTAGAGTTAAGATCATAAGACACAATATTAAAAGCAAAAGTTTACAGTGACTGAAATTATATATTGAAAAATACCTGGATTGTTTGTTAAGTCTTTCATCTTTTAGAATGAACATGTGGGTTTCAGTTCTTTCATATGTAAATCCCAGAATTTTTAAAAATTTACATTCTCAAGTGAACTTTTAAGAGTTGGTCTCATGTTGGCCCAGATAATGCATTTAAGGTGTGAGCTGCTGTGTGTGATACTGTCTGTGCCACAATATTTAGACTGATTCTAATCTAAAAAAATGGATTTACAAAATCTTACATGGGTTCATGCAGTTTTTGAGCAAAATAAATGTAAGTCTGCAAGTACAAATTCACCCCACAAACTTGTGTGTGTGTGTGTGTGTGTGTGTGTGTGGGGTGGGGCGGGGGGAGGGGGGATGGTTTTGAGTGTCTGTGAGAGAATGTGTGTATGTGTGTGAGCGTGAGTGTAAAGGCATGTAAGTCTGTAAGAGGGTACGTGTGAGTGTGGGAGTATATGTGTGAGCGTATGAGAGATAGCTTGTGTATGAGGGACGGGGTGTGTGTGTGTGTGTGTGTGTGTGTGTGTGTGTGGTCATCTTCAGTGTGACATGAACCCAAGGTCCCGGTAGAGGTCCGTGGTCGAATTTAACTACCACCTCCCCCCACCCCACGCGCACACATGCCCACACATACATACACACACACATAAGTTTGCGGGGTGAAGTTGTACTTGCAGAATTACATTTTACTTTGCTCAAAAACTATATGAATCCATGTAAGATTCTATGAATCCATTTTTTAGATTAGAATCAGTCTGACTATTGTGACACAGACAGTCTCACACAGGGCACCTCACACCTTCAATACATTATCTGGGCCGATACAACATCAATTGTTAAAGTTCACTTGAGAATGTAACTTTTTCTATAAATTCTGTGTTTTATGATCTTATAGTCCACAACCACCTGATGAATGAGCAGTGCTTCCAAATAAACCTGTTGAACTAAAGCTAGTGTTGTGTGATTTTTATCTTTGTACACCCCAGTCCAACACCTCCAAACCATCACAAGCATCAACTACATTCAAACTTACACTTAAGTGTAATTACTATATACCGTTCAATGTATATCTGTGCCACCTATCTGATATTACTGTTTAGTTTCCTGTCTTCAATTTCCTATTACTACATCTATCTGGTTTTATAGCTCAGGCGGCGGCAGTCAACTGACTGCTCTCCTCTATTGACTGAATGACTTTGGCAGCCATCTTCTGATCATGCAAGGTCAAGGCTGAGGGCCTTCAGCACAGAGGCAGATACACGTCCCTCTGTAATAACCTGTTGGAAGTGATGGGGTAACTGTCAGAGGGAAGGTGGACCAGCAGGATACTCTTGGAGTGCCATGGGATGAACCCGTTAGTGGTTGGCTCCTCTTCCTATCAATGTATGATCACACAATGCTGATGCCTTGAGGCAAAGGGGTACTTCAAAGGACACCAAGTTCCTCATCCCCTGGTCATCTTGCCTTTGATGCTCTGCACCCATGATTGCAATGATAGAATTAGATCCAAACACGTATCCAGCAACCACTGTGTGTTGTCTTAGATCTGAGTCTCCAGAGCAGCCATTACCCTTTCTATGGAGACTGCTAAGTGTTTACATGCCAGAACCATTGAGGTTAATAGGAATCCTCCTTTGCTGTATTCTGTTGACAATCCCTGTCAGCTCTGCCCTATGTTCCCCTGTCTTTTTTTTTGCATCTCCAAAAGGTTTTGTTTATGGTTAAGTCCAGAGGCTCATTGCTGACACGGGGCTCAGCAGGGGTCTGTATTCCAGCAGTCCACTGCATGTCAGACACCTCAGTTCTCACATCCTCCATCAGCTGCTGAATCGTTTCTGTTTGTGCTTACCCAATTGTGACCATGAGCTGATTCTGCTCAGCTCCATAAACCCAGTTAATACAGCTTGCTGCCACTCACTGTGACGGCTCACACCAGAACAATAATTATTTCAGTGGAAGTACCAGAGAACGTGCATCTGTAGAGCTATCGTACACCAAGAAATAAAGGCTTTCAGAACAGGAAAGGAGGAGTGGGGTGAACATTGATGAGGATAAACAATAAAAACACAAAGTAGGCTTTGCATCAGTCAGAGTAAATTGCATTATAAATAGCTAACTGAATAGTCCTCTATCATATTAACATATGAATAGGATTATAATTAGCCTGCTGAATGCCACCCTGATTTATTTGCAGCCACCCTTCAGAAGTTCAAAGTGAGAATAGGACAAAAAAATTGGCTTCCAGCATAAAAATTGTATTATTACTTTATATAATTAGTATTTTCAATCTTGGTTTAATTTTTGTTTTTGAAAGTCCATGCCTGGTAAATCTAACAGTAGCTAGAATTGTATGAGTGCGAGTGTGCTGTGGTGTCACAAAGGACTTGTCACCCTTTTGGAATGTACCCAAAATCGGTGCTAGTGAAAACATTAAAATTCCCTTTCCTCAGTTTGAATACAGTAAGCTAAATTACACAGTTACATGATTAAGACACAGCATGTGGTTAAAAATATAGTTCTCAATTACACTTATATACGCCAATATCAAACTCTTAGTTTTTTAAAACTGATAATGATAAAATGATTTGTTTTAAACATATTTAATCAGAATCTACCTAATAGCATGAACAATTTTAGAAAATTGGGGATGTCATTGAAATTGTATTTACAATTCACATGAAATTTGTAAGTTTTGGTAAAATATGCTCTGGATGATTTGAAAACCAATATTAAGTATCTCATTTATATTCTAATGCAACTTTGAAAAGTATATGTAAATACATATCACAGAAACAAGCCTTTCAATCATCTCTACTGGAATTTATGCTCCATGTGAAATTCCCACCACTGTACTTCATCTAATCTTATCAGCATAGCCTTCTGTCACCTTTCTTCCTCATGGATCCTCTAGTTTTACATATATCTCTGCTTTCAGGTGAATTGTTCTTTCTTTCTACAAATCACATTTTAACTATTCTGAATTACCTTTTGGATTTATTAGTGACTAAGTTATATTTAATATCACTTGTTTTGGACTGCCTCCACTGGTGGAAACATCTTCTCCACATTTCCATGATCAAATTGCTTCATAATTTTCAGGACCTCTAGCAAGTCAATACTTCATCTTCTGTATTCTAGAGAAAATAACCCCAGTCTGTTGAATCTACCCTGATAGTTATAAGTTCCCAGTTCTAGGGTTCTCCTTGTAAAACTTTGTGTTCCTTCTCTTCTGCCTCTATATAATAATATATTATCCAGAACAGTGCACAGTGCTAAGAAATTCTGTGGAGCCACAATACAAGCTGCTTTTATATTACAGAAGAGTAGTGCGAGTGGGTCTTGTAAAGCTGACCAGAAGTAAATTTGGCAAAATACACTGAAGTCAGTGGTTGAGAAGACACTAATATTCAAGTTAGAAGCTAAAGTTCCATAGAGCTCCTTCAGCCAAAACACCAGGGCCAGTTCTACCTCTGAATTAATGACACTGCCTCTGGAGGTCTGGAAGATCAATTCTTCAATGGACTTGGGCTACCCCAGTAAAGCCTAATTTACCTGTGCCCACATTCAGTTGCTTTCTTCACAGATGGATGAAATACTTGAATGCTTTTTGCATATAATTTGTATTAATTTGGAGGATGTATAAATGCTCTCCTCATTTATAGAAGGATAAATATTGTCTACATACCTTGTAACATGCAGCATAATGTATAGCATATTCTTCTCTCTTGTATGACACTTAGATTCAGAGAGGAATTAATGTCGATGAAACTCACCCCTGCTGCAATCATCTTTTTACATTTGTGTACTGATGTTGGATTACTTCGTTTGATCACAAATTGTAATCATTGTTGATGATGAATTCCTTTTTGAGATGTTCTGGAGCTGGGAGCATTGGCTCAATCACACTCATCCCAGTTTGTGCGCAAGGGATAACTCCAGCTTCTGTATAGGTTTTTCTCTGATCCCCTTTCAGTTCAATGTCACTAAAGATCCATCATCCCAGAGTCAACAAATGTTGCCTTTATGTCCAGGGCAATCACTCCCATTTCACTCTCCTCACCTCACCTTACCTGTGGAGTTCAGATGTTTTCCTATGCTTGGACCATGGTTGTCAGGAAATATGGAGGAGAAAGTGAGGACTGCAGATGCTGGAGATCAGAGCTGAAAATGTGTTGCTGGAAAAGCGCAGCAGGTCAAGCAGCATCCAAGAAACAGGAGAATCGACATTTCGGGCATAAGCCCTTCTTCAGGAAATATGGACCCAAGCTAATAGAGGTTTATCAAATCATGAGGGGTACTGTTAGCCAAGGTCTTTTTCCCAAGGTAGGGGAGTCCAAAGTTAGAGGGCATAGGTTTAAGGTGAGAGGGGGAAAGATTTAAAAGGGGCCTAAGGGGCACCTTCTTCATGTAGAGTGTGAGTGTATGGAATGAGCTGCCAGAGGATGTGGTGGAGGCTGATACAATTACAATATTTAAAAGGCATCTAGATGGGCACATGAACAGGAAGGATTTAGAGCGATACGGGTGAAATGCTGGCAAATGGGACTCGATTAATTTAGGATATCTGGTCGGCATGGACAAGTTGGACCAAAGGGTCTGTTTCTATGCTGTGTAACTCTATGACTATGACTCTATGAATGGTCCTGATGGAATCCAAACAAAGTATCCTTAGTTTTTGAGTTGCGTTTTGATGCTAAAGAGTCACTTGATGGCACTGTTACTACCTGCCTGAATTACTTTTCATCTGGCTTTGATTCGTCCTTTTTTTGGACAGAATATACATTGGCAATATTCCACATTGTAGCTATACTGGATGAGGTTGGCCACGTGCTGACGAACCTCACTCTAATAGCTGGGATAGTGTTGGTAATCAGAACCTTTGCTGTGCCCATGGAGTGAATTAAATTAGCTAAAGAGTGGTCAACGTGACGGCACCATTAAAAATGATTAAGAAGGATTCACCATTCAACACATCTGCTTGATGATTAAGTGGATTGTATTTTGTTCTGGCATGTTGCTTTCTACTATCATTGAAGATTGGTATGTCCATACAGCCTTCTCCCTCTGTTAGCTTCCTGCGTGGATACTGTCATATCTAAATATAGAACAGGATGTGAATCATCCACAAAAATCATAACTGCTTTCAGTATTTAAGAGAAACATATTTCCTTTCAGTCCCTTCTATCACAGTTGCCTTTAAGAGTAAGGACATAGGACTGTTAATGATCTCTGCTCTCCTGCAAATTTTTTTTATATAAAGCAGATATTTTAAAAAGGTTCATTGTGGGCTCCCCATACTGTTTGTAAGAGCTCAGTCACATTTCTGGCAGGCGCACAAAAATTCCATCTGTATATCAGCTCTTTCTTTAAATGGAGAAACCATCATACAGGCTTAGTATCATTCACAATCTATCAATTGACGCCAAATAAAAATTCCTCTCCGAGTCAAGCTAGCAGGGAGTGAATATGCCCTTCTGGGAGGAGTCAGAGTACAGCTTCAACAGAGATTGTGATTTAAAGTCAAGAGAGCAAACAAAATCCAGCATTGTAGGTGCTTGATCTCTTTGTATAATTATCTACACAAACCCTTGGTTGTGAGCTGTAATGAAGAACCAATCCCTGTCTTTAAAGGGTTAATGAAATTATTTCACCCAAACAGTCCTAAAGTCTGCACCAGTAGAGTGAACAGAGTGACTTACTGTAAGGAAATCTGCAGAAAGTTCATGAAAGTTGCATCCAACAAGGCTGAATAATTATTTATGTATCCCTTCTATTACCATCTAGTGATCATGTTCACATTGCAGGAAGTTAATATTATTAAAGTACTTGAATTATTAATTTTCTGTATAAGGAACAGAAAGATGTCTGAGATCTTGTAACATTTGAAAGGCCCGTTTTTAAAATTCATTTGTGGGACTTGGGCATCACTGGCTGGCCAGCATTGATAGCCCATCCCTATTTGCCCTTGAGAAGGTGTTAGTGAGCTGCCTTCTTGAATCGCTGCAGTCCACTTGCTGTGGGTTGACCCACAATGCCAGTAAGGAAAGAATTCCAGGACATTGACTCAACGACTGTGAAGGAATGGTGGTGTATTTCCAAGTCAGGGTAGTGAGTGGCTTGGAGGGGAATGTGCAGGTGGTGTTTCCAAGTACCTGTTGCCCTGGTCCTCCTTGATGGAAGTGGTCGTGGGTTTGGAAGGTGGGGTCTAAGTATCTTTGGTGAATTTCTGCAGTACATCTTGTAGATAGTACACACTGCTGCTACTGAGCACCGGTAGTGGAGGGATTGAATATTTCTTTCTGTGCTGTGCTCTTCTATGTTCCGTGTTCTATTTGTATCCTTTGTATACGCAGACTGTTTCACAAAGGATACCCACCAACCTCTTCATCAAGTTGGAGTTTCTGGATTATCAAAGAGGTTAATACTCACCTGAGAGGTTCTGAAATGTTCATTATTCTAGTAAGACACCAGTCAGTAAAAGAACGTATCTATGATTGTTGGATTTAGTAAAATCAAACTCTAAAAGAGTTTTATCTTTATAATTATGTCGAAATAGATAAATTAAGGTGATTTCTGAATCTTCAATTTTACATTTTGCTTAAAACAAAATGTATGTAATTTTCTGGGATATAGAATTGATGGTTTATTAACAGTACAGTGCCTTGCTTACACCACACTGTTTTGTATTTGCTGTTCATTTGCCTCTTGATTTTAAAAAAAGTTTTTAATACTTTGGCACTTCGACATGTTCTTTCCCTTGAAGAAGACATTCAGGCAGGCATATAGTGTAATGAGGTAATCTATTAAAAAAAAACAAACCCCAGGAAATTGCAGACTGTCAAAGCTTAATAGTTGCTGACATTTAAAACCATATGCACCAGACAGCTCTGTAATTCCCAGCTACTCACTTATTGATTATAAGCATGGAGCTTCTACTTAAAAATTTAGCAAGGGAGTCGCAAAGCACCTAGTTACCTATTTATCAATTATTAAGTGCACAACCTCAAACTCCATTCAGTGGCAACTTGAGGCTGGGTTTATTTGGAGTTGGGACCTAATCCAACCACATTTACATTGAATTTTCTGCCTTTGTTTAGTTTGTAATTGTGTGCAAGCAAAAACAGGGAGTATTAAGTAACTAGTACTACCCAGCAATAAGTCAATGTTAGTGAAGCTTTACCAGATGATGTAACGATCTTTCGGAGAGATGTTTTAAAATCTTAAGTGAGATGGGATAAGTAAATGTAGAGGAGCTAATTTATACTTTGTGACAAATTTCTCAATGATCAGCACAGAAGAACTTGCTGTACTTTCCCAGCCTGTTAAAGAGACATCAGCTTGATGCAATAAGATTAAGCAAAATTACCTTTCAAGTTACAAATGTGACACTATAAGGTCAATTGCAACAAAATGCATGATTGTGCCACTAAGATGTGGAAATGTTTCCAGGCAAAAATACTCTTTTGATTTTTCTCCTGTCTGAAACACAAACTTAATAAAATGATAGTCTAGCTACACTGATTAAAGGACTGATTTTAAGTTTTGGATGGGTGGAGAGTTGGGTGGAACATAAACTCACTGCTGCTTTAGAAATAAAACTGAAGCCCAATTTAGCTCCTCCTGGCCAATGCCAATCTGTTCTTGGATCAGAAGCTGAGCAAAATCAAGTAGCTCAGGTGGCTGCTGGCCCAACACCAGGTCAGTGAGCTGTCTTACAGGAGCCTTGCAATGGTGAAGGAGCTGGGGGGATAACAGTCTGCAACAGAGGTGGTCATAAATTATTCTGTGTTGAGTATGATATCCCTGCTCTCCCAACCCCACAAGGAAACATTAGAAAAACTTACTTATAAGGCCCTGATTTTTTTCTTGTCCCACGGTTATATTGTTATTATATTCATAAAGAGAAAAGTGACTAAGCACCATGTGACTGCATAGTCCTGGATGCCACACTCACTACAACATGGTAATGTAACAGTGTATCTGTTTTTCAACACATCAACCACAGGGAGAACTGAAAGAAGTGAGGCTCCAGCATTTTGAGTCTGAATTCACTTAGAGGAACCAGACAACATAATACCCATTGTCTTCATACACTGAGAAATTCAGCTGGCTTCCTTCTCAGAGTGAAGTTAAAATTGCATGATGATATCATTCGCATCCATATGTAAAAAAGACAGATGAACAAGGTAAAAAAATGTCAGGTGCTACAATTTAAAAGATTTTTTTTGTTCTTATTTTAGTGCATGATCTCAAAACAATGAAGGGGGTTATGTGAACTTCCCAAGAATCTGCTTGACAGCTTGCCTGGATGCTCTGATTGATAGGAGTGAAAAGCCCTTCCTGGAGAAGGGCTTATGCCCGAAACGTCGATTCTCCTGCTTCTTGGATGCTGCCTGATTTCCAGCAACATATTTTTCAGCTTTGATCTCCAGCATCTGCAGTCCTCACTTTCTCCTAGGAGTGAAAAGGAGGTCCAGATTGTCTTACTCAGAAGAATTTGTAATCTACATTCGGAAACAATAGCAGCAGCCTGTCTGCTATCAGTAGATAGGCCGTGAGTCTCCAAAGTCCTACTAAAGTGTTGAGAATGTTGACTAATCAGCTATGCTTTAAACTGTCTACTTATTTTCAAATTGAAGACAGTTGGTTTCTCAAGGATAGCAAATCAGCATTACTACCTAGATGCAAATTCTAAATGATTCAACTTGCCATAGGAATGACTGTACAGGGAGTTATTGTCAGAATCAGGTCGCAGGTTTAGTTAAAATGTCACTGAATATCACAGTGGGTTAATTTGCCAGAATTTTGGAATGAGAGAGAACAACTGGAAATCTAAAGACTCTACAATCCAACATTTTGCAATATATGGTAGAAGCTTGTGTTTGGATTGAAAAACCCAAAAATGTGAGGAGTTAAAATGAGGCTGTGAGCTTCACCTAGCTTGAACCCGAGGGAGGATCTCCAAGAATACTCATCGTGAGAAACAGTTCTAGAGTTAGAAGATACCCTGATTAAAAAAAACATAGAAACATAGGAGCAAGAGGAGGCTATTTAGCCTTTCGACCCTGCTCTGCCATTCACCAGATCATGGTTGATCATCCAGCTCAATAGCCTAATTCTGCTTTCTTCCCTTTGATCCCTTTCCTTCACGGTAAAAAAGTGACTGCAGATGCTGGAAACCAGATTCTAGATTAGAGTGGTGCTGGAAAAGCACAGCAGTTCAGGCAGCATCCGAGGAGCAGGAAAATCATTTATTTCTCCACCATGCAGGCACTCTGTCTCTATTCCTGATGAAGGGCTTTTGCCCGAAACATCGATTTTTTTCCTGCTCCTCGGATGCTGCCTGACCTGCTGTGCTTTTCCAGCACCACTCTAATCTAGAATCCCTTTCCTTAAGAATTATTTCGGCCTGACTGTGGGAGAATTAAATTTATGCTTAAAGAACAGTGAATATAACATACATCTGTGAAGTGTATGTGTTTGTGCTAAGAGTAAAGAAGGAAATGTTCTGTTCTGTTTAAAGTAGAACATAGGACATAGAACAGTACATTTCAGTACAGGCCCTTCAGCCCTCAATGTTATGCCGATCTTTGATTCTACTTCAAGATGAGACTAACCTACATACCCTTCATTGTGCTATCTTCCACGTGCCTATCCAAGAGCCGTTTAAATATACCTAATATATTTGACTCTACTACCACAGCGGGCAGTGCATTCCTACAATCACCTTAAAATTATCCCCATTTATGACAGCCATTTCTGCCCTGGGAAAAAAGTCTGGCTATCCACTCTATTTATGCCTCTCATCACCTTCTACACCCCAATCAAGTCACCTCTCATCCTTCTTCTTTCCAATGAGAAAGGCCCTAGCTCCCTCAATCTTACTTCATAAGACATGCCCTCCAGTCCAGGCAGCATCCTGGTATATCTCCTCTGCAACCTCTCTAAAGCTTCCACATCTTTTCTATAATGAAGCAACCAGAATATTCCAAGTGTGGTCTAACCAGGGCTCTATAGTGCTACAGTTGAAAAGTATGGTGCTGGAAAAACGCAGCAGGTCAGTCAGCATCCGAGGAGCAGGAAAATCGGCATAAGCCCTTCTTCAAGAAATGAGGCTGGTGTGCCAAGCGGGCTGAGATAAAAGGTGGGTGGGGGGTATTTGGGGGAGGGGCGCTGCGAGTGCGATAGGTGGAAGGAGGTGAGGGTGAGGGTGTTAGGCCGGAGAGGGGGTGGGGGCGGAGAGGTCGGGAAGAAGATTGCAGGTCAAGAGGCCAGTGCTGAATCCGGGGGTTGGGACTGAGATAAGGTGGGGGGAGGGGAAATGAGGAAGTTGGAGAAATCTACATTCATCCCGTGTGGTTGGAGGGTTCCTAGGTGGAAGATGAGGCACTCTTCCTCCAGGTGTCTTGTGGCCAGGATCTGGCGATGGAGGCGGCCAAGGACCTGTATGTCCTTGGTGGAGTGGGAGGGGGAGTTAGTGTTCAGCCATGGGGCGGTTGGGTTGGTTGGTGCGGGTGTCCCAGAGGTGTTCCCCGAAACGTTCCTCAAGTAGACGGCCTGTCTCCCCAGTGTAGAGGAGACCACATTGGGTGCAGCGGATACAGTAAATGATGTGTGTGGAGGTGCAGGTGAATTTGCGATGGATATGGAAGGATCCACTGGGGCCTTGGAGGGAGGTGAGCAGGGGAGGTGTGGGCGCAAGTTTTGCACTTCTTGCGGTTGCAGGGGAAGGTGCCGGGAGTGGAGGTTGGGTTGATGGGGGGTGTGGACCTGATGAGTGAGTCGCAGAGGGGCTGAAGCTAGTCGCCAACTCGTGGGGACCTCCTCTTACAGCCCCCTTGACCATGACCCCACCCCCCACCACCAAACCATCATTTCCCAGAGAATCCATAACCTCATCACCTCAGGGGATCTCCCATCCACCGCCTCCAACCTCATAGTCCCACAACCCCACACTGCCCATTTCTACCTCCTGCCCAAAATCCACAAACCCGACTGCCCCGGCCGACCCATTGTCTCAGCCTGCTCCTGCCCCACCGAACTCATCTCTGCATACCTCGACACTGTCCTGTCCCCCTTAGTCCAACAACTCTCCACCTACGTTCGGGACACCACCCACGCCCTCCACCTCCTCCATGATTTTCGCTTCCCTGGCACCCAATGCCTAACCTTCACAATGGACATCCAGTCTCTATACACTTGCATCTGCAATCACAAAGGCCTCAAAGCCCTCCGCTTCTTCTTCTCCCGCAGACCCAACCAGTACCCTTCCACTGACACCCTCCTTCAACTAACTAAACTGGTCCTCACTCTTAACAACTTCTCCTTCCAATTCTCCCACTTCCTCCAAACCAAAGGAGTAGCGATGGGCACCCGCATGGGCCCCAGCTATGCCTGCCTCTTCGTTGGATATCTTCCGCAGCTACACTGGCACCATCCCCCACCTTTTCCTCCGCTACATCGATGATGGTATTGGCGCTACCTTGTGCTCCCATGAGGAGGTTGAACAGTTCATCCACTTTACTAACACCTTCCACCCCAACCTCAAATTTACCTGGACCGTCTCAGACTCCTCCCTTCCCTTCCTAGACCTTTCCATTTCTATCTCAGGCAACCAACTCAATACGGACGTTTACTATAAACTGACTGACTCCCACAGCTACCTAGATTACACCTCCTCCCACCCTGCCCCCTGTAAAAACGCCATCCCATATTCCCAATTCCTTTGCCTCTGCCGCATCTGCTCCCAGGAGGACCAATTCCACTACCAAACAACCCAGATGGCCTCCTTCTTCAAAGACTGCAATTTCCCCTCCGACTTGGTCGACAATGCTCTCCACCGCATCTCCTCCACTTCCCGCACCTCCGCCCTTGAACGCTGCCCCTCCAATCGCCACCAGGACAGACCCCACCACCAGGGATATATTTCCCTTCCCTCCCCTATCAGCGTTCCGGAGAGACTACTCCCTCCGCGACCTCCTCGTCAGGTCCACACCCCCCACCAACCCAACCTCTACTCCCGGCACCTTCCCCTGCAACCGCAAGAAGTGTAAAACCTGCACCGACACCTCCCCGTTCACCTCCCTCCAAGGCCCCAATGGATCCTTCCATATCCATCACAAATTCACCTGCACCTCCAAACACATCATTTACTGTATCCGCTGCCCCCAATGTGGTTTCCTCTACACTGGGGAGACAGGCCGCCTACTTGCGGAACATTTCAGGGAGCACCTCTGGGACACTCACAACAACCAACCCAACTGCCCCGTGGCTGAACACTTTAACTCCCCTTCCCACTCCGCCAAGAACTTCCAGGTCCTTGGCCTCCTCCATCACCAGACCCTGGCCACACGATGCCTGGAGGAAGAGCACCTCATCTTCCGCCTAGGAACCCTCCAACCACACGGGATGAACGTAGATTTTCCAGCTTCCTCATTTCTCCTCTCCCCACCTTATCTCAGTCCCAACCCCCGGATTCAGCACCGCCCTCTTGACCTGCAATCTTCTTCCCGACCTCTCTGCCCCCACCCCCTCTCCGGCCTATCACCCTTACCCTCACCTCATTCCACCTATCGTATTCGAAGCACCCCTTCCCCATATTCCAGCCCCCCCCCCCACCCCCCCACCTTTTATCTCAGCCCGCTTGGCACATCAGCCTCATTCCTGAAGAAGGGCTTATGCCCAAAACGTCGATTTTCCTGCTCCTCGGATGCTGACTGACCTGCTGCGCTTTTCCAGCACCACACTTTTCAACTCTGGTCTCCAGCATCTGCAGTCCTCACTTTCTCTTATATAGTGCTACAGCATAACCTTGCTGCTTTTAAACCCAATCCCCTGGCGAATGAAAGCCAACACACCATACGCCTTCTTACCAACTCTATCAACTTGGGTTGCAACTTTGAGGAATCTATGACCAGGACACCCCCAAAATCCCTCTGTTCCTTCATTCAGCCAAGAATCCTGCCTTTAACTCTGCATTCAAATTCAACCTTCCAAAATAAATCATTTCACATTTTTCCAGGTTGAACTGTATCTACCACTCAACAGCCCAGCTCTGCATCCTGTCAATGTCTCTTTGCAACTTGCAACAGCTCTCCACTCTATCCACCACTTCACCAATCTTTGTGTCATCAGCAAACTTACTAACCCACTCTTCCACTTCCTCATCCAAGTAATTTATAAAAATCACAAAGAGCAAAGCTCCCAAAATCAATCCCTGTAGAACACCACTGGTCACCAAACTCCAGGCTGAATACTTTCCATCTACTAACATCCTCTGTCTTCTATGGGCCAGCCAATTCTCTGTCCAGATAGCCAGATTTCCCTGTATCTCATGCCTCCTTACTTTCTGAATTTACATCCTCACTGTCCACTGTTCAAGAAATTCCATTGTTCAAGAAAGGGAATAGGGATAACCCTAGGAACTACAGACCATTCAGTCTTATGAATGTGGTGGGAAAATTATTGTAGAGGATTTTGATAGTCAGGATTTACGATTACTTGGAAAACCATAGCTTGATTAGAGAAAGTCAGCATGGCTTTGTGACAGGCAGGCCATGCCTTACAAACATTATTGAATTCTGTGAGGATGTGACAAAACACATTGAATGTAGAACAGTGGATGTGGTGTACACAGATTTTAGCAAGGCGCTTGATAAGGTTCGCATGGTAGGCTCATTCAGAAAGTACAAGTTGACTACAAAGATAGGTTATGATTGTTATTCTTGGTTGGGTGTGCAGAGGTAGGAGAAATGAACCTGACCTTTAAAAATAGTTTTAAAAATGGACATTCACATTCCCTGAAGGGAGGTAGGCTGGATTGGACTTTGAGGCAGGGGACCATGGAAGACACGAGCAGTTTCCTGGGTTCTGAAGGAGACCAAATGGAAAGTTAGCCTCAAGGTACCAACACTGCATCAAAAAAAAATTAGAGAATAAAAATGTAAACCATTTTTCTAGTCTTTACTTCTCACACTCTCTGAGCCCTTAAGTTCCATTAATGCTGACCATACCAAAGATTTTCTACCAATCACCCACTTGGGCCCCTCATACCTACTGTGATGCCCATGCCCTGCTACTCATAGTTCATGGCCTCTTATACCCTGTATGTCAATTTAGTGCAGACTTGCACTCACCACACTTTTCCTCTTCAACTATCATCCCCACTCACCTACTATTCATATGTTATCATGCACAGGAGAAAGAAGAAGCTTATTTAAGATTCTATATTGCAGGCCATACACTAATAATAAAAGAACTAATTCTGAGAAAGATATTTTAATGAGTTTCAACAGGTTGACAGTTTGGCACATTTTGACAGGTTTTAAAATGTTTTGAGTCTTCTGAGAGTTTGATGCTCCTTGATATGTCTGCACAGATATACACTTCTTGTCAGTTTTATACTTCTTAACAGTTTTGACACTCTATACAGAGTAATATTTCTCGATATTTTACTTCAACATTTTTTGACAGATCCTGACATTTCTTGACAGGTATTGGTTGTTCTTGACATTGCTAGACAGATTTAAACAGCTCTTGTACACGTTTTACCCTTCCAAAGTGTTAATATTCCTTTTACACTCAATTGTCCCAGAGATTACTGACTCCCTTCCCAAAGGTACCTGATACTGACAACCCCCCAACTCCAAAGAAAACATGACCCACACTTCCAATATGTCTAGATACTACATCAGCACGAGTACCTCAGATGTCCAAAGGAATATGGCTATTAAACAAAAGTAGAATGAATAGCTATGTTCTTAACTAGTCTAATCACCATATTTCCTTCACACTCCAGACAACAAGCGTTCAAAAATCCAATTTGAATGGGTGCAGCTGACCATTTAAATGCCCAGCTGCCTCTGATAACCACAAATGCATGAACCATGGCCTATCCCCAATTACCTCTCTCCAGCACCACTATGAAAATGGGAAATGTTAGAGCCAGGGTTTAGGATTTCCAATGGCGTCTATCAGATGTTCTCCATAACGGCAATAATCTGGACTGTAGTGTTAAGTCAAGAGTGTTTTTGCCTTTTGTTACAGTAAACATCTGAAAATGTGAAACCTTGCTTGGTGACTCTTTCAGGTAGTAAATGGAAAATTCTTTTCACTTTTTCAATGTTAGCAGTCTCTATGGAAATATTTCTATAAGGTTGGCTGCAAGGCTCTAATCTGAATACGTACACGTGCAAGTCCAGCTCCCCGTTTGATACGTTTCTGCTAGGATAATCCATTTAAAATGACCTCCATAGAACACAAAATATAGCAAGTTAATAGTGAAGGATGTTATGTACAACTTCATGCTTCATTTTCAAACAGCCCAGGAGAAATGGACAGGCAGCTGCATCATCATGAGTGTGCAGGGAAGGATAATGTTGGACGAATTTATAAATACACTCGACATTTTGCGATGCAGTGACCATAGAGAGCCCGACATTATGTGAGATACTGACAGCAAATGGGTTGTGTGATGCTCATTAAATGTAAAATGAGTGCACAACAGATTGACAATCTGCCCAGAGACCCATTAGCACAATCTGACCATTAGACCCAGCTGCTGCTGAAGCAGTCTTGGCACCATGAGGGGTATTGTTAAGTTGACTGAAAGCTGTGTGGTGTGGTGTCAAAACAGGACGTGTACAAACAATCTTTGGGAACTCAAACCTTAATGATTAGAAATCAAATTGACTTGGGGCATGGTATATAATTTTAAATGTTTTGTATTGCACCAAACTACATTGACTAACAGAAGACAATTGTCATATTTCCTTTTCAGTAGTCTATAGCACAAAAAACAAGCATTCTACTCAGCTGATCATGTTGGTGTTTATATACCACAAAAGCCTCCTTCCAATCTACTTCATTATTCCGTGTCAGCTAACCTTCTCTGCGAAGCAAAGAACACGATGAGGTAACCTGTTGAGATGGGGTCCCACATTCAGGCACTCAGTGGTCAACAGATCCAGCAGACAGCTTCATTTTCCTGCTGTTTACCTTTCCACCTCATCTCTCCCACCCTTGCTCACAGCCCTTTTCCCCTACTGCATTGGTCGGTGCAGTGGCACTGTCTGTCTCATAGGACTAGGGTTCAATTCCAGCCTCATGCGACTGTGCAAACTCCACACGGACATTCTCCTTGTGTCTGCGTGGGTTTCTTCCAGATGCTCCTATTTCCTTCCACAGCCCAAAGATGTGCAGGTTAGGTTGATTGGCCAAGGTAAATTGCCCATAGTGTCCAGGGATGTGTAGGATAGGTAGATTTGCCATGCAAGGTTACATGGAAAGGGTAGGGGCATTGCGTCTGGTTAAAATGCTGTTCTGAAGGCCAGTAAGGACTTGTTGGGCCAGATGACCTGCTTCCACATTGTAGGGATTCTATGATTCCATCACTTGTATTTGGCCTGGGATCCAGTGATAAACCAGGACTTAGACTGGTGGGTACCAGCAGCAGCCAATTCCTCCAGGATAGTGCTACCACTCTTAATATAGCTTCCAGCCTCTTGTCTAGTTGTGTCTGTAACAGCCACTGAATTAAGCTGGTCTAATTCCTAACAGAGGTGATGCAGAGTTCTTGCCAGCTCTTCAGCTCATTAGCATGACTTTTGCCACCTTTACTAAACACCGCCCTTTGTCCTTTATTTTCTTCAAGCTTTTGGTAAACTTTTCTGCACTTCACCATTTCATTTTTTTCCCCTTTTATTTAGTCTGCCATTCTGTCTGTTTAATTAAATGTACCTCCTGACTACAATCTTGACAAACTATATCACTAAACTTGGGTTTTTGAGCTGCTGGGTCTGTCCTATTATGTATGTGGCACACCTCGTGATGGGGGTGGCTGGATGTTTTGTAACTTTTGTCAAAGTCTTCAGTTGTATCAGAAGGCAATAGGACAATGCAGTATCTGACACTACTCATCTCCCCAGTCCTCCTGGGTGGGTACAATATATTTTCAGAACATTGTGTGTGAATTTAGAATCCATACAGGGTAGAAACAGGCCCTGTGGCCCAACAAGTCCACACTGACCCTCTGAAGAATAACCCACCCAGACTCATTCCCCAAACCTATTGCTCTACATTTACCCCTGGCTAATGTACCTACCCCACACACCCCTGAAGACTATGGGCAATTTAGCATGGCCAATTCACCTAGTCTGCACATCTTTGGAAAGTGGGATGAAACTGGAGCACCCAGAGCAAACTTCACACAGACAGTTGCCCGAGGCTGGAATCGAACCCAGTTCCTGCCACTGAGAGGCAGCAGTGCTAACTACTGAGCCACTGTGCTGCTGTGCTTCTGCAGGATAGTGGCAGGGATGAGCAGTTGTATCCATCCAGTATCTATAAAAACACTCTCTATGAAGCATCCTTTTGGAACGACACAGAGCATTCATAGCAGAGATCAAGTAGTGGGTTCTGAGCTGAGATGGATCAGATCCTACAGACTAAACATTGGGAACGTGGAGTTCAGACAGCACTAGTTGCCAAGGTTTATCCACTTTTAGAGACTAACCTGAAGACCATTACACTCGCCAGTCAAGCAGAGCAACTATTGCTGCTCCAATACAGCAGTACCTTGAGTTGCTGATGAAGTGGTGGATGGGATAGATTAAAAACTGAAAGAACTGCAGATGCTGTAAATTAGAAACACTAACAGAAATTGCTGAAAAATCTCAGGAGGTCTGGCAGCATCTGTGAAGAGAAATCAGAGTTAACGTTTTGGGTCTAGTGACCCTTCCTCAGAACTGATCGGATGAGATGGATTATTTGGTGCCTGTAAGGATGATCATCAGGCCTTGGGGCAGAGACAACGGGTGTATCTGACATCACTAAACAACAAAGATATATGTCATAGAAAGATGCAAAAGAAAAAGAGCTTATTTCCAGAAGATAGCATAAGGAGAAAGTGAGGCCTGCAGATGCTGGAAATCAGAGTCAAAAGGTGTGGGACTGCAAAAGCTCAGCAGGTCAGGTAGCATCCAAGGAGCAGGAGAGTCAACATTTCGGGCATAAGCCCTTCATCAGAAGATATCATAAGTCCACATTTCTGTGACTCCATTATTTTTGAACACAGAGGATTTTAGAAGGGTATTTGTCAAGGAGTAAATTATAGAAATATTTAATTAAAAATGAAAATGAATATTCAACAGGTCTTGCAGTATTTGTTGGCTAGCTTTTCTATGTGAGGAAACAGAATTTGGAACCCTTTTTGGGGTTCTGAAATCTGCCCCTGATTGGGGAAACAGTCACTCATTGGAATTTTCACAAGGAATCACCCATGAGATCAGGTTCTCAGTCCTGTTAAAGACAGTAAATGGGCTTTTGAAGATGCAGGGCCTATCTAGCTGGAGAGAAGCAAAAGGTTTTGATGGAAGGTGAAGAAAAGAAAGATTTCATTAATGTTTTTAAACAGTCGAACCATTACTATGATGTGGGGGAATTGGGGCAATTCCCATGGTCCATAAATTTAATTGAACAAGCTAAAATTGATGAATACTTCAACCCTAATTAAATGACATAACGACAACAAGCTTCATAATTTTCTATTCTATTCTGTTTATAGCAACATGCAGGATCATTATTAACAATGGGCTGGAGTCTATAGTTCCTCCACTGGTGGGTTTGAAGGTGAGAGGCTTGTAAGGTGCTGTGTGTGACCTCAACCACTGTCTCACCCACCCCCAACCTGTCTTACATTTCTTGGGGACTGGGGAGGGTGTGGGAACAGTGAATATATCAAGCAGCCTGCTAATCTGTGGGCACAATGGAGATCTTCAGTGCAATTAATGGCCAATTCAGAACCTTTCCCTGCTTTACAACTATTGTACTATGGGGTACTATTGTCAGATAGGAAGATGGATGATATCCTTGTTTTGGTGTTGGTGGGGAGGAATGATGAGGGAGGTCACCTGTGTCCATCCCTAGATACCGTCTCCAAGGATATAACCTCACACTAAGCTTCTGAAGCCCAGCTGTCTGCCTCCCCCACACCACTTGTTGGGACCTGCTGGCTGGGCCCTGTTGATATTCTGGACTTGCTTTCAGTCCAACTTCCCCTTCTTTAGGGATTGGCAGTAGTCCCAAAAGTCCCAAAAGGCACTACCCAAACCTGATGTTGATACGATAACTTAGCTGCCAGCTGTTGAAAACTTGATTTTTCACAAATCTGAGTACCTTTCAGAGTGTCAGGAGTATTAATGTTCTTAATGTCCTAATTCCTGTTTGAAAGTTATTCTTGAAACTAACTTACATCAACCTTGCAGGTAGTGTGTTCTGAATCATGATGACTCACTGAATAAATTAATTCATCTCATCTCACCTTTATGTCATTCTCTAATTATGTTAAAGCTGAATCATTTCTTGCACATCCATTGTAAAGACTTCTGCTTTATTTAAGCATTAAAACCTTTCAGATCTTTACATATCTTTCTTGGATGTCCCTTTAATTTCGCTGCTGTTAAGACAACCAACTGGTTTAATCCTCTTCAGTAAGTAGTAAGTTACCTCGAGTTACTTTAAAAACTTACTCCTGAAGAAGCAGGTATGCTAACATAGGAGGCCGAAGCATGAATATTGATGATAAGTGAAACATGTTGTCAATGCTATTTTTGAGGAGAAAGTGAGGACTGCCGGTGCTGCAGATCAGAGCTGAAAATGTGTTGCTGGAAAAGCGCAGCAGGTCAGGCAGCATCCAAGGAACAGGAGAATCGACATTTCGGGCATGAGATTCTCCTGCTCCTTGGACACTGCTGCGCTTTTCTAGCAACACATTTTCAGCAGCTGTCAATGCTATTTGTTTTGCACTCATGAAGACACATGAAGAATAGGACGGCATGGCTCAGTAGTTAGCACTGCTGCCTCACAGTTCCAGGGATCTAGGTTCAATCCCAGTTTTGGGTATCTGTCCGTGTGCAGTATGTACAAAAGGAGTCTCCTTTGCAAACTCGCCCATTGCCTGAGGTAAGGTGACCCTCAGGTTCAACCCCAACATTAGTCATCTGCCTCTAATGAGAGACCAGCCCTATGGTCTGGTAGGATTATGGTGACTTTATGGATGTAAAAGGCAAAAGTCTAGATTTGGAAAAAGTTGTCAACCACCTAATGAAGGAGCGGCACTCTGAAAGCTAATGCTTCCAAATAAACCTGTTGGACTATAACCTGGTGTTGTGTGATTTTTAACTTTGTCCAATCCAGTCCAACAGCGGCAGCTCCAAGTCATAGGAAAGGCCTGTTTTCCAAATCTAAAAATTGGTGTAGGAGCAGAACCATGAGCATTGCTAACCAAAATCAAGTCATACCAAATCCTAATGAATAAAATTATGAAGTAAAAAGCTAACAATCTTGGAAGCAAACAGAAGGAATCAGAGGATGAAGGAGATGGGAAGCCCCCCCCCCCCCCCATTAGTTCTGAGAAGAGCTTTCTTTTACCCATCTCTTTCCCTTTCCTCATTACAAATGCTGTAGGACCTGCTCTGTTTCCAGCATTTATCTCAGATTTACATTATTCATATTTCTAAACCCTGCATTTAAATGGAAGTATATTCAAATTAAGGGATTTAAATTGACTCATTAATAATGTCATTACTGGTTAAGTACTCATTCCATTGAAGTGGATTCGGCCCAATTACAAGGAATATGGAGATGGGTTCATTTTGCCAAAACATAGAAATAAATCAAATTGCTGGCAATACGATGACTAAAAATAAAACCGGATGAATCAAATTGGATTGTTATAGACGTTGTAGTAAAATTGCCAATAAATCAGCAGTTTATGTATTTATTTTGAGTTTCCAGCATTCACACTGTGGTTTTTCTGCAACAAATCAAATATGCTGAAAATACATGAAATTATTATTTAACTAGAAACCATAACTCAACTTATCAAATTCAAGGTATTGTACAGTATGTAGAAAAACACAATGGTTATTGCTGCAAACAATTAATTTGTAAGGCAGTTTATCTTCAATAATCAAATATATATATATTCAATAGAAAAGATGATTTCAGCAATATTGAGGGTAAAATTGGTCTTGCATGATAGCCATCAAACCAATAAAATATTCCCATTTAATATTAAATGACAATACCATAACCATGTCTTCCACGAGCAACATCCTGATGGATTACCACTGAGCAGAAAATGAACTGGGCTAGCCATATAAATATGACAAGAGAAGATCAGAGGCTAGGAATCCTGCCGCAAGTAGCTCAGTTCCTGACTCTCCAAAGGCTTCACACATTGACAAACATAAGTCAGAAGTGTGATAGAACATTCAGTACTTTCCTGGATGAGTATTTCCATGACTCTCAAGAAGCTTGGCACAATCCAGGTCAAAGCAACAAGCTAATTGGCATCGCATCCACAAACATTCATTCCCCCCACCACTGACACTCATTAGCAGCAATGTGTGCCATATCTACAAGCTGCACTTCAGAAACTCCTTAGTTAGCACCTTCCTAACCCATGACCAGTTCCATCTGAAATGACAGGGGCAGCAGATACGTGGGAACGCCACCAATAGGATGGATGTTATTAAACTGGAATGGGTACAAACAAGATTTACAAGGATGCTACCAAAACTAGAAAGTTTGAGTTATAGGGAGAGGCTGGATAGGCTGGGGCTTTTTCCCTGGAGGGTCAGAGGCTGAGGAGTGACATTATGGAGATAGATTCATTTTGGAGGATTAAAATATCATGAGGGTCAGAGATAAGGTGAATAGCCAAGGTATTTTCCCTCGGGTAGGAGAGTTCAAAACTGGAGAGTATAGGTTTAAGGTTAGAGGTATGATAATGCTGCTCCTTGAACAAGGTTATGCTGTCCTTGGCTTTTTTTTTCAGAGAGGTTGTAAAAGACACACAGACTCCAAAGGTTTCAGGGCCAATTTGTTTATAGCTAACTGATACTGCCTCAGGCAGAAGTGGGGTCTGGGCTGGTCCATAGCAGAGAAGAAAGATTTAAAAGGGACCTGAGGAAAAATGTTTTCATGCAGAGGGTGGTGTGTGTGTGTGTGTAAGTGTAACAAGTAGCCAGAGGAAGTGGTAGGGGTGAGTACAATTATAAAATTTAAAAGATATTTGGACAGGTACATGGACAGGAGAGGTTTAGAGGGATATGGACAAAACACAGACAAATGGGACTAGTTCAGCTTAAGAAACCTGGTCGGCATGGACCAGTTGGGCTGAAAGGTCTGCTTGCATACTGTATGACTATGACTCTATAATCACTCATCGTTCTGACTTGGAAATATATCATCGTTCCTTCTGTATTGCAGGATCAACATCCCTAACAGCATGGTGTGTCTATCTATGACAAACAGACTGCAGCAGTTCAAGAAGACAACTGACCACCTCCTTTTTCTAGGCAATGCAAGTTTGGCAATAATTCTTGCCCCAGCCAGCAATGTCCACATCTCCTGAATTAATTTTTTTAAATCCTTGCATAAGCACTTACAAATTGACATAACATTGATCCCACCTGACATACTTTGCCAATAAAATTAGTGAAAAAATGAGCAGACCTATAAAATTTACTTGATTTACAATCAACCAGTTTGTCTTACTGCCAAGACCAATTCCCCTCACCCCATTTGCTGCTAAGACATTAGCTTAAAAAGAAATAATATGCTAATTATACCTCCATGTTGAAATAGCTGTGGCCTTGCTCAAGCCTCAAGTCTGTATTTCTAAGTAGCTTCATGAGGCCCAATTTAAAAACATAAGCATCGATATTTGTGCAGAGAAGGAGGGTTTGGGAGTGCCTGGTAGCAAAGAGAAACTTATGCACATAGGAAGAACCTTGTCCTAAGATTATATAGAGTCATAGAGATGTAAAACATGGAAACAGACCCTTTGGTCCAACCCGTCCATGCCGACCAGATATCCCAACCCAATCTAGTCCCCCCTGCCAGCACCCGGCCCATATCCCTCCAAACCCTTCCTATTCATATATCCATCCAAATGCCTCTTAAATGTTGCAATTGTGCCAGCCTCCACCACATCCTCTGGCAGCTCATTCCATACACGTACCACCCTCTGCATGAAAAAGTTGCCCTTTAGGTCTATCCCCACGTTGTGCCTCCAAACCTAGCTTCCAAAATCTGTTCCCTTCATGCCCTCACCCTCTTTGCCAGGATGCCCACAACCTCTATACTCAAGTATGCCTGTGGTTTTCTTGGGACCATTGTCATCTTTGATCTCCATGAACCTTCCGACAGTCCCAGCAGTGCCCACTAGTCAGCTTTGGTACTGCTGAGCTTCCAGACAACCAGCTTGGCCAGCAACTCACAAGAAGTAAGTTCCTCTTCTTGTAGAGTGGAGGAGTCAGATGGGAGGTGGTTTAGAGTTGTGGCAACGTTGCAGGGGGATGTAGTTCGTCAGCCAGAGGAACATGGAGCTCTGGAATCAGTAGGGAAGGGGAATTGTGGTGCTGGTAGATCAGAAGTCAGAAGTACAAATGTGAGGGGGAGATCTGAAGCTGAGTGGACAGTCTCTTAATAGTCACAGAGGAGATCAAAGGAGTCAGGGGAGGTAGCAGTGTCTGGGACTATCGAATGGTGGGTTGCTGAAGCAGGAAAACTGGATCCAGCAGGAAAGTGAAAAGGCAGAGTCAGCAAAACTCGAGTTCCCCTTCAGCCTTCAGTTTTTCCAGAATCCTAGGTTTTACCAATGCTCCATAGAAAATTAGTCTGATTAGCTCTCCTTCTGTGCTTAATGCTAAGTAAGAGATTATTTTACTGCACAAGACAAGTCCTGTAAATTGCTCCTGGTGAAATGTGCCTTAGAAGCCGAGCATCTAAAGGTCTATAAAATCATGAAGGGCATGGATTGGATAAATAGACAAAGTCTTTCCCTGGGGTGGGTGAGTCCAGAACTAGAGGGCGTAGGTTTAGGGTGAGAGGGGAAAAAGTTTAAAAGGGACTCAAGGGGCAACTTTTTCACACAGAGGGTGGTGCATGTATGGAATGAGCTGCCAGAGGAACATTTAAAAGGCATCTGGATGGGTAAATGAATAGGAAGGGTACAGAGGGATATGGGTTGGGTGCTGACAAGTGGGACTAGATTAGATTGGGATATCTGGATGGCATGGACAAGTTGGACTGAAGGGTCTGTTTCCATGCTGTACATCTCTATGACTCTATAGCTCTATCTCCAGTTCAATCTGCTCTGATGATGGAAACTTCCTTCAAAAGGATGACTATAATCACTGAATGGTGACTTCAAGGCTATTTCTCAGCTTTCAAAAAGCCACATCTGCTCAGTTCAGACAATTTTCAGCTCTGTGTTGAACATAGATATTAATTGTTGATAGAAGAAATCATTAGATGATCAAAAGGAAATATGCCCACAGACTACCTCAGGTTCTTCAGCTTCCTTATAACATTATCTTCTTTTATGCGATGATGTCTGTCAGAGATTCTGTAAGAAGTTGTTTTTCATCAGATTATTACTAAACACTTACAGAAAGTAATTGCTCTAGAAATAGATTACATGGAATCCAGGGAGAGCTGGCAAATTGGATGCACAGTTGGCTTTATGGTAGGAAGCAGAGAGTAATAGTATAAGAATGCTTGTTGGACTGGAGGTCTGTGGCTAGTGGTGTGCCTCAGGGGTCAATGCTGGGCCCATTGCTGTTTGTTATCTGTATAAATTATTTGGATGAGAATATACATGATTAGTAAGTTTACAGATGAGACTCAGGTGGGCTGTATCATGGACAGGGAGGAAGGTTGTCAGAAATTGTAGCGGTACCTTGAAGGTTATCAGAAATTGTAGCTGGAGAAGTGAAACAAGAAATGCCCAATGGAGGTTAACATAAATAAATGTGAGGTCTTGCATTTTGGAAAGTCAAAACCAGGTAGAAGTTTCATGGGGAATGGTAGGGCCTAAACGAGTGTTATGGAACATAGGGATTTTGGAGTTTAGGTTCACAGTTGGAGCGACAGTGGGGTGACAGTAGATAGAGTAGTGAAGAAGGCTTTTGGCACACTGGCCTTCATCAGTCAGGGCATTGAGTATAGAAGTTGGGAAGTTACGTTGAGTATTACACAATGTTAGTGAGGTTGCACTTTGGAGTAATGTGTTCAGTTTTGGTTAATTTGTTGTAGGAAGGATGTTATTAAGCTGGAAAGAGTGCAGAAGAAATTTACATGGATGTTGCCTGGACTGAAGGATTTGAGTTATAGGGAGATGTTGAATGAGCTAGGGCTTTTTTCTTTAGAGTGTAGGAAACTGAGGGGAAATCATTATAGAAATATATAAGATCATGAGAGGCCTGGATATGGTGAATACACTGAGTCATTTTCCCAGGGTTAGAGTATTGAGGACTTGACGGCATCAGTTTGAGGTGAGAGGGGAAAGAATGAAAGGAACCTTTTTTTTTACACAGAGGATGGTACGCAAATGGAATGAGCTGCCAGCGGAAGTGGTTGAGGTGGGTACATTAACAATATAGAAAAGGCATTTGGACAAATACGAGAATAGAAAAGGTTTGGAGGGATATGGGCCAAGTGCAAGGAAATGGTGCTAGCGTAGATGAACATTTTGATTGACATGAGCTGAGAGTGCATTGCTGGTAAAGCACAGCAGGTCAGGCAGCATCCAAGGAGCAGGAAAATCGATGTTTCGGGCTGAACCCCTTCATCAGGAATGATTCAGGCCAGAGGAGATGACTTGGGGAGTACAGTGAGAGAGGGACTCACTGAGATCTCTGTAGAGAGAGAGGAGGAGAACTTCTTCAAGGTAGGAATCCTTGGAAGAGGCTTTGCAGTAAGGTTGAATCAACTAGGAGACAGTGAGGTCTGCAGTTGCTGGAGATCAGAGTTGAGTGTGTTGCTAGAAAAGCACAGCAGGTCAGGCAGCATCTGAGGAGCAGGAAAATCAGCATTTCAGGCTAGACCCCTTCATCAGGAATGAGACATCTTTGTAGAGAGAGGAGGAGAACTTATTCAAGGTAGGCATCCTTGGAAGAGGCTTTGCAGTAAGATTGAAATCAAATTTCTGATGAAGGGGTCTGGCCTGAAGCGTCGATGTTCCTGCTCCTCTGATGCTGCCTGACATGCTGTGCTTTTCCAGAACAGACTCTCAACTCTGATCTTCAGCATCTGCAGACCTCACTGACTCCATTTTGGTTGCCATGGACCAGTTTTGGCCAAAGGGCCTGTTTCCATGCTATAGGACTCTATGACTCTATAAGTTTGGGCTTTCTTTCATTGTGTCCAACAATGGGCTAAATCTTAGTAGAAATTGCCTGTGTAATTTTCATTGGGTTTTATGGAGGATTACGCTCTGTGAAGCCGGACATGAACCCTACACTTTCCTCTTGAACTAGGTACCATAGTTATCGAAAATCAATCAATCAATCTTGTATCTAAAATAAACAATTGGTGAGGCCTCCAATACAGCCTAGACAGAGTGTGCAATATTATCCAGGTGTGCTGTGCTCTGCACAATTAAAGCGGGTAACAAGGTGATGTACTGGATGAAGAGGAAGTGTGCCAACAGAAGCAGACTTCGGAGGAGAGGCTGAGGACACTGAGGAGGTACAAGCTCTCCTTGTACATAACAGAACTCAGCTGTATCAGGTTCTACAAGGCAAACAGGATTTGATTGACACCAGGTTCCAGTAGACTCTTGCTGGTGGCAGCAAACCAACATTGTATGTTAGATATCTGTTGGTCATGATGCCAACATTTGGTTTGCATTGTGGGGTCAAACTGCAGCCTCTACTCATTTTTCTTTGTTTTATCTTTTGATGCCTGTAAACAAAAGTTGCCTAATTCCTTGCCTGTTTGTGATGTGACTATCAGTGGGTGTCCAATGAACATTGGGTGGCAAGGTGCTCAGTGATCAGCACTGCTGCCTCACAGTACCAGGGACCCGGGTTTGATTTCAGCCTCAGATGACTGTCTGCGTGGAGTTTGCACATACTCCCCGTGTCTGAGTGGGTTTCCTCCCACAATCCAAAGATGTGCAGGTCAAGTGAATTGACCATACTAAATTGCCCTTCGTGTTAGGTGCATTAGTCAGAGGGTCTGGCTGGGTTATTCTTCGCAAGGTTGGTGTGGACTTGCTGGGCCGAAGGGCCTGTTTTCACACTGTAGGGAATCTAATCTAATCAAAACACTGGGGACAGAGCAGAAATGGCTTACAAAAATTGTTCAGATGGGATATAGCAAAGGCAGGTAAACTGTGTGCTGTGTCGGTTAAACGGTGACAGACAATTCAGACTTTTAATATAATAAAATCCCATTCGACCCTCATTTGTGAGCACAGATTATTGGTGCTTCATTGCTCTCTTATACTGTTTATGTATAAGTCACATCAACCCATTTTAGCCTGTATGGAGTGGTCTGATGATATAATTGTTTCCTGGTTTTGAGGTAATGAAGAATGTTGCAGGCATGTCTGTATTCTTTAGGCAATGAGACATCACAATAGAAGTTAATTGTTAAATCTAGACACACTATCCTCCCACACATGATAGTGAACAATTACATAAACTTTAGATCTTAAGGGACTAGTCTACTTTTGTAAAATGGAACAACTGAGAACAAGAGGCTCTGAGTATTCGGATGACTGTTTGAACTAACAAGGTACAGCCAAGCAGTATTTGTAAAAGCTTCCCAACTTTAGGAAGAAAAAGATGTAAATTTATTAAAACTTACGGTGTGCTGCTCCAGTTCTCACACTAAAACTTTACCTGAAGGGTGACAGAAATATTTGAATAAGAGACTCAAAGGGTGCCAGGGCAAGCAAGAATCTGACATTGAGGCCACTATCACAACAAGTCACAATCTTATCAAATGCGAGTGAAGCAGGTTGGAAGGTCTAGATGTACTAATCCCCCTTTTCACATACATGTAACAACCTCCAGCCTGTTAAGGTGTTAGTGTGGAATCAGTTCCACTTTATATGATATTTTATAACTAAATGCATGTGTTCTTGTGGTGTAATGGTTAGTATTTCCCCCTCTGGGTCAGAAAATTCCAGGTTCAAATCCCACTCTGGGACTTGATGGCCAAGTAGATGTTGGCATATTGTGGAGGACTAGTTTTATTATCAGCCTTTAAGTGCTTCCAATGTGCCTAATAGGAGAATCTCCTAGTCAGCCATATTTGATGTAGTATAACATCCCTCAAGCTGGCTTCTGGTGACAGGCTAATGACCTGGCCCTATAAATAGATATAAGCATATGCTTGTCTAACTTGCCATCAGGCATCGGAAGGAGACAGAAGAAGAATGTCATACCAAGTTAAGAGAGGGAGACTAAGGAAATAGAGACTGGTTAGCCAGACAGCTGTTGTCAGGAAATGACTTAGACTCTGTAAATATGGATACAGTGACTGAAAGCTTGCACATCTTCAGCTGGTCAGAGATAGTTGTCAAATAGGATAAATCATAATTGATGAATATGATTAGTTTTTTGAAGAGTTGGTCAAATAGTGGAGAAGAGAATGTCTATGGATGGGCTTTTGGAGGCACATGGTAAAATATTCCATGAGAGGTATGTTCTAATTTTGGCAGTTATGGAATTGTGGACAAATTATTGCTATGTGAGCATTTCTGACCCTATCTGACTGCCTGGGCTGTTCCCCATTGCTTGGAGTAGTATATCTGGCTATGGCCGGTTCTGGAGGCCCACTCTGTTTATCCTGAATCAACACAGTGACCAGCCTGGATGAGTCCCCAGATAGTCAATATGGACCATGGCTCACTCACATTGACCTTTGCCTTTCACTCATCAACAGTGCAAGGAAGATGCACCAGAACTTCTGTAAAGTGGCTTGGCGAAAATACAGTGAGACCGTGGACGACATCATTGTAACTATATCTATCATACCTGTAGAAGAAGCTATAAGGGCTTTTATGTTGCCATTCACTAAGCTGTGGATGAGCTGATGGTCTTAATAAAGCCATCACCATGTTCTTTAAATGTAGGAAACCACAGACCTGCCTGGTCAAATGTGTTGGGAGATCAATTCCTGGCTTAGCTAGGTTAGTAAATGTAATTACCAAGATATTAGATTAGATTACTTACAGTGTGGAAACAGGCCCTTCGGCCCAACAAGTCCACACCGCCCCGCCGAAGCGCAACCCACCCATACCCCTATATCTACATCTACCCCTTACCTAACACTACGGGCAATTTAGCATGGCCAATTCACCTGACCTGCACATCTTTGGACTGTGGGAGGAAACCGGAGCACCCGGAGGAAACCCACGCAGACACGGGGAGAATGTGCAAACTCCACACAGTCAGTCGCCTGAGTCAGGAATTGAACCCGGGTCTCTGGCGCTGTGAGGCAGCAGTGCTAACCACTGTGCCACCGTGCCGCCCAATATGGTTTATTGCACATTAACAACTATTTACAGGAAGTGTTGCTATGACATACATTGTTACAGAGACTTTAATGTGAATCAGATATTTGGTCTCACTCTTTTGAGACCTTCAGCTGTTTTACCCACAAGTCCCTATGACATGATCATAGTAAGTGGTGCTTATGTCACTCCCCAGTATAAGCCTTTCAGTCCTTTTCAGACCCATATAAAGCAGCTTGCATGATACACTCTATGGCTATTGACACATCTGCAGTCCATGCCTTGACACAGTGAGGGCAGCACTCCTAAAAGAATATGAATTGTCTGTTACAGCAGACCACTTCATTGAGTTTCTCAGTGCTGCATATCGTGCCAGACAGGAGGAAATGACCGCAAGGCTCAATTTCCCTGATTCCAGTCAGTAGTGTTGGAGTCAGATTCACAGCAGTGAAGTGGTGCAAAAATCATCTGGACTAAATCACCCATCGGTCACCCAGAACTAGTCATTGCTAGTCGTCTGCTCCACATAGCGAGGTTGCTGTTAGAAAAGAAAATAAAAAGCACCGTCTGTCATGAACTGAAAAAAAAACAACAGCTGCAATATGGTAGACCTCATCACTACAGGATCAAGGAACTGGAGAAAGCATTAAAGAGCTTGAAATGTGGCAAAGTAACAGGATATGACAACATTGCATCAGAATTCCTAAAACAACTTGGCCCCAGTACCCACTGCCTGACTCAGTTATTTCTGCTCAAGAATCATCAGCTCCAACTCAAAAGTGTGGCAAAAAATCATTGCTATTCCAAAACGCTGAAAAAACATCACACTGGCAGCTGACTATCAATCCATTTGACTACTTTCTGTGTGTTTTATGGTTGCCTTATCCTGCAATTTATATCTCCAAATGTAGAGACCATTCTTAATGTTGAGCAAGTTGACTTTCCTCAGGGTAGCAGAATTTGTGATCGGGTTTTGGCACTCACCAAAGCATCTGAAGGCAGGCATTTGCTGCTGGACCTCAGAGCTAACAGCAATACAATGTGGCCCATTGGCCTGCTCCTTAAGCTGACCAGAGTGCTTTCAACCTGGGTTGGGATGGCTGTGACCACTCCTTCAGAATGGATGACTTAGAAACAGTGAGGTCTGCAGATGCTGGAGAGCAGAGATGAGAGTGTGCTGCTGGAAAAGCACAGCAGGTCAGGCAGCATCTGAGGAGCAGGAAAATTGATGTTTCGGGCCAGAGCCCTTTATCAAGCCCGAAACATCGGTTTTCCTGCTTCTCGGATGCTAGGTGACTTAGAGTCAACAGTGAACAAGGGAGATGACTGGTTAATGGGCTACCACAGGACTCAGTGCTAACACCATTGCTGTTCAAATAACTTAACAACAACCAGGATTTGAGAGCAGATGACCCAATGGAGTACCCCGAATATCACATTCACGCCCACCCTAGAATGTACTCCCAAACCAAGCATTAAAATCAGCAGGGCGAAAGTGAGGACTGCAGATGCTGGAGATTAGAGTCGTGAGTACGGTGCTGGAAAAACACAGCAGGTCAGGCAGCATCCGAGGAGCAGGAGAATCGATGTTTCAGGTAAAAGCCTTTCATCAGGATTGAGCTCATTATCCAAAACGTTGATTGTCCTGCTCCTCGGATGCTGCCTGACCTGCTGTGCTTTTCCAGCACCACACTCTTGACTACAATCAGCAGCCCATATGTGAATAGCTCATCCTTCTGCACCCTGGACCAGATGCCTAACTAAGATGTCACAAAGCTGACAAACCACTGGAGCACATGTTACCTGACGTTGAATCCCTCTAAAACAATTTTCGGTGTTTTTCACCTCATTACCTCAAATCAGTGCTTAAAGAAAAATTGCATATCTACATGGATGGCCAAACAAAACTTATCCCAGCCATGTAGACATGCTAGGACTGTCCCTAGAGAAGATACTGTTCGTCCAGAAATATCTGAAAAAAATAAGAGGAAATGTCAAAATCCGAAATAGCCTATTGACCAAAAATGCTGGATTTACATGGGGCCCTGCTGTGATAACACCCTACACTTCAGCACTTGCTCTATCACATTCCATGACAATACCTGTCACAAACATCTTGATGTTTCCTGATATGTCATATTGAGCTGTGTGGGTTTCCTCCGGGTGCTCCGGTTTCCTCCCACAGTCCAAAGATGTGCTGGGTCAGGTGAATTGGCCATGCTAAATTGCCCATAGTGTTAGGTAAGGGGTAAATGTAAATGTAGGGGTATGGGTGGGTTGCGCTTCGGCGGGTCGGTGTGGACTTGTTGGGCCGAAGGGCCTGTTTCTACACTGTAATCTAATCTAATCTAATCTAATCTAAACACACCAACTCAGTGCAACAATCTGCATGTTAATGAAATTGAACTAGTTATCTGAAGAAGGGTTACTGGATCCAAAACGTTAACTTTGCTTTCTCCCCATGGATGCTGCCAGACTTGCTGAGCTTCTCCAGCAATTTCTGTTTTTGTTTCAGACTTCCAGCATCTGCAGTACTTCCTTCAATGATAATTGGATTCCTCCATTCGACACCCATTTCCCGGCTTCCTGTTTTTCAGGACGTTACATCCTTGCACATCTGCTAAGTAATGAAAACCCTTCTGCTGGCTGGGACTAACCATGCTGCACATTTATTACTCATGCCATGATGACCCGTTCAAATCATCTACTGCTGTCTTCCATCCTGATATGTCATATTGAGCAGCCTCCTGAGCAAGATCCACTGGCAGACATGTTTTTAGATCAAGGAATGGAAAGCATTAAAAAACATGACATGTTTCTTGTGACAAACCCCATTTATCAAAATGTGGGCTTTGTACTACCCATGGTGAGAGACGTTCTTGCTAAACTTACTCTGAACAAGCAAAGGGCCCAGCACAGCCACTGCTAGGGCATTAGTACAAAAGGGAGATGAAGGTCTAGCAGTATTCTCACTAGATTATTCATCCAAAGCCCTTGGTAATGTTCTGAGGACCTAGCTTCAAATCCTGCCATGGCAGATGGTGGAATTTGAATTCAATAGCTATCTGGTATTAGCCGTCTCACGGTGACCATGAATCCATTGCAGACTGTCAGGAAAAGCCCATCTGATTCACCAATATCCTTTAGGGAAAGAAACTGATCTCCTTACCTGGTCTGGCCTACATGTGACTGTGACTCCAGAAAAGCTGGCCTGCCCAGTGACACCCACATCCCATGACTGAATAAATAAAACAACAGACATTTTCTGCACTTGTGGAGAGATACAAACATTGCTGCATACTACTGTCCCACATATTTGAAGTTTGCCAATGATATGCAGTTTGGTGGCATTATAAACTGTGTACGACAACAATGGCTTACATTAGTATAGCACCTTTACAACAATAATATTTCTTAACATGTTTCACAGAACATTTCAAAACTAAGTATGACACTGAGCCACATGAAGAGACATTATGCCAGATGACCAAAAGCTTGGTCTCTGAGGTATGTCTTACAGAGTGCCTTAAAGGAAATATGATGTAGAGTCACAGAAAAGTTTAGGAAGGGAATTCCAGAGCTTAGTGTCTGAATGACTGAATGCAAAGCTACCAATGGTGGAGTAGTTAAAATCAGGATTGTTGAGGAAGCCAGAATTAGATGCATGTGTATATCTTGAAGGATTACGGTTCTGGATGAGATTACAGATAGGGAAGGATGTGGCAATGGATACATTTGAAGTCAGATATGCACTTAGATATCAAGATCATTGCTTAAGTGGCTGCTAATGTTGATTGATGACCTCAGGGGTGATGGATGAAGGGCTTTGCTGCAAGTTAAGACAAGCAGCAATGTTTTGGATTACTCAAATTTCAAGGGGGAAGAATACAGGAAACTAGCCAAGAGTGCATTGGATTAGTCAGATCTAGAGATAACTAAAGCATATAGGAAAGCTTTGGTAGGAGCTGAAATGAGACAAGATTGACGTTATGAATATTGTTACAGAGGTGGAAATTGGTATTTTTAGTGATGGCAAGAGTATGTAATTGAAAGCTCATCTCTGGATCAAATGTCATGATCAAACTGTTTAATTTCAGACTGATGTCAGGTTGGCATTAAAAGCAAATGGTTAATCTTTGAAATCTCTCTAACTGGCTTAAAAGGTTTAGATTTTGAGGTTGACAACACTTCATAATGGCCACCAAGTCACTTGATCTAAAAGTAACCAAACTGAGAGAAATAAAGAGGTGCATCTAATGGTTGGGACTGATGACCAAATCCAGAAAAGGCTGTTCAAAGCATAAGTATCTGGGCATTAAAACTCATTATTTCAAATGCAACCTTCAAATGTTTTGTCATGGGGATAAGACTTCTTGTCTACTGGTATTGCTAAACAAAAACATCAAGTCAAGATTCGCCATGCAAACAGAAGGATTGAGATTACCCTATCTGTGTCACAGGTGAACAGGGGAAATCTGGCAATAGACTATCAAAACTCTTTGTGAAAATGAACTGCGGGCCCTCAGCCAGGTTTTCACCCTTCAAAAGTGATCATGGTTTCAGGAAGACATTTACAAGTGCAAAGTATTGACATAATAGCTGTCACAGACAAACTCACGCAAAGAACGTAATGGAAAATTCCACTTGAATCAACATTTCAAGGGCCATTTTGTCTCTTTGAAGCAGATCGTACCTGGCTCCTACAGAAATAACTACAGATAAAAATAATTAAGAAACTGAGATTTTTCTATAACTGCAACATTGACTGTGATTGAATGCATCCAAGAAAACATCCAATCAATACTGGCTTCAAGTTAAAATCTAATCCCTCACTGACAACCAAAGGACTCTGAACTGTATCATCTTCGTTTGCATTGCGCACTGTTGGTTTGTGTGTGTGTGTGTGTGTGTGTGTGTGTGTGTGTGTGTGTGTGTGTGTGTGTGTGTGTGTGTGGAGAGAGAGATTTGGACTTAACAGTTAATAAATTTGCACTTTCTTTGACTCAAGAAAGCCTTATTAATTGGCTCCGCAATGTTCTGAGCAAAAACAGTTAACTGTATTTTTAAATGGGGAGAGGTTCAGCCTCATGCAAAAGAACTTTAATCTTCGCTTAAGAGAGCTGTCAGTTAATCTCTTCTGTCCTGGTTATAATACTAATAGGAAGGAGGGATGGAATTGCCAAATGCAAATGGAAGTTGAGAGTGTGTTGCTGGGAAAGCATAGCAGGTCAGGCAGCATCTGACGAGCAGGCAAATCAATGTTTCGGGCATAAGCCCTTCATCAGGAATCATTCCTGATGAAGGGCTTATGCCCAAAACGTCGATTCTCCTGCTCCTTGGATGTTGCCTGACCTGCTGTGCTTTCCCAGCAACACACTCTCGACTCTGATCTCCAGCATCTGCAGCCCATACTGTCTCCTAAATGCAAATGGCAACCGAAAATTACAAAGAGCTGTTAACAACCAGTAAAAGGCAATCTATTTTAAAATTGGCACTTTGTGACATTTTACATCAGAAGCAACAACAGACCAGTTCTGTGTTTGGTTTGTGATTACTTAATTTGTAAAGACTTAAGTAAAACTGTTCACCTGAATAACTGCAGCCAGAATATGTTTTTTTGTGTATGCTTCTTCTCTTATACTCCATTCTATTGTTGTAGTGAGGTTTTCAGTCAGGTCAAATATACATATTTGCAAGTCTTATTAGGCAGACGGATTAGATATTCTGCATATTTTTCTAGCCATGTATTATCACTAATCCTTCCATTATGGCTTTAAAACTAATTCTACTAATGATCTTACCTCATTGCTTAGGATGCTCTACACTAATATTCTTCCTGAACATAGATTTATCTTATGTTTACCAACATTGAGTCATAAGAATACAATTTCCACATGAATGTGATTGCAAATGTCCAACGATGTCAATGCTCTGACATCTCAAGGGAAACTGTCAGTGAGGTTTTGAGTTAAAAAGATGATAAAGTGCTCCCATGAAAGCGTAATGAATGTATTAATGACATTAGTAACATTTATATGTTGTTAGACTCGTGCTCAGGTGAGCTGGCATTAATCATAAAAGAAAGCTTACATTCCAGAAACTCTGTTTGAATTTAAAAAGTGGTACTAGCAGTGCTGAATCTATTAATGGTTGTAAATCAGCAGTGTAGGTATACAAAGCCATATAAATGCAAATAAAGCACAGAAATTCATTTCCAGAGAAATATAATTGAAAAGCAGAGAAGTTTAGATATACATATTGAGAACTGTGGTCAATTTGGGTTTCCATCTTAAACAAAGGACACAGAGACCTTGCAAAGGACAAGTTGCAAAATACCAACCCTATTCTGAGGGGAGACCAAATTGTGGACTTTAAAATTATGAAGGTGTTTGATAGAGTAAAAATACTAAGCACCAAAACAGAAATAGCTGGGAAAACTCAACATGTCTGGCAGCATTTGTGGAGAGAAAGCAGAGTTAGCATTTTGGGTCCAGTGACCCTTCTTCAGAACATGCTAAGGATTATTTACACTTATAGGGATGTCCAAAACAACAAGTGATAAATGTAAGACAGTCATTAATAAATCTAACAAGCAATTCAGGAGAAACATCTTACCCAGAGAATGGGTAGAATATGGGAGTTATGATTCCAAAGAGTGGTTGAGGTTGAATAGCATTAATGTATTTCATGATAAATTACATAAGTACCTGAAGTAGAAAGGAATTGAAGGTGTGCTGATAGCATTAGGTGAAGTCAGATCCATGGAAACTGGTGTGGAGCAAACTGGTGTCAATCAGTTGGACTAAATGGCCTGTTGTTTTGCAAATTCATTGGAATTAGTCTTTACAACTTCAGTTTCAAATGTGCAATTTAAGAGCTTCTCACAGTGTACACGCACTCAATAATATGTTCTGTGACGAGCACATGCAATAAGAAAACTATCAATCCTCCATTTTAATATTGTTTTATATTCTACAAGATGTTTCTGATGATCCAAATGAGGAAGGGCTGATTTTTAAAAGTAAGTTGACATGGTATTATTAATACTTTTAGAGCAGTAATAACATGAACATGTAAATATATGAACAAGGAACAAGAATAGGTCACTTGGCCTTTTGAACCCACTTTGCCATTCACTGAGATCAGGGTTGATCCCATTATAATTTACATTTCTGCATGCTCCCAATAATCGTTCCAAAATCTGGGCTATGTATAGATATCAGGTCAAGGATCAAGGCCATTGAGAAGTACCATCAATGCTGTTTGATATGGATTCTCTGCATTAGCTGGGAGGACAGGCGTATTAACATCAGTGATCTTCAAAGAGCCAATAGCATCAGTATCGAGGCCATGATCATCTGAAACCCGATCCATTTGGCCAGCCACATTCTTAGAAAGCCTGAGTTCCAACTGCTAAATCAAACCTTCTTTGCCCAGCTCAGGGAAGGTGCTCGAATGAGAGGAGGACAAACAGAGCTTTTCAAAGACTTCCTGAAGCCTTCCCTCAAGAAATGCAACGAGACCCTCTTTCAGAAGAAGCCAACGTGGTGGCACTGCCGATATGAACGACCACAATTCTCTCAGAACACTGGTAATAGGAAGTACGGAAAAGGAACTAGTAAAAGGAATACCAGTGATCCTAAGGCCAAGAACAACTGCTATTACCTGGAAGCACCTGCCAAATGTATGGTGTATCTAGGATCGGGCTCATCAGCAACACAAGCATCCGCAGAATGCATGACCAGTGACATAGAATTTCTTTGGTAGGCAATCATACTTGTCAGGTAGTGAATTACAATGACAAATTATGAATGTATCCACCTCTGCCATAAAACATACTTAACGATTCTGCACCCACTGCCTTTGAGGAAGAGACTTACAAAAACTCACAACACCCTGAGAGAACCTTTTTCCCCTCATCTCTGTCTTAAATGGGTGATGCCTTATTTCTAAACTATGACCCTAGTCCTAGATTCTCCCTCAAGAGGAAACATCCTTCTCACATCCATCCTTATTATCCCCCCTCAGAACTTTATATGTTTCAATTACGTTACTTCTGTGCCTTCTAAACTCCAGAGGATCCAGGCCTAGCCTGCATCACCTTTCCTCACAAGGTAACCCATCAGTCCAGATGGGAGTCTTGTAAACCTTCTCTGAACTGCTTCAAACGTATTCACATCCTTCCCGAAGTACTGTGACCAGTACTGTCCATAGTACTTCAGATCCATTCTCACCAATTCTCTGTATAACTGAAGCATGATATCCCTATTCTTGCATTCAATTCCCTCCGCAATAAACTTAACATTCAATTAGCTTACTTGATTACTTCAAATCAAAGAATTATTACAGCACAGACAGAGGCCATTTGATCCATCGTGCCTGCACTGGCTCTTTTACATGGTGCTAATGTCCTGCCTTTTCCCCATATCCCTGTGTACTATTTTTACTCAAATAATCATCCAATGTCTCTGAACGCCTCAACTGGGCCTGTCTCCAACATTTGCCAGGCAATGCATTCCAGCCCCTAACTACTCAGCTTGTGACAAAGTTTTCTTTCTCACATCATCCCAGCTTTGTTTGCACATCACTTTAAATTCAAGCCCACTCATTCTTCTTCTGTTTAGGAGCCAGAACAGCTTCTCCCTATCTAGTCTATTCAGCCCATTCATGCTTTGAAAATATCTATCAAATCTCCTTCTTATCCTTTTTCTGGGAACAGTCTCAATTTCTTCAAACTATCCTCATAACCAAAGTTACAAACTATTGCTGTGCTTGCATACTAGCCTTCTGCAATTTATGCACTAGGACATCCAGCTCTCTCCATTCAGAGTTCTGCATTCTCACCATTTAGATAATATGCTTCTTTCTGCCAAATTAGAAAATTTCACAGTGTCCAACACTATACTGCATTTACCAGATCTTTGCCCACTGAATTAATCTATATGTACATATACATGTTTGTAGGCTCCTTATGTCCTCTTCACAACTCAATTTCCTACCTATCTTTATGTCTTCAGTAGATTTGCTGACATACTTTCAGTTCTTTCATCCAAATTATTTATATAAATTGTAAAGAATTGAAGGCTCAGCACTGACTCCTGTGACACATCAACTTGTGAAATCCTGGCAGCCTGAAAATGACTCATTTATTCCCACTGCCTCTTTTCTGTCAGGCAGCCAATCTTCTCTCCTTGTAAAGCTTTTACAACCAGGAACACGAACTTTTGTTTTCTTCAAAAAGCTTACATGTGCCACCTCATCAAATGCCTTTTGGAAATCTAAGTACAATATGTGCACTGGTTCCCCTTTATCCACAACACATGCTACTTCTGCAAAGTTCTCCAATACATTAGTTAGACATGATTTCCCTTTAACAAATCCATGTTGGCTCAGTCTGATTAACTTGAACTTATCCAAGTGCCCTATTATAACAACTATAATATGGTTTCTATCTGCCCTAAGATAAATGTTAAATTAACTGATCTGTAGTATCCTGCTTTCTATCTCCCTCCTTTTTGAATAAGATAATTACATAAGTTATTTTCCAACCTAAAGGAATGTTCCCAAATCTAATGAGGTTTGGGAAAATTAAAGCCAATGCATCAACTATCTCACTAGTGACATCCTTTAAGATCCTAGGATAAAATTCATCAGGACCTGGGAATTGTCAACTCACAATTTCAACAATTTACTCAATACTACCTCCCTGGTAGTTATATAATTTTATTCAGTTTCAATGTAAGCAACAACATACTTTTAGAATATCTGTGCTTTATTATTCACAATATAATTTGTTCATATGTTTCAACATAGAAAATCAATCAATATTCGATGAGGTCGTACCTTATGCACCTCATATTATTTGGGTCGGTCCAGCCTGGGACAGGCTACCAACTTGTTTTCAAAACTTTTGAGGATGAAAAAACTTGTAATAATTGAGAACAAGAAAACAATTACCAAACCCCTTGTAGTAAGTGTTTAACAGTGAATTGATGATGGTAATTTAATCTATTGATTTAGCTGTGAATAGAACAATGTTCTTGATGCTCTGAACATAATTTGAAATTGTTGATTTGATGACTCCCTTTTAATGACTGCATTAAAAGCTAAATGGTGTCCTCTGTTTATCTAACCTTTGTACAATCAGAAGTTGCAGAGATACCAAAGTAGAATAAATGTAGCGCACTTCAAATCAAGTATATTAAGATAGTTTGAAATAAATTGTTGACCATTTTCGGGGGTCAAACCAAAACAAGGCTTGCAATAATATACTGCCTTTCAGGATCCCACAAATATTTAATGTGATAATGGATCGGAAAATCTATTTTTATGATGTTGACTGAGGGTTAACCCTAACCCTAATCCAAGATTTCCATTTCTCACTCTTATCACTGGAGGTATTTTGAAAAGTGAATCAGAGATTTATGACATCGCAATGGTAGAGGAATGAAATAAATTGTATCCCCATGAAATACAATCACATGACCTGGGATTAAGTAAATCCTGATCTTCTGGCTGTCAGGCAGAGATAGAGTGCAGTAGCTTAAGCGTCAGGCCTGTTTAATACCCATGGAGTTGTGGAGCTAGTGTTCTGACCTGTCTCAACTTGATCATATGTTCTGTATAATCACAAAATTATGCTTAAAATGTACAGTGTTAGTAATTTAGCAAGCAATTTCAGTCTCTTAATATCATAATTCAAATGATTCATCGGAATAATGCTAATTTTCTGCACATTTTGTTATGTAACAGTCTGAATAGGATTAACAACATTAACCCAGCAGCAATGTTTAAGTAACAGAGAGCCAAAATCACAGTCAACTTTCTGCTTCAGACTAATAAAGGTGTAATGACCAATACAAAGGTTAAACAAAATGATTTCCTCAAAAAAATAATTACCAGTTGAATTTTCGTATTCTAGCAGAAGCTGCTAGAAAAGCTCAGCAGGTCTGGCAGCATCTGCGCAGAGAAATCAAAGTTAATGCTTCAGGTCTGGTGACCCTATCTCAGAATGAGTCCGAGTGAACCCAGGCCACTGGACTCGAAACGTAGGCTCTGAGTTTTCTTCACAGATGCTGCCAGATCTCCTGGGCTTTTCCAGCAACTTCTATTTTTGTTTCTGATTTACAGCATCCACTTTTTTTTCAGTTTTTATTTTGATATTTGTATTATTGTGCACAACCAAAAAATAATTGGATTATATTTATGGAACATTTCAGTAGAAATCAAAGGAAATCATTTTGACAATGGTTGTTGTTGCCTAGAAGGATCTGAAAGGGTTCATACCGGATTGACTGCAAAAAGTATCACCCACTGTGACTATGACAAGGAACTGCTGGGAGAATGAAGTACAATCTCTTGTGGGATAGAAGACAGACCTAAGGCTTAGTTCTCCCAACAATATTTGAAGTAATGTCAAACCTATTCAACTTATAAATTATTGCAGATGTACAACTACTTCTTGTTTACTCAAGAAAACCCTTTGTGTTAGATCAGAAAATGGCTACCCTAGTATGCACAGTGACCTGGAAGTCCCTAAGGAACTCATGTATTTAGAAGATACAGATGATAGCAAACACAACACAGTGATCAGTGTGGCATCTGAAGGGTTAATTTAGCAGCAGTACTCCCAATGATTAAACAAGCTGCTAAGACCCCAAGAATATAAAAACTAGGAGCAAGAGTTGGCAATTCAGCCCCTCCAGCCTGCACAGCCATTCTACATGATCACGGCTGATGATAATCAAAACCTCAACTCCACTTTCCTGCCGAACTGCTCAATTTCTCTTTATAAAACAAGTCTTTCATCCTTGGAATTATTGTAGTTAACATTCTCTGAATTTCCTCCAGTGTAAATTTGTTTTCACATCAGAGGATGCAAGAAGTATTCCATTAATAGCTATAAATCTAGAGCAAGAGGTAAAGAGGAACCTAGGTAGGAGGGAAGAGACTCTGTGCAAACTGATGGAGCTGGGGACTGACAAGTCTCCATGTCCAGATGGACTTCATTCGAGAATCTTAAAAGCAGATGTATCAGTATTGATTTTCCAAATTTTCCTAGATTTGGGGAAGGTTACATGACTTGAAAGTAACAACTATAACCCTAATCTATCCAAGAAGTTAAAAATCACGCAACACCAGGTTATTTGGAAGTACAGTACAAGCTTTTGGAGCACTGCTTCTTTGTCACGTGGCTAGTAGGGCAGTATCATAGAATCTACAATCCTGCCCTACCAGCTAACTGACAAAGGAACAGCAGTCCGAAAGCTAGTGCTACCAACTAAACCTGTTGGACCATAACCTGGTGTTGTGCGATTCTTAACTTTGATCCCCCCTCACTCCCCACACCAGTGCAACACCAGCATATCACATCATGGCTATCCAAGAAAGGAGACAGGCAAAAAACAGGAATCCATATACTAGTTAGTTTGATGTTGGTCATAACTATGCACTGAGGAAACCTAAAGTAATTGTGAAGCATGATTTTATAAAAGGAAAATTATGTTTAATCAATTTATTGGGGTTTATTATATGGACAGCATGCATTGTGGATAATGAGGAGCTTATAGATATGTTATACTTAGATTTCCAGCAGATCATTAATAAGAGGCCACATCAAAGGTTATTGCAGAAAAGAAATCCTGGTCAGGGTGTAATATATTAGAATGAATAGAAGATTGGCTGGCTGGTAGAAAACAGAGTGTATGTACATTGGGTCTCTTTTGGATTGGCAGGATGTGGCTGAAACCTCAATTTGTTAAAATTTAAATCAATGACTTAGATGAGCAGATCTAAGATTTAATTCACAGATAATACCAAGATAAATAGGAAATTGTATTGTCCAAAGGATATATTATGGACCCTCCAAAGCCCCTTCATGTCTAGGAGATAGTCTAGACTTTAAATTTGTCTTCGTTTATCAGCATATGCCAGGTGTTGCATTCTGGATGCAATTTAATTGGTCAAACTGTTAGACTTGAAACAAAACACAATTTATTCATGTGCTATTGTTAAAATATAGATGAAATAAAAAGAAAAGAAAATAATTGGCTTATCTGTAATTCTTTTGAAATACTTAACAAAATAATAAGCTGCTCATTAACAGTTCTAAAATAGTAACATCCCATAAACACACCCTTGGCAAAAGCAAATTTAGTAACATAGATTGTCTCATTTGCAATTCTAGCAGCTGGAAGAGAATTCCAGATGTTAGTTGTAACAGAGAGAGAAAATAGAGCTTCCACATCCAGCTTCACGACCCCAGCAATTGCTACTGAAAGCTAAGCTAAAAATCCTGTTTCTATTGACCCCACCAATTCAGGCTGCTTTTATTGTTCTAACTCTTAAAAAATACTCAAGGCCTCACAGGCTGTTTACTTTATTGACTTTGAGAATGCTCATTACCTCTGTCTCAATCTTTCTTCATTTAAAAAAAGAACAAAATACACCTCTTAAGGCCATAGTTCATCACAGACGTGAGGAAGTTCCAGCTGGATATAGATAATTGAGTGGCATAAAACCTGGCATTTAGAGCAGAATGAGGGAAAATCTGAAGTTGTTTAATTTGGCAGGAAGAATACAAAAGCTGGGTATATTAATTAAATGGAAAACAACTTCAGAATTCCAAGGTACAGATGGATTTATTTTGTTCTAGCATATGAGTCGCAAAAAGTTGCTGCATGCAATCAAGAGGACAAATGGGATATTAATCTTTGTTATGCTATGATATAAGCCAGACCACTCAAAACATTCTTAAGCAGGCAACCGTGGACTTAACTTTGCAATTTGTTTCAGTAAGTGTACAGTGAAAATTACCCAGAGTAAGATAGCTAGGTTGACGATTAGATTTTAGAACAGACAAAAAATGTATTCACAAAATTACACAATGAAACATAAAGAACAGAATGAAGAACCCTGATAGAACTCAACTTGTCCAGCTAGACTTAATTATGTTGTTCTGAATACACACAATAGTCCCAATAAGCAAACTCCCTTTAAAACCAATGTAAATGGAACACATTCTTACAGGTTGAAGTTGAAGGGTAGGAAAGAGACAGTTTCCACACAGCTCCCTGTTGAACTTCCCTTGTTCAAGGCTAAACTATAACTGCTCAGCTCAGCTCAGCTAGACAACTGACCACTCTTTTATACAGGTCACTTCTAAAATATGACCACTGTGGCCTGAAGTCTCATCTATTTTAATATAAACAAAATGCCTCTCAAAATCTTTTTAATCTCTGTACCAAACCAGACTGATCAGAGTCTGGCCTGGTTTATTGCCCATCTGAAAAAAATCAAGGATAGAGTCTCCTTGAGCCAAGGAACAGCTTTTGAAGAAAAAAGGGACTAGCTTTGTGACAGCTATGGTAAAAAATTGAATATCAAAGTAAGGATTTTAAGCTTTAGTGAAACAAAGTATTAGTGAGAACATAGAGTCATAGAGAAGTACAGCATGGAAACAGACCCTTCGATCCAACTTGTCTATGCCAACCAGATATCCTAAATTACTCCAGTCCCATTTGCCAGCACTTGGCCTATATCCCTCTAAACCTTCCTCTATGTTGTAATTGTACCAACCTCCATCACTTCCGCTGGCAGCTCATTTCATATACCAACCACCCTTGGCATGAAAACTTTGTCCCTTAAACCCCTTTTAAATCTTGCCCCGCTTGTCCTAAACCTATGCCATCTAGATCTGGACTCCCCTAACCCAGGGAAAAGACATTACCTATTTCTTAACTATCATGTGCAATTTTGGCCTCCTCATTTCGGAAGGATGTAGATGCATTGAGGGTGGTTGAAAGGAGCTTTATGAGATTGACAGATATGTAAGCAGGTTGTCTTATGAGAATATTTTGGATAGGCTAGGCTAATTTCCAATGGAATTTAGAAGGTTCAGGGGTGAGCTAATTGAATTGAATGGTTTTGACTTGCATATAATGTTTTCTCTCGTGGGTCTGTCCAGAACTTTGGAATACACCAGATCCTTGTAATACTGTGTTGAAAGGAATAATCATGGGCATATATAGTGTCCCACTATCAGAATTGAATGCCTTTATTGCGAGATAACAACTAACTTTAAGAAAGTGTGTCAACGAAGGGCACAGCACAAAATAAAGCATAAGACCAAACAACTATTCAAAGAAAAAGGTCATGAAGTAAAACAGTCTCCACTAGAAGACAACCCTAGATTATTCCTCGGGCGAATCAGTGACCTAAACCTAACATTTTAGCAAGTGGACATTTATGTCTATGTGCATCACACAATTTTCATGTTGGAGATGGGATCAGAAGGCATGATATTATCAGAAGGCATGATATTAGTGTCTTGACTGTCAAAACACTGGTAACGGCCAACAAAATTTCAATTATGTGGCCTGGGGGCATCATACTTAACATCCTCAAGGAATGCTCTAAGCCATTCTCTAACACTGGGGATACCAAATTCTAAAAATCCATAAGTATCTCACAATCTTACATAGTCACTCCTGAGTACAAAGGTGTGCCTTGACTTCAATTTCATTCCAAAACTGGAAAGAGTTAAAGAGAAAAATGTCAAAGAACAGCATTATAGTCCAACAGGTTTATTTGGAAGTACAAGTTTTCAGAGCACTGCTCCTTCATCAGGTCGCTAGTGGGGCAGGATCATAGTCTCTGATCATAGGACACAAATCAAAGTTGTTGTGTAATTTTTAATTTTGTCCACCCCAGTTCAACAGCTGCACCTTCACATCAAAGTAACTACCTTCTACCCATCAAACTATTGTTCTTCCAAGTCTGAAATGAACACATTTTGGGGGAAATTATGAAACCTCCAGATAATCTGACTTTGTCATGTCAAGGACTGGGTAGTGACAAATGTAATTATTTTAACAAATATGTAACAATAGTAGTTTCCATGCACAAGCTTGGGGCAGATATTGTACAGGGATTGATAGCATTTGAAAGGATTAATATTTGATCAAAGGTATTAAGTCCCACCTAATGTTGTGAACTTAGAGAGTGAGGGAGAAAGCGGCAGAGTTAAGTCAAATCTAATGGGACTGAGACCTAAGGGTAGATCCTTTCAAAAACCTTTGTAATAATATAGAGCCTATTTTTATAACATGCAAATCATTGCAGAGATGCAAAAACTATGTGTTGTTTATTCTACAGCGGTCTTCACATTAGACCAGAGGCGACTATTCACGCACATAAATCCCTCAAGTGCTCACACATGTAACAGACATGGATGATAGTGCATCCAAGCTTTTCTCATCAGACTGAATCGATACTGTACATAGTTTTGATCTCTCTTTGTTGGGGAATATAAAGGCTTTGGATAAGGTCCAGGGACGATCTTCAAGAATGATTTCCAACTTAACTAACCGCATCTGCTTGGATAGGCTCAAGGAGTTCAATCTGTTTTTGTCAGGACAGCATAGTCTTAGAGGTGACCTGATGGAGGTTAAAGGCGTGAAAGGCTGGAAAGCTTCTCTTTCGATAAATTATTCCAATTTAACAGGTTGGTGAAGATGAATTAAGCATGAGTTTAAAATTTGTAAGAATAGAGATACATGGATGTTTGGTGATTTTCTTTTAGGTTAGGTTCCCTACAGTGTGGAAACAGGACCTTCAGCCCAACAAGTCCACACTGATCCTTCGAAGAGTAACCCACCCAAACCCATTTCCTTCTGACTAATGCAACTAACACTATGGGCAATTTAGCATGGCCAATTCACCTGTCCTACACATCCTTGGTCTGTGGGAGGAAACCCACATAGACACAGCGAGAATGTGCAAACTCCACACAATTGCCAGAGGCTGGAATCAAACTTGGGACCCTGGTGCTGTGAGGCAGCAGTGCTAACCACTTTGCGACTATGGCCACCCCTTCTCTTTTCTCCAACGACTGTGAGCCTCTGGAATGTAATGTTAGCTGGTGTGGTGGATGCTGACCACATGAACATCTAGAAAGAGCTGAACTTGGTCCTGACTGGAGCAGAGATTTCATCATAAAGGATGTAAGTGTCTCCATAGACAATATTTGAACCTGATTTTCTCTTGGAGTTGTTTTGATTGCCTGAGGTTGTTAAAAAAAAAGGACTTCTGCAATTTTTTCTGTGTGTTTACTTTCTTTTTTACTTCTTCATGGGATTATAGCACTGTAGGTATGGGTGTGAGTTGGGGGCTAGGCGAAGGGAGAGGGAAGAATAGTTAACAACAATGGACCAACCACGTGAAGGGGAGAAATATTGATGCTCTTTTTCTACCTTTACATCTTGTACATTGTAAGAGTATTGCTAAGAACAATGAATACAGATTGAGACACCTCAAGTTTTTGGACTGCATTCATAGCTGGATAAACAATACCTTAACAGCTCATACCTAACTATGAACTAGAAATCAAATCTATTAGGAATCAGATTTCACAAGAACAGGAGTAAGTAACACAGGTATCACAAGGCAGCAAAACACCATTTAAACTTATAGTCCACGTTTTCAAAATAATTATTTCAATTTCAATCAGATTTAATAATATGATGATTGAACAAAATAATGAATATTCATGCAGTGTGTCTGCCAACCTTACTTGTTAATACACTGATGAGGAAAAAAAACTCTTTAAAAAGCCCTGATAATTATACCAAATGTTTGCTTTGAAATTCACAGTAAGACAAAGAATTTAAAAAGGTGTCTTTGACTATTGATTAGGACTGTTGCTCACAGTTGGATTCAATAGTTTCAGGCTAGTTACTCAGATTTCCGTTTCCAGCCATCTATCTCTTTAGGACAAGCTATGAGAGTACTTCTTTGTAGGACCGCCTGATGGGACAAACAATTAGCTCTGTCATTTTCTCAAGCCAACTAACTCATTAAGTGTTGCTGGCACCAAAATAAATTCAGCAATTAGTATTCATTAAGTTGTCTACCTATACAGAGGTGAATTATCCAGCCCTTTGAAGTGACATTAGCACATGTGACATAGTAGATTCACCCAAACCATCTGTTGCTGTCCAACAGTAAACAAATTAAAATTATGATTTGGAGATGCCGGTGTTGGACTGGGGTGTACAAAGTTAAAAATCACACAACACCAGGTAATAGTCCAACAGGTTTATTTGGAAGCACTAGATTTCTGAGTGCTGCTCCTTCATCAGGTGGTTGTGGAGTGTAAGATCATAAGACACAGTATTTATAGCAAAGGTTGACAATGTGATGTAGCTGAAATTATATATTGAAGAAGACCTGGATTATTTGTTCAGTCTCTCATCTTTTAGAATGAACATATTGGTTTCAGTTCTTTCATATGTAAATTGCAGAACATGTAAAAGTTACATTCTCAAGTGAACTTTAACAATTAGTGTCATGTTGGCCCAGATAATGCATTTAAGGTATGAGGTGCCCTGTGCCACAATGGTCAGACTGATTCTAATCTAAAAAATGATTTACAGAATCTTACATGGATTCATGTAGTTTTTGAGCAAAGTAAAATGTAATCATGCAAATACAAATTCACCCCACAAACTTATACACGTATGTATGTGTGTGTGTGTTCGGGTGGAGGGGGGAGCTGTTGCAGGTGGGGGTGATGAATGTCTGTGAGAGAGTGTGTGTATGTGTGTAGTGTAAAGGGGTATAAGTCATGTATGCTCAAACTGTCAGGAAATATATAAATGCCAGATTCATCACCCACACCCACGAGGTAGAGCAGAACATCACCCGATCACAACGCAATGCCATCCATAATTTCAAAACCAATCACAACATCGTTATCAAACCAGCAGATAAAGGAGGAGCCATTTGTCATTCAGAATAGAACAGATTACTGTAAGGAAGTGTACTGACAACTGAACAGCCAGGAATCCAACTAAAAAACACACCCATGAACTAAACACATTGATCAGGACTTTGGATCCAGTCCTTCAGAGTTCCCTACACACCCTCATCCCACGTACTTCTTGCATAGGTGGCTCCTACTACCTTCCAAAGACAAACAAAGCCAATGCAGCAGGATGTCCCATCATATCAGGCAATGGGACTCTGTGTGAGAACCTCTCTGGCTATGTCGAAGGCACCTTGAAACCCATTGTACAGGGGACCCCCAACTTCTGTTGCGACACTACAGATTTCTTACAGAAACTCAGCACCCATGGACCAATCAAATTGGGAACATTCCTCAACACAATGGACATTTCAGCACTCAACACCAGCATCCCCCACAACAATGGCATCGTGGCAACAGCCTCAGTACTCAACACCAACAACAGCCAATCTCCAAGTACCATCCTACAACTTATCCACTTTATCCTCAACCACAACATTTTCACCTCTGACAACTAGTTCTTCATCCAGACACATGGAACAGCCATGGGGACCAGATTTGCACCTCAATATGCCAACAGTTTCATGCAACATTTTCAGGTTTGAACAAGACTTCTTCTCTACGCAGGACCTCCAACCAACACTATACACCAGGTACATAGACGACATTTTCTTCCTCTGGAACCACGGTGAGGAGTCACTGATAAAACAACACAGTGACACCAACAAGTTTCATCCCACCATCAAACTCACCATGGACTACTCTCTACTATCTGTCTCATTCTTGGCCACATGCATCTCCATCAAGGATGGGCACCTCAGCACCTCTCTACTGCAAACCATGGATAACCTCATGATGTTACACTTCTCCAGCTGCCAGCTGAAATAGTTTAAAACGGGCATCCCCTATGGACACGCCCTATGCATACACCGGATTTGTTCAGAAGAGGAGGAACGTGACGAGCACCTGGAAGTACTCAGGGATGCCCTCATAAGAACGGGGTACGATGCTCAACCCATCGACCACCAGTTCTGATGTGCCACAGCAAGGAACCGTAATGACCTCCTCAGGAGACAGACACGTGCTGTGTCTGACAGGGTATCCCTCGTTGTCCAGTACTTCCCAGGAGTTGAAAAACTATGCCATGTTCTTCGCAGCCTACAACCTATTATCAATGAGGATGATCATCTTGGCAAGACTTTTCCCACACCTCCACTGCTCAACTTTAACAACCACCAAATCTCAAACTGATCATTGTTCGTAGCAAACTGCCGAGTTTTCAGGACAATTCCATACAACCTTGTTACAGTGGACACTGCAAGACATGTCAGAGTGTCGGCATGGATACCACCATTACATGTGAGGACACCTCCCACCATGTACGTGGCATGCACTCATGTGACTCAGCCAATGTTGTCTATCTCATACGCTGCAGATAAGGATGCCCTGAGGCATGGTACATTGGTGAAACTGAGCAAAGGCTATGTTAACGAATGAATGGACACTGCACAACAATCAACAGACAGGAGTGTCCCCTCCCAGTCGGAGTACACTTCAGTGGTCCAGGACATTCGACCTCGGACCTTTGGGTGACCGTCCTCCAAGGCTGACTTTGGGACAGGCAACAATGAAAAGTGACAAAGCAGAGGCTGATAGTCAAGTTGGGGATGGTCTCAACCTGGACCTTGGGTTCATGTCACACTACAGGTGACCCCATTGCACTATACACACACACAGACAGATGCACACACATAGGCAGACACACAGACACTCCTACACACACACATAAATACGCATATAAGTTTGGGGTGAATTTGTACTTGCAGAATTACATTTTACTTTGCAGAAAAAAATGCATGAATCCATGTAAGATTCTATAAATCCATTTATTTGATTAGAATCAGTCTGAGCATTGTGGCACAGACAGTCTTACACAGGGCACCTCACACCTGAAGTGCATTATCTGGGCCGACCTGGCACCAATTGTTAAAATTCACTTGAGAACATAACTCAAAAGTTTTGCGATTTACCTATGAAAGAACTGAAACCAACATGTTCATTTTAAAAGATGAGAGACTTAACAAACAATCCAGGTCTCTTTCAATGTATAATTTCAGTTACATCACACTGTCAACCTTTGCTATAAATTCTATGCCTTATGATCTTACACTCCACACTCACCTGAGGAAGGAGCAATGCTCTGAAAGCTTGTGCTTCCAATTAAACCTGTTGGACTATAACCTGGTATTGTGTGATTTTTAACCTATCTAGCTGATGTAATTAAGTATACCCTATGTTATAGAAGTGGCTTGGAAAAACCAGAAATGGAGCTTGTACTTTCAATGCTGTGATGTATCCAATGTTGTGTTATCAGATCATACATTGAAGATTACAGGACTGCATCAGTACTGGAGCACACTGTATTCCAGAACAGCAGATGATGCTTTGTTTCATTGGATAAGTAGACATGAAAGCCTAATCTGCAAAGTCCACTGACAGAAAATGATTTTGTACTTTCAGAAACCTTCCAATAATCCTGCACAAATTGCTCTATTGCTGAATTCTTGGAGTTTTTGCTTGCACATTATATGGTAAATGTCTATATAAAAAAATTAGACACTGGTGTGAATCATTTCACCACCAGTGCCCTTACAATCTCCTCAGCTATCTCCTTCAGATCTCAGGTGTAGTCCCTCTGGTCTGGATGACTTATCCACTTTCAGACCCTTCAGTTTGTACACCACCTTCTCCTTAGTGATGGCCATGGCATTCACCTCTGTCCCTGACTCTCTTGAAGTTCTGGTATGCTGCTGGTATCTTCCACTGCGAAAATTGATGAAAAGCACTGATGTAGTTTCTCCACCATTTCCTTATTCCCCAATAACTACTTCTCCAGAGTCATTTTCCAGTGGTCCACTCTTGCCTCTCTGTCATGATTTGGATACCGAAAAACATTTTGCATTCTGGCCACTTTTGGAATATTGTGTGCAATTCTGGTCTCCTTCCTAACAGAAGGATATTGTGAAACTTGAAAGGGTTCAGAAAAGATTTACAAAGATGTTTCCAGGGTTGAAGGATTTGAGCTATAGGGAGAGGTTTAATAGGCTTGGGCTGTTTTCCCTGGAGCGTCGGAGATTGAGGGGTGACCATATGGAAGTTATAAAATCATGAGGGGCATGGATAAGGTAAATAGACAAAGTCATTTCCTGGGGGTGGGGGAGTCCAGGCATAGGTTTAGGGTGAGAGGGAAAAGACATAAAAGAGACCTAAAAGGCAACTTTTTCACGCAGAGGGTGGTACGTGTATGGAATGAGCTGCCAGAGGAAGTGGTGGAGGCTAGTACAATTGTAACATTTAAAATGCATCTTGATGAGTATATGAATAGGAAGGGTTTGGAGGGATATGGACCAGATGCTGGCAAGTGGGGCTAGATTTGGATTGGGATTTCTGGTCAGCATGGATGAGTTGGACTGAAGGGTCTGTTTCCATGCTGTACATCTCTATGACTAGCTCACTTACTCTTATATTTCATCTTCTCCCCATTTATTGCTTGTTTTGACATCCTGCTGGTTTTTAAAGGCTTCCTAATCCTCTGGCTTCACACTAATTGTTATGATATGGAGGTGAATCCCTCTGTTAATTCAACCAAACAGCCAGAAAAGCTCACTTTGCCTCGTAATCTGCTAAATATAAGTGACAGAGAACTTCCAAATTACACTATTTAAAGAAAATAACATCAATGTATTTTTTAACTCTGAAAGTGGACATTAAACAACTATTTACAATTTTAACTGTTTACTTTCTCTTAACTGCTTATTATCTGCATTCAACACTATAACAATATACTGTCCCAATAAAACATTTATTAAAATTACATCAATTTAATTTCAAATCCACACAGCTGCTGTCATCTTCAGTGACTTTCCAGCTGAAGATCTCCCTGAGTCAGCTTTTTTCTTTTTACTGTGTGTATGTTTCATATGAAAAGGTACTTTTGATAGAGACTGTTTCCTAGTTTCTTGAATCTATCTTGATGTCAGTTGCTCCCTCTGCAATTTTCAAAATATCTGCATTTTTATATCCTCATCAGACCATCTCATTGGTTTGATGTTTGTAAAACAATAAATTCAAGCTCCATTGGGTTTTATCATCCTGGGGCATAATTTAAACAGATTGGTTAAATGTGGATTGTTGTCAAAACAGCAACTAAAACTCAGGTATCCATTTCACAGCCAAATGTTGCATATTTTCAATTTTACAGTACACTCTGGGGCTACCATCTGTCTTATACACAGGTGTTTGTAAGCTCTCCATTCAGAACAGCATTCACTCTCTCTTAATGGTACAGTACATGCCTTCAACTTCATAACATAATCTTCACCACATTTTAATGCTTTTTCTTTTTCTCTTATGCTGTCCCTGACTTCCCTTGTGAGCCATTGTCTTGTTCTCCCCTTAGTATGTTTCTTCTTTCTTGGGATAGATTTCTGCTATGCCACCTGAATTACCCCCAGATATTCCAGCCATTGCTGCTCCACCATCTTCCCTGCTAGGCTCTCCCTCCAATCAACTCTGGCCAGCTATTCCCTCATGTCTTTCAAGTTACCTTTACTCAATTGTAATACCATTACATTTGTTTCAACCTTCTCCGTCTCAAACTGCAGGGTGAATTCTGTGCTGCCTCCTTCACATTAAGCTCCCTAATCCAGTCTGTTTTTTTTACACATCACCAAATCCAGAATTGCCTGTGTCCTGATGGGCTCTATCATAAGCTGCTCCAAACAATCCATCCCATAGATATTCCACAAATTCTGCTCACAAACCTGATTTTCCCAGTTCACTTGCATATTGAAGTCCCCCACGATTAATGCATGCCTTTCTTAGATGCCTCCTCTATCTCCTGAATTTTTTCCCCACATCCTGACTACTGCTAGGAAGTCTGTACACAACTCCCATCTGGGTAATTTTCCTTTACACTCCTCAACCCTACCCACACAGATTCTATCGTTCCAACTATATTACATCATGCTATTGATTTGACATCATTTCTTACTAACAAGGCAATCACTCCCTTCTGCCCATCTGCTTGCCCTTTCGATAGGATGTGCATCCTTGGATGTTTAGATCCCAGCCCTGATCTCCTTGCAACCATGTTTCTATGATGCCCAAATCATTATACCTTCCAATTCTGTGCTACAAGCTCATTCACCTTGTTTTATATATTGTGTGCATTTAAGTACAACACCCTGAATCCTCTCCACATTAATTAGCTTCCCCTCAACTGCTGTGCCTTAACTTGGATTCCTGACATTTTCCATATCCATATTCTATTTGGTTTAAAGCCCTATCCACGGCCCCAATTATGCAATTCACCAGGACTCTGATCCCAACATAATTCAGGTGGAGCCCATTTGATTGGAAAAGCTCCTTCCTTTCCCAGTATTGGTGCCAACGTTCCATACATTCAAGTCCATTCTCCCATGCCAATCTTTGAACCACACGTTTACCTGTTTAAACTCATTAATTCTGTGCCAATTTGCCCTTGGCACAGGAAGCAATCAGGATATTATTACCTTTTTTTGTTCTGCTTTTGAATTTAGTCCATTGTTACTCATGTTCCCTCAGCAGAACACCTTTCCTCTTCCTACCTATATCGTTAGTAAGTACGTGGACTATGACAACTAGATCTTTCCTCTTCCACTCAAAGTTCCTCTGCATTCCAGATGAGATATCCTGAATCTGGGCACCAGGCAGGTAATACAACTTAATTATAGAATTCCTACAGTATGGAAGCATGCCATTTGGCCCATCAGGTTTAGACCGCCCCTCCAAGAAGTATCCCACCCAGACCTAATGCCCTCCCCAGCAATCCTGCATTTTCCATGGCTTATTCAATTAACCTGCGTATCTCGAACACTATGTACAATTTAGCATGGCCAATCCACCTAACCTGCACTCCTTTGGATTGTTGGTATGAAATCGGAACACCCAGAGGAAACCCAAACAGACATGGGGAGAATATGCAAACTCTACAGTTAATCGCTCGAGGGTGGAATTGAACCCAAATCCCTTGTATTGTGAGGCAACAGTGCCAACCACTGAGTCACCTTGCTACCCGTGAGCCTTTGGGACTCTGAATCACAGCCACAAAGAACAATGTCTATTCCCCTGACCATACTATTCTCAATTGCAACTTCATTTCTGTTTTCTTCCCTCCCTTGAATGGTTCCCTGTACCATGGTGTTCCTGCCAGTTTGCTTATCCTTCCTACAGTCCCAAATCTCATCCACACAAGGAGCAAAAATCTCAAACTGGTTAGACAAGCTCCTTGAGTATTACCTCCTGGATCCCTCTACCTGCTGTCTAAATTCGTTGTCGTCAACCTAAGGGACTGCTGATGATGTTCAAGTACCAGGGAGTCAGAAGATGAATTGCTTACCAAAAAAATCCCATTTCTGATCTGGTCCCACAGTAACACTATTTATATGGCTGGTCCAATTAAATTTCTAGTTCATAGTATCTTTGAATTGATTGATAGTGAGGCATTCAATTACAGTAATGTTATTGAATGTTAAAGGGGAGGGGAATGGTTTGATTATCTCTTTTGTCATTGGTGCATCATGAATGTTACTTGCTACTTATCAGCCTGAGTAACGTTCATATCATGTTGTAAATGGTTTAACATGTTTTATTTTCTCACTGAGACTAGGGAATTTCTCTTGCATCTGATTGCACCATTGTATTGAACTGACTAATCTTAGATTGTTCAATGTGTTGTGAGTCATGAGTATGATTGTGCTTAGAGAACTTGAAGCAAGCACTAAGTATGAGAAAGAAGGCATTTTAAAGGCATTGTAATAAATCTCATGTTCACAGATCAAAGCTGGTAACTCTGATCAAAACTCTGCATATTTCAGACATAAAGCACAATAAAAGCTAAAGTCTCCACAGTTCCACTAAATCATTAGAAAGAGATGACGAGTGATGAGTTTAAACTAAGGGTTATAACACCTCAGGCATGGGGTGAGGTTGAGAAGGTGGAAACTTCACAGTAACCTCAGCTGGTAAAGGAATTGAATCAACACTTTTGGCATCACTGTACATCATAAACCAGCCACCCTCCTGAACTACCACCTTCTACCAGAACTGTTGTACATTACGATGTGCATAAAGTTTCCCCAAGTTTCAAGTGTGAACTCTTCAGACTTCGTCAATGAGAAAGAAAAAAAATGAATTACATTTGTCAGAATGCCTTTCACAACCTTGGAATGTCCCAAAGCCTTTTAGAGCAAATTGAGTCCCAACTGATGTATAGTCACTGTTACAATATGATAATTTATGCAAAGTATCTTGACAGAAACAGTAATATGACAGTATCAGATAATCTTGTTAATAGAGGGATAAATATTTATCAGGAAATTGGAAATAACTCCCCTCCCCTTCAGAATTATGCAATGGGATTTTTTTTATAGGTACTTTTATTAGAAATTTAACATTTTTACAAGTTTACAAAAATAAACAAAACTCTCAAGAACAAACATTGATATACAATTAAATCTTAAATATATAATAACCAAAATTTAACAAAAGAAAAATACCAAGAAAGAAAAAAAAAACAAAACTCAACTAACCACTAATCTAGGAGGTAAAAACAATGACTGCAGATGCTGAAAATCAAATACTGGATTAGTGGTGCTGCAAGAGCACAGCAGTTCAGGCAGCATCCAACGAGCAGTGAAATCAACGTTTCGGGCAAAAGCGCTTCATCAGGAATAAAGGCAGTGAGCCTGAAGCGTGGAGAGATAAGCTAGAGGAGGGTGGGGGTGGGGAGAGAGTAGCATAGAGTACAATGGGTGAGTGCGGGAGGGGATGAAGGTGATAGGTCAAGGAGGAGAGGGTGGAGTGGATAGGTGGAAAAGAAGATAGGCAGGTCGGACAAGTCAAGGAGACAGTAACTGAGCTGGAAGTTTGAAACTAGGATGAGGTGGGGGAAGGGGAAATGAGGAAGCTGTTGAAGTCCACATTGATGCCCTGGGGTTGAAGTGTTCCGAGTCGGAAGATGAGGCGTTCTTCCTCCAGGCGTCTGGTGGTGAGGGAGCGGTGGTGAAGGAGGCCCAGGACCTCCATGTCCTTGGCAGAGTGGGAGGGGGAGTTGAAATGTTGGGCCACGGGGCGGTTTGGTTGATTGGCGCGGGTGTCTCGGAGATGTTCTCTAAAGCGCTCTGCTAGGAGGCGCCCAGTCTCCCCAATGTAGAGGAGACCACATCAGGAGCAACGGATACAATAAATGATATTGGTGGATGTGCAGGTGAAACTTTGATGGATGTGGAAGGCTCCTTTAGGGCCTTGGATAGAGGTGAGGGAGGAGGTGTGGGCACAGGTTTTACAGTTCCTGCGGTGGCAGGGGAAAGTGCCAGAATGGGAGGGTGGGTCATAGGGGGGTGTGGACCTGACCAGGTAGTCACGGAGGGAACGGTCTTTGCGGAAGGCGGAAAGGGGTGGGGAGGGAAATATATCCCTGGTGGTGGGGTCTTTTTGGAGGTGGCGGAAATGTCGGTGGATGATTTGGTTGATGCGAAGGTTTGTAGGGTGGAAGGTGAGCACCAGGGGCGTTCTGTCCTTGTTACGGTTGGAGGGGTGGGGTCTGAGGGCGGAGATGCGGGATGTGGACGAGATGCGTTGGAGGGCATCTTTAACCACGTGGGAAGGGAAATTGCGGTCTCTAAAGAAGGAGGCCATCTGGTGTGTCCTATGGTGGAACTGATCCTCCTGACTCCCATAGCTACCTGGATTACACCTCTTCCCACCCTATCTCTTGCAAAAATGCCATCCCGTATCCCCAATTTCTCCGCCTCCACCGTATCTGCTCCCAGGAGGACCAGTTCCACCATAGGACACACCAGATGGCCTCCTTCTTTAGAGACCGCAATTTCCCTTCCCACGTGGTTAAAGATGCCCTCCAACGCATCTCGTCCACATCCCGCACCTCCGCCCTCAGACCCCACCCCTCCAACCGTAACAAGGACAGAACGCCCCTGGTGCTCACCTTCCACCCTACAAACCTTCGCATCAACCAAATCATCCACTGACATTTCCACCAGCTCCAAAAAGACCCCACCACCAGGGATATATTTCCCTCCCCACCCCTTTCCGCCTTCCGCAAAGACCGTTCCCTCCGTGACTACCTGGTCAGGTCCACACCCCCCTACGACCCACCCTCTCATTCTGGCACTTTCCCCTGCCACCGCAGGAACTGTAAAACCTGTGCCCACACCTCCTCCCTCACCTCTATCCAAGGCCCTAAAGGAGCCTTCCACATCCATCAAAGTTTCACCTGCACATCCACCAATATCATTTATTGTATCCGTTGCTCCCGATGTGGTCTCCTCTACATTGGGGAGACTGGGCGCCTCCTAGCAGAGCGCTTTAGAGAACATCTCCGAGACACCCGCGCCAATCAACCAAACCGCCCCGTGGCCCAACATTTCAACTCCCCCTCCCACTCTGCCGAGGACATGGAGGTCCTGGGCCTCCTTCACCGCCGCTCCCTCACCACCAGACGCCTGGAGGAAGAACGCCTCATCTTCCGCCTCGGAACACTTCAACCCCAGGGCATCAATGTGGACTTCAACAGCTTCCTCATTTCCCCTTCCCCCACCTCATCCTAGTTTCAAACTTCCAGCTCAGTTACTGTCTCCTTGACTTGTCCGACCTGCCTATCTTCTTTTCCACCTATCCACTCCACCCTCTCCTCCTTGACCTATCACCTTCATCCCCTCCCCCACTCACCCATTGTACTCTACGCTACTCTCTCCCCACCCCCACCCTCCTCTAGCTTATCTCTCCACGCTTCAGGCTCACTGCCTTTATTCCTGATGAAGCGCTTTTGCCCGAAACGTTGATTTCACTGCTCGTTGGATGCTGCCTGAACTGCTGTGCTCTTCCAGCACCACTAATCCAGTAACCACTAATCTCACCTACAACTAACCAGAGTGTATATTTAAGTCTCTTACATTATTCAAATAAGAGAAAGAGGAAAAAAAAAACAAAAAAACAACAGATAATATAGAAATAGGGTAGTGAGATACATGCTCGGAATTTGTTAACATCAAATGTAAGCAAACCCGTATTCGTGCAGGATTCCTCTCCCAAGGGGCCCCGGACCAGCCAGGTTCATAATCTCAATTAAATAAAAGCCCTTGTTAGGATAGCCGAAATATCTGTATTCATATAATTCAAGAAGGGCTGCCATATTTTATAAAATAATTCGGTCTTTCGGTGCACCATATTTGTAAGGAAGTCAAGGGGAATACATTCCATAATTAATCTGTGCCAATTTGAAAGTCCAGGGGGGCCCTCAGCCACCCAGTTCACCAAAATATTTTTCCTTTCACAGAAAGAGAGAATAGAAAATAGTCTCTTCCCGTGCATATCCAGGGAGGGAAAGTTCGAAAAGCCCAAAAGTAGAGATACAGGGTCCACTTTAATTTCCGTTCCTAAAATTTCTGTCAGGGTGCTTGCTGCTTTAGTCCAATATCTACGGATCTTATGACAGGTCCATAGGCAATGTACAAGAGTGCCCACCCCTATTTTACATTTGGGACACATTGGAGATGCTCCGGTGCTATATGGGCCCTATGAAGTATCTTCAGCTGGATAGCCTGAGTTCTGTTACAGATGGTGATTCTTCTGGCATTTTCCCAAATGTCATTCCACGTTTCTATAGAGATTACTAGTTCCAATCCCTGATCCCATGTTTTAAGCAGATTGTCCATATCTCCCGGTACTTCATCATGTAGTAAATGATAAATAGTACTGATGGAGGATACCCCCATTGGTCGTAGTACTCTACATTCTCTATCTGATTTATAAAGACTATCTAATAACGTAGTCTTCTTCTGTATATAATCTCGAATTTGGAAGTATCGATAGAGGTCTCCATTAGGTAATCCGAATTTCTGGTGCACCTGTTCAAAAGACATCAGGACCCCATCTTTAAATAGGTCCCTGAGACATGAGGCACCCCTGGATCTCCAGAGTTTAAAAGTGGCATCTGTAAACCCCGGTTGGAATCCCCATGCTCCCACTATCAGCGCATAGGGGGATGTTTTATGTGAGTAACCCTCATTTTGCCACATTATATTCCAAGCTTTAATTGTGTTTAGTATTATAGGGTTTTTACAGTGATCCGTAATGATTTTCCTCTTGTCTGAAAATAAAAGGTTAATAAGTGGGCATTTTCCTTGAGAAGCTTCGATGTCCAGCCAGATTGATTGTGGATCAGACAAGACCCAATCAGCTATGTAATTTAATAGGGAACTTAACTGATATTTCCTAAAATCTGGGAAGTCCAATCCTCCCCTTGCCTGTGGCAGCTGTCGCTTCTTCAGCTTAATGAGGGGCCGTCTATGATTCCAGATGAAGGAACCCAACCAGCCATATAATTTGCATAGTGCCAGCCTTGGCAGCATCACCGGAAGCATTCTCATTGGGTATAGGAGATGGGGCAGGACATTCATTTTAATTAGTGCTATTCTACCCAGCCAGAAAATTGGAAAGTCTCCCCATCGCTGGAGGTCCTGCTTTATCCTTTCTAGTAAATGCACAAAGTTAGCCTTATATAACTGACCAAATACTGAGATAATAAAAATGCCTAAATATAAGAAACCCTCCAGGGACCACCGAAAGGGAAAGTGGGATCCGTCCACTATGTGGGGCATCATAGCAAGGCCATCCATTGGCATAGCCTCCGGTTTTGAGAAATTAATTTTATAGCCTGAGAATGCGTTAAATGTATTAATAACTTGGATTAAGCGAGGTACGGACATCAGAGGATTACTGAGGAATAGAAGAACATCATCTGCATAAAGGATAATTTTATGTTTACCTGTACCAATCCTCAGGGCCGTTATATTACGATCAGCTCGTATAGCTTCTGCTAGTGGTTCAATTATTTGCGTAAATAACAATGGCGAGAGAGGACATTCCTGATGGCAGCCCCTACCCACACTGAAGCTATCCGAACCTAATCCATTGGTAACCACAACTGCTTTGGGATCACTATACAATGTTTAGACCCATTTGGTAAACACCTTTCCAATGCCAAACCTTTCCAATATGTGAAACAAGTACGACTATTCAACCCTATCAAATGCCTTTTCCGTGTCTAATGAAACTACTACTCCTGGTATCTTTCCCTGATGGCAGGCTTGAATCATATTAAAAACCCTTCTAATATTATTGGATGATCTTAATAAACCCCGTCTGATCCTCCTTTATGATATGTGGCAGTACCCTTTCTAGTCTCAATGCTAACGTTTTAGAAAAGATTTAAAAATCTACATTTAGCAAGGATATTGGTCTATATGAAGCACAATCTTCTGGATCCTTTCCTTTTTTAAGGATAAGAGAGATATTTGCCTCTTTCAGCGAAGGCGGGAGACAGCCCTGACTATTTTCATAGTTATACATGTCCATAAGTGGACCAGCCAATATTTCTGTAAATTCTTTATAGAATTCATCTTGAAAACCATCTGGGCCTGGTGCCTTACCACTCTGAAGTTGCCTGATTGTGTCAAGTATTTATTGGACTGTTAGGGGAGCATTTAAGACCGATACCTGTTCCAGAGTTAGGCCCGGAAAGGTCAAATTTTTAAAAAATGATTGCATCCTCCTAGTCCTGTCTTCACAATCCTGCGATTTATATAAATCACAATAAAATTTTCTAAAGATTGCATTAATTCTTTTATGATCATGAGTCAAAATACCTGTACTTTCCTTGATAGACGTGATAGTTTGAGGGGCCTTTTTTTTCTTTGCAAGAAATGCTAAGTATCTACCCGGTTTGTTGCCAAATTCAAATAACCTTTGTTTTGCAAATAATATTTCCCTCTTAGCCGTTTGGGTAAGCGTAGTGTTTAGAGCTGTCCTAAGGGCCGTAATCCTTTGCAATTTAATAATAGAAGGTCTATCAGTGTATGCTGTTTCAGCTGCTTTTAAGCGAGCTTCGAGCAGACGCTGTTGTTCTCCCTTTAATTTTTTCTGGGTCGCTGAGTAGGAGATGATCAAACCTCGCGCGTAAGCTTTGATGGTCTCCCACATCATTGATGGGTAACTAGCCGTACCTAAATTAATTTCTAAAAAAGTTTTAAATTCTTGAGAGAAGTACTTTACAAATTTACTGTCTTTCATTAGGAAGGGGTCCATACGCCAATGCCGAGAAGATGTCCCGTTGTTCCTCGCCTTGGTTTCCATATATACAGCAGCGTGGTCGGAAATTGCTATACTACCTATTTTACAGGATGATATGGAATTTTTAAAAGTCGAGGGGGCAAAAAACATATCAATTCTAGTATGACATTTATGTGGATTGGAGTAAAAAGAAAAATCTCTGCCCTGTGGATGAAGACATCTCCATACATCTACTAATCCTAATTCTTTGTTCTGATCCACCAATTGTTTAGATCTGGGAGATACTCCAGCAGTACTCTTGGGAATCCTATCTATTTCCGGATCCATAATACAATTAAAGTCTCCCCCTATAGTTGTATGACAGGTACCAAGAGGCATCAATTTTGAGAAGGCTTCCGTTATAAATTTAAAGGGGTGTGCCGTGGGGCAGTACAAATTTAAAATCCCATATTCCTCTCCATTTATAAGGGCTTTAATCAGAATTATCGTCCAGATTCGTCTTTTATCTGATTTAGGATCTTGGAAGGGAAATTCTTCCTAATAAGAATAACAACTCCCCTACTTTTTGAGCTAAAAGAAGAAAAAAAGGCCTGATTAAATCCACCCTGTCGTAATTTCAAGTGTTCTTTATCCAACAGGTGTGTCTCCTGTAGGAGAGCTATATCAACTCTTTCTTTCTTGAGATTTGATAATATTTTCTTCCTTTTGACTGGCGAATTACTCCCCTTGACATTCCAGGTGCACCACTTAACCAACTGATCAACCATAATTGTCCGGGCAAATCCGAGACCCCTCAGGAGGGGAAACCCTATCCAGAACATCCCGAGCATAGAGCATATAAAATTCACAAAAATAAAGGCTCTCTAATACACTCACAACAGTATAATAAAAAACTATTCCTAAATAATAAAAAAGCGTATTTAAATGGAGATTTTCCCCCTTGTTCCCAGGGGGGTGTCACTTCCTTTCCAAAGGTCCATCGTATCCTCTCCCAACCATTGCCCCACCCTTGACCTAGGCGCTCCTAATAGGATGAGGAGAATTCAGATATAATACAAAGCTAGAGTTAACAGTGAGCACCCTACCCCCACCCCCCCCACCCCCCACCCACACCAACACCTAGATATATTTGGTAATGTTAATACCATGTATAAACATATATAACTATAAAATTACAACCTCAACAAATAATAATTAAATATAATAATACAAAATAACAAGGGAAAAACAACCCCACTCCTAGAGACAGAGGTAAAATAGAATGAGGTAACCACCTCCCCCACCAACATTAACTAAACCCCGGCCTATATATACATATAAAAATATATATTTAATATATATATACACATATATACACACACATATACATACACACATACATACATAGAATAATAAAAAAAACCCAAGGGGGGGGGAGAAAATCGTTAAATAGAGAACAAATAAATAAATCCGTCTCCCCACCCCCCAAGATAATATTAAACAGCAAGGTAAGAAAAAAGAAAAAGAAAAAGAGTGAGTCCCATCGGCTTTGTGATTCTTCAATGAAAGCGTCGATCTTCGCATCCAGTTTGGAGATGATTTCCACAAGTCTCGCCACCGTAGGTAAGTCCCCTGGGGTGGCTGTGGATGCCTCTGCTGCAGCTGGGGAGGGTGGGGGAGGGGTTCCTGTTTGCTGAGAGCTGCGGGCTCCCTTCCCTTTAGTCATTTTTACTAAAGAATAGATTGTTTAAATTTAATACTAAGCAACTAATTAAATTAAACAGCTATTTTAAATGATTTGGTTAGTGTGGTGGGGGTGGGTGGCCCACTTTGTCCAAGTCCTGGGAGGAGCACTATAGACTCAGACTTGCTGGGTCGCCGCCATCTTAGATCCCCCGCAATGGGATTTTTAAAATGTGCCTGAGAGCTGAGGCCTTAGTTTAACATCTTATCTAAAAGACAGCACTACACTAATCTGTCGGCCAAAGTCTTTGTGCTTCAGTATCTGGAGGGAAACATGTGTTAACCGTGTACCATCTTACCCTTGGTGAACACACTTCAAAGACGAAATCCAAGCTCTCTCCTTTAAAGGAGAAAATTCTGGCCACATTCCCTTGTGTATGTTCCTTTGCTGAAATAGCAGAGTTGCTGCAGTCAAAGAAAGCAGTCTGTGCAAACTGCAAACCTTTAATATCTGTTAATTGTTCAGATAACATGCCAGCAAAGATGTTGTCTCTGCTAGTGAAAACATCATGGGAGCGTGTTCTGAGGGTATTTATTAACAAACCTTGATCAGTCCAGTGAGGGAAACCAGTAGCTCCACTCATGAAAGAATCATAAGCATGCAACTATCCCCAAACCCTTCAGCTGAACTGGGTCTTATATTTCAGCCAAAATATTAGATCATCTTTGTGGGTGAATTCTTGTGGGATTGAACTACTTTTCCTGATGGTCTTCAAACATTGCCTGGAGAAATATGGGAACCCTCTAATAGTGTTGTTGATGCCATTTATGCCATTTTATTGCATTTACTTGACTCTTCCATTAAATTCAAATGGGTGGAAGGATTCCACATGAAAATCCATCTGTCCTGTGCCAAAGAGTGAAAAAAAAGCTCTATTGATTGAAAGCAGGCTGTGCTCAATTTAGACCATTGGAGCACACATTTCTATATATTTATCAACTTAATACAGGGGAATCTTCAGAGCAATTTTATACAGCCAGGGAACAAGACTATTTAAATCAATACAACTTCATATAGATTATAATAACTGAATGCCGATAGTATTAAAGAAATGGGAAAGTCTCATAATAGAGGGGAATTTTGCTAAATGATGAAATATCAATCAAAAAAGGAAAACCAAATAAAAATTAAGCATTCTTATTTGTTGCCCAGTTTACGATTACTTTATGCTAAGATGAGATCCAAATGTCAGTATGTGTTCGACAGAAAGAAAGCAATGGGACATAATGAAGCAACAAGTTAATGTAAAGGGTAGTTAATGTGAAGCTATTAAAGAGCTAAAATGTATTCCAGATGGTTTGTTCATTCAACTGAACCCAGGTTGTGCCCCAATAAAATGTAACTACAGTACTAGATTGGAAAAACACATCAGTAGCTTCCCATGTCATATTTGAGACTGAAGTGTCTGAAGCCTTTCAGGCATATGATGAGTTTATTAATCCTCTGCCTACTTTGTTTATGCTTCTTTCAGGTATATTCCATATTAGAATGGATTCTGGATCTGATAGATCTCCAAAGGATAAAGATGAAGCAGGAGTGTTGTTCATCATTCCCACTTTAAATATTCCAATCCTATCCAAGGGTCTATAGTCACAGCTCAGTCTTTAAAAAATGCGTCATCTCTGCAAGGGAGGTGATGATGTAATGGTAATATCATGGGAAGAATTATCCAGACACTCAAATTAACATCCTGGGGTCATGGGTTCAAATCTCCCTCATAGCAACTGGCAGCATTCAAATTTGAATTGAAATCTGGTCTTAGTTATCATCATTGGTTGTAAACCCCATCCAGTTTCATCCTTCAAGAAAGAAATCTGCTATCTCTGTGTGGTCTGGTCTACATGTAATTACAGCAATATGGCAGTGTCTTAGCTGAAATGGGCCTAGCAAGCCAGGAAATTAGGGCCGGACAACAGATGCTGGCTCTTCCTGTAATGCCACAACTAATGAAAGAATAATTTGTCATGTGATACTATTCAAAAGCAATTTAATCTTAAAGACAGAGACACATTATTATCTCAATAGTTCATGCATACATAGCCTCTGTAATGTAACAAACCTCTGCTGATATTTCATAAGACTATCACAAAGACAAAATGCAATACTGAACCACCTCAGCAGATGTTATGCCAGAAGACCAAAATTTTAATCAAAGGGACAGGTTTTAAGGAATGGCTTAAATGTGAAAAGTTAAGTAGGGGACAGGGAGGTGTAGAGAGAGATTTCCCAAGCTTAGGCTCGGCAACTGAAGAGATGGACATTAAAGGTGAAACAATTGAAATCAAGAATGTACAAAAAGCAGGAGTGCTGATTTCTTGGTTCATCACTGCAGGAATTCACTAGGGTAATGCCCGAAGCCTTTTGATGCCTTTCTCGCTGCCTATCTAATCCAAAGCATAGCCTTCAAGAAGCTTCAAGATGCTTGGTTTTAATTAATGTTGGCCAAGACATTTCCACTCTTTGAGCAGAATAAAGCTGGAATAATTTGGGCAAAAATTGTGGTTGATCCAAAACAGGAAAATATTGAGAGCAATGACTGACTTTTGGGCAGTTGATGATCCATTCAGGACAGTGATATCGGATATAAGGCATTAGGAGATTATTGTTAAATTTATTTCATGATTCATGACTATGTCATAACATGATTATGAACAAAGTGATAAAAATGCTTCATTTTGCAACTTCCTTGAATAATTTCATTGCACAAATTATGGATATGTTTTTGTACATTGTGAAAGTTTTATTAACTTTTTTTTCGTAATGTAGGTGTTGCTGGCTAAGCCAGCATTCATTGCCCATCCTTTGTAGCCACATGAACATAAACTCATTCTCTCCTCCTGTGGATTGGTCCCACTGTCACTTACTCTGACACTTGCTAGAACAGCCTCACCCACTTCCCAGCAGACCCAACCCTGATTTTTTTCCTGCTGCCACACTTTTATCTCTCACCTCACTAGAACTCAGTTTATTCCAAGACCTGTGTTCTTCAAGAACACATTTGCCCAACCCCTGCACCCTTGTCTCCAAACCCCTTGAAGAAGAAATAACAGGAGAGAGGCAAAGGAAAAGGGGGAAGGGGGTTCAAAGGGTAAGAGAAAACTGGAAAAGGAAAGTGTGTGGGCAGACCAGAAAAGGAGAAGAAACAACGCAAGGAAGCAAAGAAAATGAATCAGAAAAGGTAAAATGAATAAGCCTGAAATAATGATAAGAATCAGAGTGGACAGAATAGGGGAGAATATTGTGCTGTCAGAAGTGGTGAATTAGGAATCAAGACAGGCAAAAAGGTATCTGGAGTGGGGCTGTTCCAAAACATTAATCTTTTTTCACTTCCACAGAATTAAGTGTGGCTTTGTTGATCTTCCAGCCCCACTGTCAATTAAGAATCTCAAGTTTCCAATTAAAAACTATTTAAGTCGACACTGTATGCCAGTGCAGGGATTAACCCAACTCAAGTGGTCCTGTACATGCACTGCAGGTCAAACTGACCACAGAGCTTGTCAGGTGTAGCAGGGAGGGGTGGTGAGGTACAGTGCTATGTCAACTGAGAGTCACCCTTGTTCTTGATTCCAAACCCTTCTCCTTGTGATCTTCAATCCTAGACACTACCACCCCCACCAACATCACCTTCTTAAAGGTCCCCAAGCTTAAAGCTGTGTTGCTGTACTAGCCTGATTTCTGTCTGGCAGCGGCACTGACCCCTTGTGGTGTAAGCATGATGAGACCCACCAGCCTGAGATTGGCCAACAGCTTTCTCCGAGCAGGACTTCCAAGCCCTGGAGCTTAATTTCCAAAGAAAGGCTGCTGGTTGCATTGCTGATGCCTGATTGGCATTTGATTATATGGTCTTTGCCTTAAGGAGTTAGTGCAGGTCTCTTGTTAGATCTCCAGGCAGCTAATGAGACCCACACCCCATCACCAACCTGACAAGAATCTACCGAAGAACAGTGAGCAGGGCAAGGGCAAGGGAATAGATGGGAAAGAAGTTCAGAGAATCAGACAAAAGATTTGGAAAGAGAAAACAAAATAGAGTTAGCAATGGAATTAAAGAGTACCAGAGGGAATGAAGTAGACAACATTGTCTGCCCACTTCTTTGCTTGTATCTCTACTCCAGCTCTATGAAGCTAATTTCTACATGTAACAATGCTCAAAATGCAAGGGCTCATGGGTAGATTCATCCATGAAAATGGCCATCCATGGAAAAGTTAATCATGGGACCAACCACTCAATGGCAAGTCGCCTATCCCTGGAGCTGGAATACTTAGGATCTGAGAGGAGCAACCGCACCAATGTCAGGCTGATTCCCTCACTTGTTTGCTGCTAATATACACATGATGAACCTTTCCGCAGCAAGTACAGGAGGGAAGCAGTGTGGGGTTGAAGGAGCAGCAAGAATGTGACAGGCAACAGAGAGCAGGTCTGCTGAGGTTGGATGGTGGGGAGAGGAGTGTGGGGGAAGGTGAAGCCAGAGTCCAGGCAGTGAGGCTGGAGTCTAGGGGCAAAGTAAAACTGCAAATAGGGAGACTAGCAGCAAAATGAGAGAATATAGAGCAGCAAAGATGGGCGAGGTTCAGTTGCAAACCTTTGAATAAAGGAATGGTGTACAGATTTGTATGAGGATTATTATTGTAATGAACACCGTTAATTGGACAAAATTGTTATTGAGAACCTATATTTCAGAAAAGCTCATGTTTATGTATTATCACACCTCAACAGAGCTTACGTGCTGTGAACTATTTGAGTTGCAGTGTGTAATGATTGGAGCCAGCTTGACCTCAATGACTACGGGGTCATGATTGGGGTTGTTAATCTCAGCCAATCAGGAAGCCCTGACTGACCGATATAACCAGAAGATACCCCTCTTCCGGGGTTACGTCCGAGCCCGGGTGTCTCTGGAGAAAGAATACGTGGTGTCCACCAACACCCTGGAGTCGTTCAGGGAGAGGTGGGCGCCGCAGGGAGTGGAGTGCATCATTTCCCCCTCCAACTCTATTTTGATTTAGTCCCTACCCTCCCCTTCACTGTTTTGCTCACACAGCATTGCCCTGTGGTTTGAAGGGCAGTGCTTGTCACTGGCCACTCGGGTGTCTTTCCTATCTTCCTGGTGGTGGAAATTGAATAAAGATTCGTGCACTTTGTGTCTTTTCACTGTGTCTCACACCTGCACACACACACCATGGGTGCAGGGGATAAGAAAAAAAAAAAAAAAAAAAAATTAAGCAAAAAAAAAAATAAATAAAAGGAGGAACGCCCCCGGGTGTCCTTGGAGAAGGAGCACGCGGGTGTCCACTGACACCCTGGAGTTGTGACTGGCCACTTGAGTGTTTCCTTCCCTTCTGGAGAGATTGGACCATTTCTGTGACCGTGCGAGGACTGTTCCTGTTAAAATAAAAAAAAAAAAATAACCAGAAGATACCCCTCTTCCGGGGTTACGTCCGAGCCCGGGTGTCTCTGGAGAAAGAACACGTGGTGTCCACCAACACCCTGGAGTCGTTCAGGGAGAGGTGGGCGCCGCAGGGAGTGGAGTGCATCATTTCCCCCTCCAACTCTATTTTGATTTAGTCCCTACCCTCCCCTTCACTGTTTTGCTCACACAGCATTGCCCTGTGGTTTGAAGGGCAGTGCTTGTCACTGGCCACTCGGGTGTTTTTCCTATCTTCCTGGTGGTGGAAATTGAATAAAGATTCGTACACTTTGTGTCTTTCACTGTGTCTCACACCTGCACACACACCATGGGTGCTGAAAAAAAAAGAAGAAGAAAAAAAAAAAAAAATAAACAGGAGATTGGCCCGGGTGTCCTTGGAAGAAAAAAAAAAAGAAAAAAGAGAAATAACCAGAAGATACCCCTCTTCCGGGGTTACGTCCGAGCCCGGGTGTCTCTGGAGAAAGAACACGTGGTGTCCACCAACACCCTGGAGTCGTTCAGGGAGAGGTGGGCGCCGCAGGGAGTGGAGTGCATCATTTCTCCCTCCAACTCTATTTTGATTTAGTCCCTACCCTCCCCTTCACTGTTTTGATCACACAGCATTGCCCTGTGGTTTGAAGGGCAGTGCTTGTCACTGGCCACTCGGGTGTTTTTCCTATCTTCCTGGTGGTGGAAATTGAATAAAGATTCGTGCACTTTGTGTCCTTCACTGTGTTTTACACCTGCGCACACACACACACCATGGGTAAAAAAAAAGAAAAAGAAAAGAAAAAAAAGAAAAAAAAAGAAAAAAAAATAACCAGAAGATACCCCTCTTCCTGGGTTACGTCCGAGCCCGGGTGTCTCTGGAGAAAGAACACGTGGTGTCCACCAACACCCTGGAGTCGTTCAGGGAGAGGTGGGTGCCGCAGGGAGTGGAGTGCATCATTTCTCCCTCTAACTCTATTTTGATTTAGTCCCTACCCTCCCCTTCACTGTTTTGATCACACAGCATTGCCCTGTGGTTTGAAGGGCAGTGCTTGTCACTGGCCACTCGGGTGTTTTTCCTAAAAAAAAACCAGAAGATACCCCTCTTCCGGGGTTACGTCTGAGCCCGGGTGTCTCTGGAGAAAGAACACGTGGTGTCCACCAACACCCTGGTGTTTTTCAGGGAGAGGTGGGCTCTACAGGGAGTGGAGTGCATTATTTCTCCCTCCAACTCTATTTTGATTTCGTCCTTACCCTCCCCTTCACTGTTTTGATCACACAGCGTTGCCCTTTGATGTGAAGGGCAGTGCTTGTCACTGGCCACTTGGGTGTTTTCCTATCTTCCTGTTGGTGGAAATCGAATAAAGATACGTGCACCTCGTGTTTTTCACTGTGTTTCACACCTGCACACACACACCATGGGTGCTGGGGGAAAAATAAGCACTACCACAGTTAGGCGGTAGTGTGGGGGTTAAATTTTAAAAAATTAAAAATAAAAAAAAAATTACCAGAGGATACCCCTCTTCCGTGGCTACGTCCGAGCTCGGGTGTCTCTGGAGAAAGAACACGTGGTGTCCACCAACACCCTGGAATTGTTCAGGGAGAGGTGGGCACCGCAGGGAGTGGAGTGTACGATTTCCCCCGCCAGCTCTATTTTGATTTAATCCCTGCCCTCTCCTACACTACTTGATCACACAGCATTGCCCTTTGGTGTGAAGGGCAGTGCTTGTCACTGGCCACTCGGGTGTTTCCTTTCTTCCTGTTGGTGGAAACCGAATAAAGATTGGTGCACATTGTATCTTTCACTGTGTCTCACACCTGCACACACACACCATGGGTGTTGGGATAAAAATAAGCACTGCCACAGTTAGGCGGTAGTGTGGGGGTAATTAAAAGAAAAACACAATGTCAAAGGTGCTGTTCACTCTCAAAGCTGGCACTGAAAAAAAAGGAAAAAAATCCCAAAATGCTGCACCTCTTCCGCTGCTACGTCCAAGCCCGGGTGTCTCCGGAGAAGGAGCACGCGGTGTCCACCAATACCCTGGAGTTATTCAGGGAGAGGTGGGAACCGCAGGGAGTGGAGTGTATTATTTCCCTGTCCAATTCTATTTTGATTTAAGACTCACACCTTGTGCCTCTCACTGTGTCTCACACCTGCACACACACAACATGGGTGCTGGGGAAAAAATAAGCACTACCGCAGTTAGGCGGTAGTCTGGGGGTAAGGAAAAAGAAAGAAAAAAGGAAAAAAATTTTTAAAAAAAGGAGATTTAGAATCTCCTCAGGTCAGGGGACTGGAAAAGAAAACAAAACTAGAAGATTACATAAGCAGGAAAATAAAACAGAAGATTAGAATCTCCTCAGTTCAAATGACTGACTCTGAGCTGGCTGGCCCCAGCCAGTGTACTGTGCACAAGTAAATAAAGGGTGACTTGGTGACGGGTTACCTGCCTCTATGCAGTTATTTCATGGTGACTATGTTAGAGGCAAACATGCAACCTTTAGCTGTGATCTTTCCAGTCCGCAGACAGCATGTTTATAATTATGGCTTTTTGTGTATAGCTGTGAGTTAGGTTTGTTTTTCAATTAAGAAAGCATTTGTTGCTAACTTATGCCTGTTATCTGTAACCAATTTGAATGCAGTGGCTCCTGAAATTATTGCTTTCCTTATGTGTCGTGGCTTTAAGTTTATTGGAGTATATATTACTGAATTCTTCTAATTCTGCTTCTGTGAAAGTCCAACTATATGTCTGCACATCTATATTGGTAATATTGTTACAAGATTTCATTGTCTGATAAAGGAGGCATTGAGAAAGAAAATGGAGTCCCTGAGAAACAAAAGTAATCCCTGAAAATCAAGAAAAAGGTAACTCTCGAAAAATTCTAGGAGGAACACTCAGAAAAACAATTATTTTAACACCTGATATATACGTCGATGATGAACAACTCTGTGTTCATCTTGTGCTGTTTCACAATATATTCAGCTGCATCTTCACCAGCAACTATTTACATATGCTACATCCCATTCAACATACACTGTGCATTGTTCGACGTATACAACTGACCTAATAAATTGGTTGCCTAATGAATGATCAATTACAACAGAAACAGCTGCACAGTAGAGGAATAATGTTACAGATGCAGTCAGTTCTGCTATAACGTGGTATTTCCATTCTCATACAACCCATGTTATAAGGAAATTGCGTAGTAGCAGCACCAACAAAACTAATACACACTTTAAAAGCTCGAGCATTAGAAACAGTGTCCTCGATATGTCAATCGTGTTATAGCGAATTCACATTAACAAAACACAAGTTATAGCAGAATGACCTGTAGCTGCACTGGATAAGGAGTATATTTGGGATGGAGAAAGGTTCAAAGAAATTTAGAAATGCAGGAATACAGGGCCAGAATTTACAGCTGATTTTCTACATATTTGTTTGGAATGTAACTTCTGTCAGCAAAACAAAGAAATATACAAATATTTAGCTTCATTGTTTCTTATTTGATTCTTCCCTTTTGACTAATAGTAGTTGATGCATTTACGTAGCAATGTTGATAAAAAATGATTTTTAAAAAATCAAGCAGTTCATTCAGAACTTCCCTTAGAACTTGAGTATTGGTACTGCACTTGTCTCTGCTTATTTGTCAATTTTTTTGGTTCTCAACATACACAGGTAAATAAAAGCCAGATGCTTTAACTTTGAAGAACATATTGCAAAATGTTGTTATTTTGCATTAAAATTGCCACAGTTTAAGTTCCATTTGCAATATCCTGAGGATTTGCAATCTGATAAACCTTTTATTATTGAATAACAGTGAGAAAAAGGCAGGTTTTAATTGACAGTTACTAAAATGCCATGTGAACACATAATAGGCCAAATAATTATTGAAAATGAAATAGAAGGTATAATTGCAAGTAGATTCTTGGAGCTGTAACCTTCAACTAACCCTGCTGGCTCTGGTAACCTGGATTAACTGCAGATCAGGACGATGTTTTCCGACAGAAAATACACTTACAGGTAATTTCATGGACAGAATACAATCCAATGCCTAAGTTAAATAATTTTCTTGTAATACAGTATATTAATTTCAAATAATATGGTGTGAGACTCGCCTCCCCCCAAAAAATTTTCCTTTTTGTCTTTTTCTTTCTATGTCACTTTATTTAAAGGTTAATATATAATTGATTGCAAACAAGCCTTCTGGCTCATAAAGGTCAGTTTACATCCAAACATTCTCTTCAGGTAAATAGACCAGTTTGTTTAGGCATTGGGAGAAACCATTTTTTGAGTTAGTTATCTTGTCACTCCCTCATGCTATGTACGTCAAGCTATAAACTGTTTCCACTGTAGTGATTGGAACAAGGTCAGCCAGGTGGACATCATCGAATATGAGTTCCCTGACTGGGGCAGTTAACCTGGTTCAATCAGGGACCCCTGGCTGACAGATATAAACAGGAGTGTCAAAGGTTTTGTTCACTCTGAGGATTGGCTCTGAGGAAGTCAGACCAGTATCAAGGACTATGTATGTGTAAATAAAGGGTGACTTGGTGATGGGACAATTACAACATTTAAAAGGCATGTGGATGGGTATATGAATAGGAAGGGTTTAGAGGGATATGGGTCAAATGCTGACAAATGGAACTAGATTAGGTTGGGATATCTGGTTGGGATGGATGAGTTGAACTAAAGGATCTGTTTCCATTCTGTGCATCTCTATGACTTTATAGCTAGGGGACACTTTCAGGACAGATGTTTCCTCTCAGAGGGTTGTGTGACATTGGAACTCTCTGCCTCAGAAGAAGGTAGAGGTGGGTCCTTGAATCTTTTTAAGACAGGGCTGGCGAAATTCTTCTTGGACAAGATAATAAAAATTTAAGAGGGAGTAAATGGGAATGAGGGGTCTGAAACATAATCATATCAGCATGATCTTTTGAATGATGGAGCAGGTTCATGAACTTCTGCTCCTATTCTTTATGATTGTTCATTCACATAATCATGCAGAAAACCTTAACCTGTCCTCAAACAGAATTGCACTGACCTTTCAGGCCCGCCACAACACTTAGCCTCAGAAATGACAGTTTTGTTCATGGTTTCACCTCTCTACATTTCTGTTACCTCCTGTCAATCCTAAAAAGGTTTTAAAGTTGCTGTGCTTCTCCAATTTGACACCTTGAGTATCCATGGTTTTACTCACTCCACAAATAGAAGTCATGCTCTTACATACCTAGATCTTAAGTCTTTCTCAAGCTTTGCAGCAGATATGTAATATATCTTTCAGGGAAAAGCTCATGAGTTCATCACATCATGGTATGTGAGCTAATGACGTAAAATTCGGAGTCTCCACCTTACTGAGCTGTGCCCTCTTGCAGCATGTCACCAGGTTATAGTCATCAGAGGCAGCGCTTCGAAAGCTAATGCTTCCAAGTAAACCTGTTGGACTATAACCTGGTGTTGTGTGATTTTTAACTTTGTCCACCCCATTCTAACACCGGCTCCTCCAAATCTCTCGCAGCATGATATGCTGAGGGAAGCGTGTTATATTTCTTTTGAAATAGTTAACTTGAGCGCAGATACTCAAGCGCCTGTGAGAATATGTAAGTATGTAAATGCCAGAAAGCATTGTGAAGCCTCCAGTACAAAATGACTCACATCTCATTCTTATGTTACAGGAGTTAACATAAGTTTCACATCATGATAACTGAAAAGAATCAGTTATTGTATCATAACACTTCAGTAAGTTCTGGAATTCTATCTCTACAACTTACCACTTCTTTTAAATCCTTTAAAGTCTACCAATTTCAACAAGCTTTTAATCATTGGCCTTATGTGCTTCCATCTTTGATAGCATCCTGTGAAACATAAAAGGCACTGTAGAATTTATTGGAGTGAGATTTTAACCCACAGGCCTCTGACTCAGAAGCAAGAGCCCAATGTCAAACTACAGTTGACCAGTTGGCTACTGGAAATATTTTCAATCAACATAACAAGTAATTTAATTGGTTGACCTTTTTCTGTTTTTCTTTTTCCTATGTGGAAATGAAGTTTGAACCACTTATATGGATTTCTGTGTTGACAGGCATAAATGCAAAGTATAGTAAGTAAAACTGTATTTAAAAGAATAAGTTAAAAGCTTGATCATGTGTTCAAGGTATTTTTACTGCATGGCTTTACATTAAGTTAATATTTTATATAGTCCTACCACATACTTCATGTGCTCAGTAGCTCCTAACTGAAGGAAGGTAATGCAAAGGATGTGGGTTATAAGCTGACAGTAATGGTCTTCCACCTAAGTAAGCATAATTCAAGGAAGGAGTCTAATATTCTGCCACAGCAGTTTAAATGCCATTATGAGTCGGGTAAACCATAACATATTGACTTCAACAAATTCTATTCCCAATCAAAATAATACTTACTGTGAGGAAAACCCACTGGGATGGCAGGAGGCATTGTGTGAAGTCATTTAAGATGGACAAGTGGAAATATTTGCACTGTGGCCGGGAGTTCAAGAAGAAACATCTGGTAAAGCAGTGATCTGGGAATGTTTTGATTGGAGGCAATGATTCTGTTTATAGTGATCCTGACAAATCATAACTGACTACATCAATGTTTCCAGCTAAAATTTGCAAGGTGCTTACCGAGTGCAAAGTTGCATGCAAAGAGTGAAAGTGACTAATGTCTCAAGAGCTTAGCTTGGACTCAGTCTATGGAAAATATATTGCAACATTCATATAAATAAACCGCATGCTGTTTCTCTTAGAATCATCTAGTTTAATAGTGCAGAATATTTCAAAATCCAACAAACTCATGAATGCCTTCAATGCCTTGGTCATGACATCTCAACCAACTATTGCTTCTGAACTTAACACAGAAAAACTGTACACAAATTTGGAAATCTGATCATTCTCACCCCGAAGCTATTTAGCTTTGATTCTCTTTCAAGCATCAGACTGATTAATTTAGAGATGTTTTATGCAATCTTCCATTTAGTGTAATAGGGAAAGCAGATTGAGAAGAGTTTTGTGAAGAACATAAATACCAATGGTGCCAGTTAGGGAAAATGGTCCGTTTTTGTGCCCAAACTACATTGATGTAATATGATATAGCAAATATAGAAGCATGCAACCAGTCAATCAAGAATTGAAGTGATAAATTTACTTCAGATTTTTATGTAAATTGGAAATGGTCAATATTTCAAGCGTTTAGATTGGGTAGCAATATTAACTTTGAGTTCTCAAAAACTCTGCCCTTTCAATAATATGTACTGATGGACCTGTTGCATATTTACAGTATTATTTCAGAATTCCAATATTTGCATTTCCTTTCTTTTTGTGTCAACACTTAAATTACGTCTGTATGCAGAAAACCTTAATTTGGATATGAATTATGATTTGTACTGTTGCTTGAATTTCAAATTGCAGCACTGGGATTTTTGAAATTTTGGGAGATTCTGAAATTATGGTCGGAAATTTAATTCCCTCTGCCTACTCAAAATCTGAAAAAATGGGAGTTAAAGTCTGGCTGGTGCAGTTGCCATGCATTTCTCATTCCTCAATTGTTTCTTGCCACATTTTTCATCAGCAATTGAGGCATTCACTTGACTCATGAGAAAAGGATAAATAGCATTTTATAATATCGATGGATCTCCAATGCAATCTTAAATGCCTTCTGAGCTGACTGTCTTCCACAATATTTCCATTCTGGTGGAAATCTAGCAGAGATTCCATCATACATGTGTAAAAGGTATAAAGATAAATATCTTTGAGAGCCAGGAAAAAGGTCTGGCACTCATCCTCCCACCTTCCTAAGCCATTGCACCTTGCCCCCCTGCACAACCTGTCACTGTTTCAGCCAAATATAAAGTTCCTACATGTTCCCGCTTGCCTCCTCCATTCCTTGAAGTCCCTGATCTTAGCAGACTGGAAGTGATTGGATGGTGAAATGGTAATGATTTCTAGTTGATAAAATAGACTGGGATTCCTGTCACAATCCACGGGTGTGTCTGCTAAGGTTCAGATGGTACCGTTCTCAATTGTGAGCTGTAGGTATAAATTCTATTTCAGAGACTTAAAGGCAAGAATCAAAGCTGACAATGCACTACTGACAGAGAGTTGCACTGTTGAAGGTTCTGTTTCCCAGAAAGCATTGATTTGAAGTAGCTCAGAGGAATGCTGCCTCAGCTGCACAATATATATCTCAGATTGTTGTATGTATAATATACCACCAATGTTGGTGTCATCCACAAGCTTACTAATATGCTTCCTATATTCTCATCCAAATCATTTATATAAATGATAAACACCCTTGGACCAAGCACAACTCCCCACAGAACACCACTGGTCACAGGCCCCCAGTCTGAAAAACTATCCTTCACTACCAACTTCTACATCCTACCAACAAGCGAATTTTGTATCCAATCGGCAAGCTCTCCCTGAATCACATGTGATCTAACTTTACTAACCAGTCTATCATGCAGAACCTTGTCAAAGGCTTTACTAAAATTCATCTTAGTACTTTTAAATGATAATTGTTGAAGTTGATTTTAACTAAGCTGTTCTAATTTAGAGACCCTTAATTCCTACTCTCAACTACAAAATGCACCAAAGTACCTGAGGGTATACAGTTTGATAGACTGTTTGTTAGGTCTATAGTTAATTTATAAATAAAGTGTCCCGCATCCATTTATTTCAAGATTTAAAATTTGAGCTAAAATGAAAAAGATGTTCTGGGTTTATCAGATTCTTCCCTTCTTAATCCTGCTAAGATTAACAGCTAGAAATAGCAACTGTCATCTTTCAGAACACCTTCATTTTGACAATTAAAAATTGAGCCAAATAACCTGGGACTGAAGCACCTTGAAGCTCCAACAATTTTAAGCCAATTCTAATCTTGAGCAAAAATGAGGCATGTTTTGTTCGAATAGTTGATCCACTAAATGTAGATGCTAATCAGGTACAGAATATTCTAATCAAAATATGAGGCAAAAAATGGAGACAGCATTATCTCACAGTTCTACATCTTCATGTCTTTAGGGTCTGATATTCTTTGAGAGAACTTAGTTGCACACTCCAACCCTGTTTATGCCTGGTTTTATCAGCTATGGATTACTTGTCATTCATATATAAATTTATTCTTGAATTGTCTTTATTGACATTAATTTATATTAGAGAAATCTGCTCAATGAGCAAATTTACAAAATAGCTGATGAGCAACAGTCACTGCTTACACAATAAAAGGCAACTCCTACTTTTCTCCAAGTTTCTCCTACTTCTGCTGCTGGTCTCTTCACAAATGCAGACATTTTCTACAATTGAAGTTCTTCCTTGATTATTGGTGAAAACATGTCATTGTCTCATTTTTTGGCACTAGCTGCTGCTATTCACTAACATACTGAAAATATTTGTGCCAACTTTTCAGTGTGCTCATAAAGGAATGTGGGTGTATAAGAGATTAGGGTGGGTGACATAATTGATAAGGAGTACTTGGTGGGGCGCTGAGGTAAGTCGGAAGGGTGAGTTAAGTAGGTGTTGGGTAATATGGTAGGGTGTATGTGAGTAGGGTGCTAGATAGGTGAAGTGGATGAGGTGAGGTGATTGATCAGGGAGAGATTGGGTCGGGGAATAAGGATTGATGTGGTAAGGGAGTATCAGAGGGATTCAGATTGTTATAGACATATTAAGGTGGGTGGGGCGGATTTGTGCTGGGGGGTGTTGGGTGACGAGGTGTTAATCAATCAGCTGGGGGTGCCTGAGGGGGGAATAGTGTTGTTGTGGGAAATCTTCTGCTGGGATTTAGGGAGTCAGGGGAGAGTTGAGTGTTGGAGTCGATTGATGGGGTGTTAGTCAGATTAAGCAGGAGTTGGAGGGTCACAGGATTAGGTTGGTGGTCTATCCTTCATTTCTTGAGTAATTACTCAAGTAGGAATTGCACAATTGCCTGAAAATCTGATTCTAATTGAGAGACTTTGAGGGTTTTAGGGTAGAGTAGCCCAGTGGAAGTTCAAATGTCTTAGACAATTCCCACAAAGTCAGTGTGTTAGGAAATTTGTGGGATCCAGATGTACATCTCTGCTCAACATACCAGTCTCCAACAATTCAGAGACCATAGGGTCTAGGTCCTTGTTTAAAAATATATGAAATAAAAGTGAATAAGTTGTTTTTAATGACATGACACTAGTTTAAGACAACTTAGTGGTTCATGCAAGCATCATTTAAATGCAATCAGGGAATGTATTTTAAAGTCAATAAATTACTTAAGTGTCATATCTCCAGGACCATTATTTCTCTGTTTCATTCATAGAAGTGACAAAACGGGAGTTAATTCAGAAAATTCATGATTCTCATTTAGAGAGTGATGAGAGAGGTCCTAGGAGATTAAAGTGTTGAATATATAATGACATTAATTGCTTAAGCCATTGCTTTTCTAACATCAGCACTCTAATGAAGGCATATGCTGTAGGAACATCACTATTATGCTGCAAGCTTCTAGGAAAACCCAGTACAGTTTCACTCTGCTTGGTCCTCAATCCAATTTGCATCAAACTGCATCAC